>NC_056501.1:2323614-2330251 GCF_014905685.2 Nematolebias whitei | reverse complement strand
GTGTTTTATTGTTTTGTATGTTTGTTTTTAATTTATTATTTTATTTTTGTGCAGCACTTTGTGACCCTGGTCTGTGAAAAGTGCTATAGAAATAAAGTTTACTTACTTACTTACTTACTTACTTACTTACTTATTTATAAATCCGTATGTAAAGTGTCAAATCTCCTGTCTGTCGTGTCTTCGGCTCCCATGTCCCCCTCGGCTCCCGTGTCCCCCTCGGCTCCCGTGTCCCCCTCAGCTCCCGTGTCCCCCTCGGCTCCCGTGTCCCCCTCGGCTCCCGTGTCCCCCTCGGCTCCAGTGTCCCCCTCAGCTCCAGTGTCCCCCTCGGCTCCCGTGTCCCCCTCAGCTCCCGTGTCCCCCTCGGCTCCCATGTCCCCCTCGGCTCCAGTGTCCCCCTCAGCTCCCGTGTCCCCCTCGGCTCAGGTTAATGACCTCACGTGTTTCCACTTCCTCTTTATTTCCTGCTTTATAAAAGACTTTTTGTTTACCTCAGGATTTTGTCTCTTATTTTCCATTTTTCTGACATTATCATTCTTGTTGTTTTAACATAAAGTTTAGAAGTTTACGTGCACGGCGTGCACACGTTTTAGGCGTCCTTCTTTCTAATGTCTGACTGAGCCAGAACTGCACGGCGCAGTTAATGGTGCAGATGTGGATTCTGCTTTATGATGCCGTGCAAGATGAAAGCATGAATTATCACACGGTCCATGTGTAACCAGCAGATTACGGAGATTATTATTATTTTATTTTTTAATTTGAACTGCTGACAGACTGCAGAGCCCAAAGTGGCACAACCACCGGAGAGGAGCAGGATCTGTTGTTACTGACCAAATGACGGCTGGTGTCTGTGGGACGGAGGTGCAGAGGATCAAGACCGTCCTCTCTGCTGTTTGTCACCAAACTGTCGTCCCTCGTAATAAAATCAAAGCTGGAGGTTAATCTGGCTCCAGGACATCGCCCAGTCGTCAGCAGCACCTCAGCCCTCCTTCCTCACCACCCCCTCACACCCGAGCCCACCCTCACCTTCTCAATCCACTCTCGGATCATTTCAATTTGCATCCCGACCGGCCCCGGGATTCCCCGGCCCTGTTAAAAGGCAGGCTATTTGTTGTGCTCTGCGGTTAATGCCACGCAGAGCTTTAAATACCCATATCAAATCTTTGAGGCTCAACAGATTCAGTTTTGCAAACCTGTATCGAACAGAGGTTCAAGCCGTCAGCTTAGAAGTGTACACTCCTTAAGTTGTGTGATAAGGTAAAACCAATCAGTGGATTAGGCTCTCTCTGTCAGCGACGGAGCGCCTTCAGCACGCCGTGTTGCTTTGCTGAAACAGGATAAGCTGATGGAGTAACATTACGGTGCTTGAGATTTCCTTTTTGTTCACAATGAGAATGTGCTATTAATGGATTGTGGAGCCCGTGCACGCTGCTGCTCCGGCAGTTGTGGATAATGCATTAGTATTAGCTGTGAAACGCAACGAGCGCTGAATACCACGAGCGATTATCTCTGAAAACCACAAATTTGATTGTTTTTCTCATGCAAATCCAGCCTAGCAGCCCCATCAGATTGATTGAGGTCTTAGAATCAGATCGCAGTGTTGATTCTCACAGAGCTTCTCACAAACAAACCTCAGCTTTACACTCACAACATCTTCGTGCACGGCATATGCTGAATTCATAACCGAAGGCAGGGAATCTCTGGAGTCTGCTGCTTTTCCGCGGTTGCTCTGCCTTGTTCCATCTGGTTTTGGGGGAGAAGTGGGAGGTTTTGGTACACGGAGAGCTTGAGTGAAAATTCATGGCAGGTACATAAATAATCCTGCTCCTAAAATATTGGCCAGAACTTGAGCTGCTGGTTGGATGACATTTGAGAGGCACAGCCATGCACAAGCTGCAGAGCACAAACCCAACGTCCTCTCCCTTTCCCCCTCACTTAAAGCTGGGTTTCCACTTGGTCCTGCCAACGAGCGTTCCCCGAAGCTTCCCGTCTGACATCTGACGCTCGGTCCAACTCACACTTGAAGCCTCGAGGCATCGTTTGTGGATCCAACTGTCACTTTCTGTTTTTCTCTCTTGGTTTTTGTGTGAATGCAGAAAAATTGCTGCGGTGATCGGTGATGAAAACCCTTCAGGCGCTTCTGACGACTCAAGTGAAAAAAGTTGAGAGACTGCTTATTTAAGTTTCTGGTGTGTAAAGTGCCAGATCACAGCCGAGCTGGACCACAACGTGCACGCAGCCGCCCCAACGCTTCGCCGCGTGACGCACCATTAAGTCACTGCAAAATCATTCACATTAAGAATTTGTCAAATTATACTTTAAAATAAAAGAATTAGAGATTGTGCAAATGAAAGATAATTTTAAACGTTCAGTCAAAAGTGACTGACGTCGGTAAAACTGTTGACAACACGTGCTGGAAATATACATTTAGGAAAAAGAGAGAATTAAATTCCATCCTTTGGTCTAACAATGACATCACAAACAGTGAACAATCCAACACTGAGGACAGTTTTATTGATAATTCAACGATTATCTCCAAAATGTGTCCAGAAAGTAACTTAAAGGCGTGATTATGGTATTTGTGATTTTAAATGTGTAGATTATTTCAGGAGATTTTAACATACAGTAAATATTTTGATCCTCTATTTATAATTTCTGTTTCCATAAAAATGTATCTTTACTTATGTTGTTCTTGAAAGTGATGGCTGTGGGCGTGTTGCACATCATCAAGATTTATCAGACCTGAATCAGAATTAACAATCATCATCATTTGGATCTGTCTGAGCAGCGTTTTTAACTTTAGCACAAAGTGTTGGTGTTAATAATTCATGTTCAGAAACTGCTCTGTTGTTGTGTTTGATATTGTTAGTAACATCATGTAAGAATATTTATTAATGATACTGTTTTGTTTCTATTTTAGCCGACGCTCCAGTCACAGACATCTTCAGATTCTAGACGACTCGGATCAATTTTACCAAACCTGTTTTAGATGTTCCTCGTTGTGGACTGGTCAGGACACTTTATGATTTTAATGTGGAAAAGCAACATTTCTTCAGTGCTCGTGTGTTCCTGCTCTCTTGAAGCTTTTAAAACACTTTTATTGGTTATTTTTGGTTTGCTTTTTAGCTTTTTAGCTTTTTACTTCCAACAAGGTTCAGTCAGGTCCTCGGGACAGTTTCTTTGTGTTGAAATGTTTCTTCTTCTTTTAATATCTTGTTATATTATTACTCTTATTACCATGAAAGACAAGTTTAATGTGACAAAGAGAATAGACGGCTTGTGTTGAAACCACAGAGTGATGTCAAACTTTCACCGTGTTAGTTTACAAATCTAAACTGTCACATTTATCAGCACCAAACTCTTCAGGTGAGCAGGAGCTTCCTGTCCAAACTGCAAATTTCAACCATTACTTCTAATAATGAGCCAAATCAAACCATATGAGACGTCTGAGGACACGGCGGCATGAAGCTCACCTCGTCTTTAAATAGCAGCTGGAGGTTTAAGTCCTCTCGCTCCACACCGTCCACCCTCCGGCGCCTCGGGTTAGAGGGCACACATATAAAAAAGCCAGGTCCATTCCCAACCATTAGCTGGTTGCTCCACTAATCCAGGGATTACAGAAACTACATTTGCCGCACTTAAGGTTTCCCAGAATTGTGAGCAGTGACAGCAAAGCAGCTACCACATTTCTGTGTCTCTCAGACACATTAAAAATGAATGAGCTTTAAGTCCGGCCAGATATCACCAACAAGAACGCTGAAGTCACGTCAGCTTTGAAATCTGGTGAGAAAATCAGTTCATGAACTGAAGTGGAGCGATGAACACCAGCGGTGTGCTCGGTGCCAACGTGCTGCAAGATACAATATGTTCAGACCCAAAGCTGAAATAAAAAGTGCAGCTTTATATTTTACTGGATCAGAAAATGATGCTCTAATTCTGTTTGGATCAGCAGCATCTTTGGGATACAGAACGAATAAAGAAGAAGAAACAATGGTAAAAATGACCAAAACTAATTCAAATTAAATTAGATGCTTTATCACATGTTTTTAATTAAGTTTTACAAAGATACT
The DNA here is from genome assembly GCF_014905685.2 of Nematolebias whitei. Classification (NCBI taxonomy): domain Eukaryota; kingdom Metazoa; phylum Chordata; class Actinopteri; order Cyprinodontiformes; family Rivulidae; genus Nematolebias; species Nematolebias whitei. The sequence goes on along the minus strand of NC_056501.1, from coordinate 2,326,184 downwards.
TCAAATATCTGGACCCATGAATCATGCAACGAGCCAAAGGAACATTTTCATTTCCCTGCTGGTTTAACTGAACTTATTTTAGGTCAGAAACAAAAAGAAACACAGAAATGTTTGACATATTTTCATCTTTAAATGTTTGACATATTTTCATCTTTAAATGTTTGACATATTTTCATCTTTAAATGTTTGACATATTTTCATCTTTAAATGCTTTAAATGAAACCCAGAAACAAACTGACCATATTCAGGTTCTGACCAGCTTTAAGACAAAAGAACAACAATGATGACAAGCACGCTGTGCTGAAGACTCTGCAGCCTCGAACAGTAAAAACAGCTCGAGGCCACGAGCAGAGTGGACGAAGGACACGGTGGACAAGGACAGTGTCTCCAAATGAGTCTGTCCTTTTAGGACAAGCTCATAAATGACAATGCCCATGGTGTAAAGTGTGTTCACACAAGACAAGAAGTAATAAAATGTCCATAAAGCAATGAAAAGTGTGGTTAGGAGACATGGTGTGTTGACGCTGTGGAAGCGACCCAACGACCTCAGCGCGGTTGAGTCCAGCTAAAAGCTAATGTTGACCCAGGACTGGGGCTCTGTATGAACTGTGCTTATGTTAGTGTGACAACTGGGATGGTGAGTTCAATTTAAACATTTGCTTTTAGGTTTGAGCAGCAAAGAAACCCTCGGAGTACAGTACACAGAGGCAGCTCTGAAAGGTGTGCCTCAAAATCAAACAAACGGACAGAACGTCGCCGGAGACAAACACCATCATCATCGTCATCGTTCAGGTGTCACTTATGTGACTCGGTGGAAACCATCACTGATTTAATTGTTCAGACAGGATTAAAAACAAAAGCACTTCTCATATCCAATCATTGGAAGTTGACTGGGTTTGTTACAGTCGGCTGCTCGTTGCAGCATTTTCAGACCTGTCGGAGCGAAACAGAAGCTCCACAACGGCCGTTCTCATCTTCTCTCGCTGCACAACGGCTGTTCTCATCTTCTCTCGCTGCACAACGGCCGTTCTCATCTTCTCTCGCTGCACAACGGCTGTTCTCATCTTCTCTCGCTCCACAACGGCCGTTCTCGTCTTCTCTCGCTCCACAACGGCCCTTCTCGTCTTCTCTCGCTCCACAACGGCCGTTCTCCTCTTCTCTCGCTCCACAACGGCCGTTCTCGTCTTCTCTCGCTCCACAACGGCCGTTCTCGTCTTCTCTCGCTCCACAACGGCCGTTCTCATCTTCTCTCGCTCCACAACGGCTGTTCTCATTTTCTCTCGCTGCACAACGGCTGTTCGCCTCTTCTCTCGCTCCACAACGGCCGTTCTCATCTTCTCTCGCTCCACAACGGCCGTTCTCGTCTTCTCTCGCTCCACAACGGCTGTTCGCCTCTTCTCTCGCTCCACAACGGCCGTTCTCGTCTTCTCTCGCTCCACAACGGCCGTTCTCGTCTTCTCTCGCTCCACAATGGCCGTTCTCCTCTTCTCTCGCTCCACAACGGCTGTTCTCGTCTTCTCTCTCTCCACAACGGCCGTTCTCGTCTTCTCTCGCTCCACAACGGCTGTTCTCCTCTTCTCTAGCTGCACAACGGCTGTTCTCATCTTCTCTAGCTGCACAACGGCTGTTCTCATCTTCTCTCGCTCCACAACGGTCATTCTCATCTTCTCTAGCTGCACAACGGCTGTTCTCCACTTCTCTCGCTCCACAACGGCAGTTCTCGTCTTCTCTCGCTCCACAACGGCCGTTCTCGTCTTCTCTCGCTCCACAACGGCCGTTCTCCTCTTCTCTCGCTGCACAACGGCTGTTCTCATCTTCTCTCGCTCCACAACGGCTGTTCTCCTCTTCTCTCGCTCCACAACGGCCGTTCTCCTCTTCTCTCGCTCCACAACGGCCGTTCTCGTCTTCTCTCGCTCCACAACGGCCGTTCTCCTCTTCTCTAGCTCCACAACGGCTGTTCTCATCTTCTCTCGCTCCACAACGGCCGTTCTCGTCTTCTCTAGCTGCACAACGGCCGTTCTCATCTTCTCTAGCTGCACAACGGCTGTTCTCATCTTCTCTCGCTCCACTACGGCCGTTCTCGTCTTCTCTCGCTCCACAATGGCCGTTCTCGTCTTCTCTCGCTCCACAACGGCCGTTCTCCTCTTCTCTCGCTCCACAACGGCCGTTCTCATCTTCTCTAGCTGCACAACGGCCGTTCTCATCTTCTCTCGCTGCACAACGGCCGTTCTCATCTTCTCTCGCTGCACAACGGCCGTTCTCATCTTCTCTAGCTGCACAACGGCTGTTCTCATCTTCTCTCGCTCCACAACGGTCGTTCTCATCTTCTCTAGCTGCACAACAGCTGTTCTCCTCCTCTCTAGCTGCACAACGGCCGTTCTCATCTTCTCTCGCTCCACAACGGTCGTTCTCATCTTCTCTAGCTGCACAACAGCTGTTCTCCTCCTCTCTAGCTGCACAACGGCCGTTCTCATCTTCTCTCGCTCCACAACGGCTGTTCTCATCTTCTCTAGCTGCACAACAGCTGTTCTCCTCCTCTCTAGCTGCACAACGGCCGTTCTCATCTTCTC
>NC_056501.1:2320824-2323514 GCF_014905685.2 Nematolebias whitei | reverse complement strand
TATTTGAATAAATAAACTAATAACATGAACCATCAGATATTTTTAGGGCTGATCCACTGCCTGTCTCAAAATGATGTTCAAGTTTCTTTAAATAATACTGAAATATGTGACGAGGCGACGCTGCCATGTTTGTGATGTAACTTCTCTAGTCTGAGAGGATCCAGGAGTCTTTGTGGATCTGTCTGCAGACTCGCCGTGACACCGCCTCTTCAGAACTCGAGTCCTCAGGTGGGTGTGTGCACACCACGCCTCCAACATGGAGGATCTCCTTCACATTGTGATCTGATCGTTCCTGGACTTAAGTGTAGACCACTTAACTATCTAAGCTTTCGCAGTGATCATCCCATTTATCTGGGATTATTGCAGTGAATTTACTGTTTGGTCTCCTTCCAGGCCTAAAATGTCAAGTCCAAAGTCATGTATGCAGTAGCTTTACTCGGTAAGACCTTCGCAGATCCATCCAAAGCTGGTAGCAGTTGATCTTTGGATAGAGCATGAAATAAATAAATCCTCTTTAGCAGATCAATATTCATCCTATTTAATGCTGCATGTGAAACTGCTGGATTTGAGCTGGTAATACTGATGTACAGCTAATCGTTGGGAAATAAGCAGCGGGGCTTTGTGATTCTCCAGCAGATAGTTTAAACAGACAAACAGACGAATAAATGCCCGTTGTCTCCGGCATGAAAGCCCCGACAATGGACGCTTCTTATTTATACCTTATAATTATTTATGAGGACTTCTGGCAGGAACGTGTGTACGGATTCAAACTGGCGAGTTTGTTTTTCCAGCAGGAGCCGGTGACACACACCACCACTGACAGCAGACAGGAAGTGACCTGGAAATGATGGAGGGATGTGAGGTCCCGTCATTAATCTGACTTCCTGTGTGTGTCACTGTAAGAACAAGGAGGAGGACACGACCTGTGACTGGATTCTGGAGTAAAGAGTCCCTGACGCGCTGCGGCAGCAACTCCTGACGAACAGCGACTCCTAAATTCAGGTTTGCACTCGAGGCCGTTTCCTCTGCAGCAAATACAGAAACCTCTGAGGACTCTGCTGGGATGTGCCCCACCCAGTCTGCTTGATGATTTATTTCACTCGTAGCTTCTTTGAATTTACGTCTGAATACGTGCGTTCAAACCGCAGCTCTCTTTGATGCTTTGTCAAAGAAAAGAGCTGGTTTAAAGTTCGTGCACGATTTCTTTGATCGACATCATCAAGAACTAAAAACGTGAATCCATGCAGTCGTTGTGTAACTACGTTGAAGGCTTCTTGTAATGAATACAGTTTCACTGATCATTTGTCTTTGCTTTCAACAGCAACAATATAAAAAGAGCTTTGTTCACACAGTTTGATCATTAGTTTTGATCGTGTCAGCACAAACCTGCTGCAGCCTGGTGATCCTGCAGGTTTGAGTCAGGAAGGACTTCTGGCCTGAAACAGCCAACAGTCTTCTGGTTGAGCAGGGAGCAGCCGAAACAACAACAACAAGCTAAATAAAGAGGCCGCACTTCTTACTGTGACACAGACGAGGACTGATTTCATTTTAACGAGCTGTAAATCTGCTGATTACTGGACCGTGATGCTCAGTCGTATGATCCGATACAAAGTCGGGGCCGGTTCGCTCGTCTTTAGCAGCTCTGCATCTTCCTGATGACTGCAGGTCCACAGGAAGACTGTGCACGTGCAGCAAGTGCATCTAGAAATACAGAACCAAAATATATGTTCTGGTGGATGTAAAGTTTAAATTAAACAATCAAAAAGAGAAAAATAGAAGTTATGGATCTAAAATAACTAAAACCGTATATTTGTTGCTGGTCTTGATTCAAGTGATCAAACAGTGAAGACACATCTGGACCTCTGTTCTTATGGGACATATCCAGTCATCAGATTTGTCCAGGACGGTGAGTTCACGGCTCAGGTCGGTGAAATTGTGCTGAAAACCAAAGATCCCAGTGCAAAGTGGGGAGGAGATGGGATGGAACGGGCTCAGAGCTACAAAGCTGCCGGGCCGGGATGTTTACCGAGGATTTTTGGCTCACGAGCTGAGAGGATGAGAGAAGAGAAGAAAGGAAAGAGGATGAAGACCCAAAAAAAGAAAAGGAAAAAAGATATTTGGCATTTCTGACTTTTTCTCAACAAACACCCGAGGGTCTAAGAGTCTCATTTAAATAAACAAAACCGAGGGGGCTGGATCAATTTGTGGACAATAAGCTTTGCCTCGGGGGCCCGTGCGCTGACGAGCTTTGAAAGTGGCGCCGGACTGAGTCACAGGGAGAAACCCCATCCTTCAACAGGCTTCACTGGTGGCCTCGCCCGTCTCTGCAAACTTTGAAGTATGTGCAGCAGACGCAGGACAAGATGGCCGCCTGACACAAAGTGTGTGTGTGTGTGGGGGGGGGGGGGGCAGCTCCTGGCTGGAGTGAAGCTTTGGTTTGAAATAGCTGCTAGGAGCAGATTTATGAAACTGACTGGAGCACCTGCAGGGTTCATCAGAGAGGTTGGTAAGGTCCTGGTGTGTCCTCAGAGGTCCTGGTGTGTCCTCAGAGGTCCTGGTGTGTCCTCAGAGGTCCCGGTGTGTCCTCAGAGGTCCCGGTGTGTCCTCAGAGTTCCTGGTGTGTCCTCAGAGGTTCTGGTGTGCCCTCAGAGGTCCTGGTGTGTCCTCAGAGGTCCTGGTGTGTCCTCAGA
>NC_056501.1:2320567-2320724 GCF_014905685.2 Nematolebias whitei | reverse complement strand
CCTGCACACTCAGACCCTGCGCACACACCTGCACACTCAGACCCTGCACGCACACTCAGATGCTGCACACACACCTGCACACTCAGACGCTGCACACACACCTGCACACTCAGACAATGCATGCACACCTGCACACTCAGACGATGCACACACACAC
>NC_056501.1:2312085-2319468 GCF_014905685.2 Nematolebias whitei | reverse complement strand
ATATATATATATATATATATATATATATATATATATATATATATATGAAATTGTTTAAATATTTTTGTGTTACAAAGTACTTTTTCTGACAGAGAATAAAACAAGCATGCCTCAGAAAAGGACCTGTCCCCACCTCTACAGTATTATTATTAAAGTTTCACTGAAACAACTAGAGAAACTGATTTTCCTGTGAAAATGCAGTGCGAAAGCTTATAGCTGAAAAGCAGCTGAAATTATCTTAAAGAAGTTGGAATGTAGCTGAAAAGGAAGATCAAGACTAAATTAGCAGAAGAAAGAAAAAAGAACATGTTTGTTGAATTTGGTTTAAATAAGCAGAAATGAGCACAAAAATAGTGAAATTAGCAACAACAACAAACATTGCTGAAAAGCAGAAAGAACCTTAAACTACCGGAAGGAAATGGAAAGAGCTGAAATGAGTTTAAAAAATGTGGAATTAGCTGAAAAAGCTAAAATTTCATTAAAGAGCCACAGTAGCTGAAATAACTGAAACTAGCAGGAATAACCTGAAAGGAGCATAACAAGTTGAAAGTACCATGAAGAAGTTAATTAGGCTGAAAGTTGCAAAAATTACCACAAAAAGATGAATTTATCTGAAAACAGATTAAATTAGCTAAAAAATTGTCAAAAAAGGTAGCTGAAATAAAAAGGTAGAACAAGCTTAAATTAACAGAAGCAAAGCAGAAAGCATATGTTTGTCCAATTAGGCTGAAAGAAGCAGAAATGAGCACAAAGAAGTGGAATTATCTGAAAAGGCATAAACTAGCACAAAACAGCTGAAAATTAGCTAAGAAGGCAGAAATACACTTGATTTAGCAGAAGAAAGTGGAAAGAGCATCTTTTTTTGTTGAATAAGGCTGAAAATATTTAGATAATTGCAAACAATGTGGAATTAGCTAAAAAGGCTTAGCATATAGAATTAGCATAAAACAGCTAAATGGTAGATGAAATAGCAAAAAAAAAAAGATGAAATTAGCATAAATAAGCTGAAAGGAGCATAACAAGCTGAAATTGGCAGGAAAGTTAGAAGAAGCACAACAATTTTCCAGTAAGTAGAAAGAATCAGGAAGGAGCACAAAACAGCTGAAATTAGCTGAAAGTAGCTGGAAAAAAGTTTAAATTTGCAGAAGGAAGCTGAAAGAAGCTGAAGCAGAACAGAAAGTGAAAGGAGCAGTAAAAAGTTGTGAACAGATCTAAAGATTGAAGGATGGAAAATGAGCTCTGTTCATTTTCTATGAGGAAAAATGTCAGAAAAGGCTAAATGTTTCAAAAAGCTAAAGTTGCACCAATACCAAAAGTCATACCAAGATTGTCCTGAAAGAGCCGAACGTTTTGATTCATGATTTGTTGAAATAGCACAAAAACAGTGGAACGAGAAAGATGTTGAAATCTGTGGGGAAGAATTTAGAAGTGGAGCTGGATCAGTGCTTGATCAGCGTTCACACTATTGAAGTGGGTTCCTGGTCGTTGCTGACTGGGACGAGTCTGACGCTGAGCGGCAGCTTCTTCTCAGGGGAATGGCTGGTAAAGCTCATTAATGAGCCTTATTCTATTCCAGCCTCTCCTCCGTCATTATGAATGCATGCCTGTATGTTAAACATATGAATATGCATCGGCAGAGCGTTTGCTCTCAGAGTTAGCAGTGAGTCTGTTCTGTGTCTGGAATTATAATCTAAAGAAAGGAACTGCATATATTTTCCTTTTGTTTCTTTAAAAAGCAGAAAGCATTTTTTGTTTGTATATTAATGCCACGTTGTGCTCACATAATAAAAAGTAAACTGCAAATCTAATCTTCTGTGTTTTAAACAGTTCATGTGGTCAGTGTATCCTGAAATCTACGACCAAACACAATAAGTTTTGTTTCGCTCTCGTTCTCTGGTGATTTTCAACACAGGCACATGTGAGTTTTCTACACATTAACAAACATTTCCAGGCCAGAGCTCACAGCCACTCCGTCAGGCTCAGGGTGATTCAGAGGTCGGTGCAGATCACTGGATAAAGGTTAACAAATTACCACAATTCCTCTCACACACCTGATTGATGTGGGGGGTGCACAGAGAGGTTAGGAGAGATAAGGTAAACCTCAAACATGGCCGAGACTAAAACAACATACAGACAGAAACAATCGACAGAGAGTCCATGTCACACTTCTATTCTGTGTTTGTAACAACAACAACAACAACAACAACTTGATAAAGTCCTTTAAAACAACCACAGCTGCAACAAACTGCTGTACATATAAAATCAAGAACATTTAAACACATTAAGGAATAAAAACAGTTAAAACAGTAAGATCAATAAAAACAATAAAATCAGTGCAGAGCAAATTTCAGTCTGTGACAAAAGGCAGGAATTAAAAATGTGTTTTTAAAAGAGTTTTAAAAATGGGCAGTGAAGGAGCTCGTCTGATGGGAAGAGGGAGAACCTTCCATATCTCATGATATGACATCATCATCATCATCTATAAAAATGGCATGTCTTTACACAGCCTATTGACCAAAGCTATGACGGGAAAAATAAATAAAAAGGCAACATTTAGGAGTGTTTACAACTTTATTCTTGATTCATCACAATTAAACATGTTAAACTGTAGACACTGATTAACAGTTTGTTGTAACGCGATGAGAAATATTTAGTCACGAGTCAAATCTGCAAAATGTGTCTTGTTCTAATACGAACAGACTGAACCGAACCACTCAGAAAGTGCAGTTTAATTTTTTTATTTCATCACGAGTAAAAGTCCCTCGTGATCAAATCTGTGCTCGTCAGCTCGTCTCTTTGCAGAGACAAAGCAGCGAGTTAGCACAGATCTCCTCACAGAACAATTACAGGGAGCTAATCTGCTTTCTGAGCTAAATACTCCAGATTGGGGGGGCATGCAGCGGGTGTCGGGCCATCAAGGGACCTGCTGGGGGGGGGCATTAACCCCACGGATGTAAAGTCAGGTGTTGAAACAGTTCCCAGATCAGACAAAGAAATAAAATATAGATTCAGCTGAATGACACTTGCCTGAACCTGAAGCTCCTCTCCTCTCACACTCCTGATTCAAATAGACGAGTTACATTTTAACAGTGTTTTTTAACTAAACATCAAAATTCCCATTTTGCCTTTGATTTTCAAGCGTTATTATCTTTGCTTTCAACCGGAGGGAGGGTAAACAGTAGCGACGCAGAGTCCTGTGTCTCGTTAAATAAGCTGTACTGTCTGATGATGTTTTAATGGGCAAACCTGGCTCCCCTGAGCACTGACCCTTCTCAGAGCCTTGCACTCGGTTCTCCGTGCACACCGCTCACATGTAATTACTGTGTACACATCAGACTATTCTTTGGCTGCCCCACTGCAAGAAATGTGCTTCCACTAAATCCTTTGCTGCAACATTACCTACAGAATGTAGTCCGTCACCCCGAATACAGTCTCTGATTTACACGTTGTAGAACAAAAAATACCCAAGTTATGATAAAACACCTGAAGTGATACAAACATGACACCTTGCAGCGCCACATCAACGGCTTTATTGTTCATTACTGATGCCATAATATCAAACTTGTAGATATTTTGTTGCTAACCAATTTTCTAGTGTTAGAACAGTTTGGATTTATTTTCAGTATTTTTATTATTATCCGTCATTTTTAATACTTCTTTTCATATCACACGCAGGTCTCTTATTTGTCTCCTGTCGCAGAGCCAAGAGGGAGAACTGGAAACGCCCTCCATCCGTCCGTCCATCAGTGCACGTTGTGTGCACGATAACGTGAAACATAAGTGAGGTACTGACTTTTATTGTGGTGTGCAGATGTATCTAAATGTAAGAAAGGTTTCTTTTGAAAACTGAGTTGCCTCGTCAAAATCCAAGATGGCCACCGCCATAAATGTGTAAACCGTCCACCCCATTATCTGAGGAAACTCTACTTTCACTATACTTTCTAGTTTTTATATTGTTTAAATACACAGTGTAGCTTCTTCAAATGATTGGGGTGGTCCAAGATGAATCTATGGGGCCACGGCCACCACTGGCCACCCCCTGGCTCCTCCATTCTCTGTCACTTTGCGCCGCTTCTGACAAGAAACACAAATCTCCCTCTGCTCTTCCCCACAGTCTAACTTCTACCACTTGAATATGTGGCAGCAAAAACATTTAGGTTTCTTTGCCTTCAGTTCCTCTTCAGACAAACACTCATTTTGAAAAGTACAAACATTCAGTTCAGTTTATTTCTGCAGCATCAAACCACAACAGAAGTCATGTCAGCGCACTGAACAGAAACACGGACGTACAGAAAGTCAGTTAATAACATTATTGCTGTGAGGAGCCAACAGACTGATTGAGTCTTCACTTGGTGTCAGTGTCACTCACCAGAACTCCTCAGTGACAGGACACATCTGGACCGCTTGTTGTACCTGCTACTAAACTGGATACGGGTCCAAAGTTGTTAGAGTGACCTCAGTCTGAAGTCCGGCAACGTTTCATCTGATCTTTATATCACTGAGCTGAAGGTTTGTGGATCAGTCCAAATACTGATACAACATCAAACGCTCAGAACCGTGCACGTTCCAGACAGAAGTCCAGTTGTCGGCGGCGTTGGGTCGTGTCAGAAACGTGACGGATCGGTGGTTGAGTTTGTTCCAACCTTCGGTTCGTCCCCTTGTTCCAGATGTACAAAACTAAAATGATCGTGTGAGACGTGTGTTTCTGGTTGCACAACAACTTCAAACCTGACGTCACGTCTTCTTCAGCGCATGCAGGTCACTTCAAGGTCATGGACTGTCACATGTGAGCGAACACGTGAAGTGAGCAGACCTCCTTAGACCTCCCTCACGAGTCTTTGCTCAGATCATCTCTGCTGGATATTTCTTGCAGTGGTGTCTGTGTTTATGCTGGTCCACCCACTCTATTCCCACATGAGGCTCCAGTTCCAGTCACAACACTGAGGGTTTCCATTAAAGAGGCCGTCCCTGAGACTTTTTTTAAAGAAACACCAACATCCAGACTTTGAGAGATGTTTTCTGAGAAGCATGTAGTGAAACAAGACGACGACACGGACGACAGGAAAGTTGTTGAAGAAAACAAAAAGACTGTTTGAAGAAAGTTTGAAGAGTAAGACAAAGTTCATCACCGACTCCCACACTTACCTTCTGTGGCTGAATGGAACGATTCTTCATTTCTAGAGGAAGTGCAAAGAGAACTGGTGGAAATCCCATCAAACTCGAGGTGTGTGCACTGATTAGTAATTCAGGCCGAAGCTAACTTTGATAAGACAATATTACAAAGGGCTCAAGGAAATAGCTAATGAGCACTAAGCTAACTTTATCTTGGTCCAAGCACACAGTCATCTGATTTTCTGGACGTCGGACTCTAATTGGATTGAGAAGTGAAGAGGACAAAGAACATTTACCGTTCACGGTTATCAGAAATTCATATCTTGGGTAAATTTACCGTCTTGCATTAGCTTTTGATTGAATTAACTATTGATGAGTAGCAGAAACCATCGTGGTCCTCTCCCTCAGTCAGAAACCTCGGCTCCTGTGATTGAACAGTTTGTCTCGTACTCGTTCAACACGTTTCTTCCATTAGATCGGAGCACGCATCAGGATGTTCTTTCAGCAGAGCTCCTCCAACCTCCTTTTGACTCCACGCACAGGAGGCGACACGGTGACGTGCATCTGTCCCGACGAAGACGTAAAGTAATATCCCGACGAGGTCAGTCGGAGCCTTTTTACAGGGAACATGAAAAGGTTCGAGCGCCGGTCACGAGACAGAGCCGGGTCTGTGATTCAAGCGAGTTCATGGGTTCAGAACCGTAACGTGGGCGAGGCGGGGGCTGCAGGCCTGTCCACCATACTGACATCCCAGCATGCACTTGACACCAGCAGTGTGTGAAATGAGATGTTTAGGAATAAATACACGCTTCTCTGGAAACAGTATCTAAATAAGTTTTGACAAGTATTCTTCCTTCAGATACAGAGAACTGATAACACAGACGGATTAAACGTCTTGTCCGTCTGTGACTGAAGCTCCTGAAGGAAAACTCTCCTCGTGAGAAGCACTGGAGTGACCTGCTGTAACCACGGCATCACTCTCGAGCTGCAAGCTAACGGCGGGCCTTTCCGGAGCACTGGGGGGGTCTGGTGTTCGGTGAATCACTCGGCCTCGCGTGTGATCGGCACACTGCCCTCCTCTTGACTCTTTTCTAAGCTCTGTTACAAAAACAGACTTGCCTTTCAGTCTGGTCCGAACCCTCAACCTCCCGGCCGAGCTTCCTCCCACCCGCCCACCATCGTCACTAATTCTCCACATTTCTGCAAACATGGGGGGGGGGGACGAACCAACACTGTACCTACAGAAGAGAGATCAAATCTGGAGGCTGTTTATTTTGGCCTCTGGTTGCCCTCAAAGCTCCTCCGTTGTTGTTAGCATAACTGTGATGACAGAGATAATCTTTGTTATCATCATTATTATTATCATTCTCCACTTTAATTAATTTCTCCCGGGGGCTCGGAGCCGTAATGAGAAGCAGACACGAGACTCAACGTTCCCAAGTCCTGTCCAAGTTCAAGTCCAGGTTAACAGTGCCATCTACAGTAGAGCAGACAGGAGTCCATCATGGAGCTGCTGCGTCCTTCAGGCTCCGCTCACTTCTGGATCAGAACCACTTCTTCTGCGCTAAACTAAGATTTTAACAAGTTACAGCCTTTAAGACTTTGTTCTTGTGTGTTAGGCTTAACTGGACTAGCCGACATGTAAAACATTAATTTATTACATGTTTTAATAAATAAACTGCACCAACTGACACAAATGAACCATCCAAAGACTTTGTAGATGATTTTTAAAGACATCTTAAGGAACGTGGTGAGTGTAGCTACATGTAATAAACTTTGTTTTCATGTTTGTGAGCGTTGGACCCGCAGCCACTAACGTGTCACTAACGGACACAGCTGGTTGAACGTGTCAGAGCTGGGCCTCAACACGAACATCCAACCGTTGGTGTCGACGTCAAGAAACAGAGCAAGCTGCAGACGTGAACCTCAGCTGTTCATCATCAGCCCATCACAACAGCTCGTAAACATGATCCTGTCTTTAATCCACAGCGTGACGCCGCGCTCACCTTCTTTCCAGAAGCTTCGACGTTTACCTCAGGATCTGCCGAGGCTGCGAGTGGGGAAAGTGCTAATCTACTAATCTACACGGCACAATCTGGATTAGCCTGGTGAGCCAGGTGACCGAGGGCCTGATGGTTTACTGGCCACAAGAGATGTAGGCCCGTGATCCTGGGGAGGGGGTGTGACTAAAGAGACATCAAGAAGACAAGTGAAGTGGGGGGGTCCCCTCTAAAACTCCTTACCCCCCCACAAACACACACACACACACAC
>NC_056501.1:2308116-2311985 GCF_014905685.2 Nematolebias whitei | reverse complement strand
GGGGGGGGGGGGGGTTGTGCATGGGCCTCTCATGGCTGGACAGTGTCAGGGGGGTCAGAGGCAGGGCCGGCCTGCTGGCTCAGCAGGAATGCAGCCTTCTTATCAGTTATAAAGGAGCTCGAGAGCTCTGGAAGTAAAGCAAACGTCTCCGCAGGACGACAAAGAGATTCTTCTTCTCCTGCTCCGCTCAGTCTGGCAGATTTAAAGCTCGACTGGAGATACGGAGTGCTCCGAGTGTCACGCTGCAGCTGATTTAAGACTTCTTTCTTCCCTCCGTCTCCCTCGCCGCTCACACTCGATGGACTTCACGAAGAAACGTTTGGTGAAAAGTTTAGGTGCATAATAAAAATAAAAAACAGCTCCACGCTCTGCTCTAAACGTTAAACCTGATGAGAAGTCCAGGAATTAAATGTAGTCGTGTGTAATCTGGATTAAGGAAAAAGACAAAACTGGAGAATCGTTTCCCAAAATATTATGTTGAAACTGGTTAGAAGGAGCAGCATGGTGGCGCAACTGGTAGAGCTGCTGCCTCTCAGCGAACAGGTCCCTGGTTCAAACCCCGGTCCAGGGGCCTTTCTGGGTGGAGTTTGCATGTTCTCTCCGTGCATGCGTGGGTTTTCTCCGGGTGCTCCAGTTTCCTCCCACAGTCCAAAAACATGCATGTTAGGCTGATTGGTAACTCTGAATTGTCCCTAGGTGTGAGTGAGAGAGTGAATGGTTGTTTGTCTCGTTTGTCTCTATGTGTCCCTGTGATGGACTTGCGACCCGTCCAGGGTGTCCCCCGCCCCTCGCACAGTGATTGCTGGACATGGGCACCAGCGACCCCCGTGACCCAAAATGGAATAAGCGGGTAAAGAAAATGGATGGATGGATAGTTAGAAGGAGAAATTGAAAAGATGATGTCTCCTAAAATATATATTTTAACTGATAAACATTATAGATATAAACATTATAGATATAAACATGATAGATATAAACATTATAGATATAAACATGATAGATATAAACATTATAGATATAAACATGATAGATATAAACATTATAGATATAACATTATAGATATAACATTATAGATATAAACATCAACTAAAAAAAGAAAACGGGGAAAAGATTTTGGCAAAATTTACACAACACAGAGATATGAATAAATCACAAACCAAACGAGACTCAGACTGATTCAACTAAACCTGTTAGTCAACTATTCTCCAGTGGCGGTTTTAGCCTTTTTTAGGGGGTGCTCAGGCCCCCCTAAATTTTAACTCAGCATCTCTGAAAAATATATAAACCATCATTAGGATGTTGTAAAGAAATTCAGTACTCAAACCTTAGATTCACCAAAATATTGAATAAATTTGGAATATGGATAAATACGACACAAACAGGCCAGTGAAATCTATAAAAAAAATTCACGAGTCAGAGCCTCGATGCCATTTGTCAATCCATCTAGTATGCTCTTCAGTAAATGACCAATCGGTGACGTTAATTTGTCCCAAAGTGAAATGCCCTTTACCTGCAGGAGCTCCACCCACTTTTCCTCCAACAACTGTCAGTGGTTTGCTTCAACAAAGGCTTTGCATTCAGAGGGATTTCATGAAAAATCATCAGAAAAATGGTTAGACGTCATCAGTGGAGAACATGTAATTCAGACTGTGACCCTGAGCATTTAGAGGGTGGAATACAGTTTATTACATTTTTAAAACCTAAACGGAGTCTGGAAAAATGTAAAAGTTATCTTCGGCTACACTACGTTTGATAGACTGTGGCTAGAAAAACAAAGTTAGTTAGGTGGGGTTAGGATGCGTGAGAAAAGCAGAGCATGCTCTATTCACACAGGGATGGCTGTTGGTCAGGCTACTCTAACATGTAGTTTTAACTCCATAAGTAAAACACTTGATTCAATAACTATTTTAAACAACCTTTAAAATACACCAGAATGCAGGAAATGGCATCTCCTTCATTCAAAAATTTCTTGGAGGGACCCAAAATCCCCACACCAGTGTGCGCCCCCCCACCAGCTGAAGGAGGACCGGGTCAGTGTTCCTCCAGCCGGGTCAGTTAATCCAGAAACAAGTCAGGAGTGACCCGAGTGCTCAGCTGGGGGGCACAGAAACATTTCATGATTTAAACCATCATCAACAGATGACAGCAGGTTTTAACTTAACATAAATTTATTAATTTACGTAGTAAATTATAAACTTTTAATAAAAATTATATGAAAAATGAAAAAAATAAATCAGAACTTTTGTGGTAAAGTTTTTCTACTTCAGTAAATAAATGAGAACAAACTCCTCTTTAATTAAATTAACAGTTCTAACGAGCTTCTGAACTTTTATGATTCTGTTTATTCAGTCTGCATCGGTTTTATTTTAGGAAGAATAAAACTTATTTTGTGTGAATTGTCTTGAATCTGTGAACAATCTGGTTCAAAAGTCTAAATATGTGTTTACCTCGAGTTACTTGAACCTGCTGCTCAAACACTGAGTGAAACTGGAGATCTTCGTGGATTCAAAATAAAAATAAAAATGTTTTAATTCACTGAGCTGCTGAGGACAAAGAGAAAGTTTTCATCAAATATTCTGTGAAGTTGCTGCACTCAGACCTTTCTCTCCTGGGTTGTTCTTATCCCATAATCCCTCGCTCTGCCTCCTCCTCTCCTCCTTGGCAAACCTGCCAATCAAACACCTCGCAGGGTTGAGTGACAGCGAGGCGGATGAACCATCATGGTGGAGATGCCTGAAACCCTCCCCACAAACAGCCAAGTCACTAAGTCGCAGACTTGTTGCTCAGCGGGAAGCAAGAGCTGGTGGATTAACGCTCCCACAAACAGGCACAAAGGCCAACATGACAGGGGGCTGTGACCCCCCCACCCCACCTCATAAACCCCACCGTGACAACGGAGGGCCCTCACTCCGAGAGCTGACCAGCAACTTTGTGCTGGAAGGACTGGCGCTGAGATGCCACTGGGCGGTCATGACCCCGTCTCCACGGCGATGAGAGGCTGACAAACCAAAAGGAAATCCTGGGCTCAAAGAGAGCAAACGTGTGTGTAGACTCAGTCTGGTCTCAGCTCCAGAACCTCCATCCCTCGAAGGAAACCGAGCCTGTGCAACTTCCAGGACAAACACGGTGGTACGTTGTGGCAACAGAAGCAGCTGCACCTCCGCTGGGTCGGCCTGACGTGGAACAAACTGACACGAGCTCATTTCTTACAGTTTTACAGAAACATTAAGCAGCTTGTTTAGATGAAGCAGATTTACATTATTTAAGAAACATTAAGCAGCTTGTTTAGATGAAGCAGCTTTACTTTAAGAAACATTAAGCAGCTCGTTTAGATGAAGCAGCTTTACTTTATCTAAGAAACATTAAGCAGCTCGTTTAGATGAAGCAGCTTTACTTTAAGAAACATTAAGCAGCTCGTTTAGATGAAGCAGCTTTACTTTATTTAAGAAACATTAAGCAGCTTGTTAAGATGAAGCAGCTTTACTTTATTTAAGAAACATTAAGCAGCTTGTTAAGATGAAGCAGCTTTACTTTATTTAAGAAACATTAAGCAGCTAGTTTAGATGAAGCAGCTTTACTTTAAGAAACATTAAGCAGCTTGTTTAGATGAAGCAGCTTTACTTTAAGAAACATTAAGCAGCTTGTTTAGATGAAGCAGCTTTACTTTATTTAAGAATCGTTAAGCAGCTTGTTAAGATGAAGCAGCTTTACTTTATTTAAGAAACATTAAGCAGCTTGTTTAGATGAAGCAGCTTTACTTTATTTCAGAAAAATTAAGCAGCTTGTTTAGATGAAGCAGCTTTACTTTATGAAACATTAAGTAGCTTGTTTAGATGAAGCAGCTTTACTTTATTTAAGAAACATTAAGC
>NC_056501.1:2292554-2308106 GCF_014905685.2 Nematolebias whitei | reverse complement strand
TGTTTAGATGAAGCAGCTTTACTTTAAGAAACATTAAGCAGCTTGTTAAGATGAAGCAGCTTTACTTTATTTAAAAAAAACATTAAGCAGCTTGTTAAGATGAAGCAGTTTTTTTTATTTAAGAAACATTAAGCAGCTTGTTTAGATGAGCGGTTGTACTTTATTTAAGAAACATTAAGCAGCTTGTTAAGATGAAGCAGCTTTACTTGAAACTTCACAACCTTTGGAGGCAGTGATTCGTCGATTTGTTCCTTTAAAGGCACGACAGTCAAGAGTTTCAGTTTATTGAAACAAGTAAACAGATGATGAGCGGTCACTTTTATTTAAAAATATATAATTTATCTGTTACATCTTCATCTGCTGCAACAAAAAACAAAACTAACAAACATACATGAAAGGTTTTAATCTAAAAATAAGATATTAAAAACATTAATCTGTAATTTGAGTCATAAGATCTGCCAGCAGTAAACTACAAGTATTTAGTTTAGAAAAAGTTCAAATAAAAATTCATTGAAAGATTCCACCATATTTAACATGTTGACTACAAGGTAATTAAACATTTAAAGATCTGACAGGATCTGTTGTTTTGGTGTTTGCACCCACGTGCAGGTGCAGGAGACCTCCAGGTAAAATAAGAAATAATTTATTACAAAATAAATAAAAAGCTGTCAGGACAGAAAAACTTACAGGAAGGAGACGAGGGGGGAACAAACATGAAGCACAATCCACAGACAAAGAAGACACAAAGATGAATAGACACTAACAAGACGTGATGACAAACACCTGGGGGGATCAGAACTGGAGACAGGAGCAGAACATGGAGGAGGGAAACACGAGGATCACACACACAGAACAAAAACACTGAATCCCACAAGATCACCATGAACTCCATCACTGGTGCTTTTCGAAAGAGTTTCATCAGTTTCCTCTCGTGGAATAAAATTAACTCAACTCAGACCTCAACATTGATTGGTGTAAGTCGAACCCCCTCTGTGATAAATTCAAGGAATGTTGCCTGTCTCTCAATCTTACCCAACTGATCAACTCTCCCACTACACCAAACATAAACCGTCCTGAAAAATCCTCCATCTTAGACCTTTTTCTAACTAATATATGCCTCAAAAATTCCCTGGTACAGGTGCATTTGCCAATATCTCGAGTGATCATTGTGTAACAGCGACTCTCAGGGATATTAAACTTCCACCTTCTAAGCCCAGATTAATTCAAACAAGGGATCTGAAACATTTTTGTGAACAGTCATTCCTCTGGGATCTGTCTCACTTTGACTGACATCGTATTCTGTTAATTGATGACGTGAACTCCGCTTGGAACTATTTTCATAATAGTTTCATTTATATTGTGAACAAACATGCTCCTTTTCGTCAGTTCAGAATAAAAGGACGAGACAGCCCCTGATTTACTCCAGAGCTAGCTGACCTCCTGCACAGGAGAGATCATCTTTGGGCCGCAGCGAGAAAATCTGACTCAGACACTGATTGGTAGAGTTTTCAACAGATGAGGAATAAATGCACAACTGCTGTCAAAGCAGCAAAACACAACTATTTCTTATCTCAGACCTCCAAAAATCTAAATGACCCTAACAGATTCTGGAAAACCATCAAATCTTTCTCAGGCACCCCCCGATCATCTGACCTCCCATCACAACTTCTCGTTAACTCTGTTCCTGTGTCAAATAAGCACGAGATCCTGAACTGTCTCAACAAACATTTTGTTGCTTCTGGTTCTTTATTTGACACAGTTACTAATGGAAGATCAGCCACTTCACTTAATAACCAAACTTCTACAAATCAAATCCCTCCTACAAGTCAATCCTCAGTTAATCACACCTTCTCTTTTTTTTCCATTCTCAGTCAGTGAGGTCAATAAACTGTTAATAGATCTTGATCCTAAAAAATCTGCAGGTCCAGATGAACTTGCACCTTATTTCTTAAGGCTGGCTGCTCATATCATCACAGTCCCTGTGACCCACATCTTCAATCTCTCCATAAGACAAAACTCCATCCAGACACTTGAAAACAGCCTTTGTTCTTCCTTTGCTGAAGGGAGGAGACCCCACCTCACTGAACAACTATGGACCAATCTCTAAACTCTGCATTTTAGCCAAGGTTCTAGAAAAACTGATAAACTCTCAAATCAAAGATTACCTGGACTCATTTAACATCTTACCTCCACATCAATCTGGTTTCAGGAAACAACACAGCACAACCACTGCTTCACTGAAGGTTCTTAATGACGTTGTTGAAGCACTGGATGCTAAGGATTATTGTGCTGCACTTTTCTTAGACCTGTCTAAAGATTCTGACATGACTGTAATGACTGAGGATTTTGTGTTTTTGTTGTTTTATTGTGTCCGTGTTGTTAAGCGTCCACACTGTTGTTTTCCGGTTTATATTTATTATTCCGACTTGTATTCGAAATTATTAAATTATACTATAGTCTATTAGCTTTCTCTGCTAATTCCACATTTTTTCCACTCATTTAAACTTTTTTAGCCTAATTCTGCAAAACGTGCTCTTTGTCCACTTCCTTAAGCTTCTTTCTGATATTTTAGCTACTTAGCTGGTTTTTTTTAATTGCTAATTTCAGATTTTAGTAGTTAATTTCCAGTTTTTGTGCTGATTTCTGCTCAGAGCTTAGTTTTCTTGTATATTTGACTTGCCCCAATGTTTTCATCTGGTGTGTTTCTGCTGTTGCCCCGCCCACTCTCACCTGGTCCTTGTTGCATCTTCACAGCTGGTTGTTGTTGTTGTTGTTTTGGCCTGTTTGTCTTTAAATGCTCACCATGTCATGTTCTTTGTACCTCCTACAGTCCTGTTATGGTTGCCCTTGTGTTTTCCTGAGATTAACTGTGCATGATATGTACGTTTTGTGTTAGTGCCACCTCGACACCTTTGTTTTTGTTTAATACATTACTTTTAAGTTACTCCCGAGTTTCTGTCTGCATTCATGGGTTCACTACCACCGATCGTGGCACGAGCACCTTTAACTCTTCAAACAGTTTCTGATGCTTGTGCTTTGAAGGGTTTTCCATGAAAAGACTGTTTTTATCGCAGCTGTTTCACCTAAAACCAGAGACATTACTGAGTTTAAACAATTGTTTTTATCATCTGCTTTTATTTATTCAGAAATAGAGACACATCCTGTTTCTTGTGGTGTGCCCCAAGGATCAGTCCTTGGACCCATTCTTTTCAACTTGTACGTGGTACCACTTGGGTGTATTATCAGCAGCTACGGGGTCTCATTCCATTGCTATGCTGATGATACTCAGCTGTATCTTAAGCTGGGTAGCAATTTGTCTGAGACTCCATCTACTGTACATCATCTTCAGTTTCTTTATTTTCTGCACTTTCTTCTCTTTCCACGCTCACAGCTTGTCTGGAGGACATAAAGGCATGGATGCAGCAAAATTTCCTTCACCTCAACAGTTCAAAAACGGAAGCAATTCAAATTGGTACTTAACACCAAATTCAACAACAAAAAATCCTCAGTATCTCTTTCTCTGGCCAGAACATTTCTCTTTCCAGTACAGTCACCAATCTTGGTGTTATTTTTGATCCACAACTCACCTTTGAAAGCCATATAAAGCATATATGTAAAACTTCTTTTTTTCATCTTGGAAATATTGCAAAGCTTCGGTCTACACTGTCCTTCAACGATGCAGAAAAGCTCGTCCATGCCTTTGTCTCCTCCAGACTGGACTACTGCACTCCTCATTGGGATTCCTGGCAAGAACATACAGAAACTACAGTATGTCCAGACCAGCGCTGCCAGGGTCCTGATGAGAGTGCGTAAGCATGAGCACATCACCCCTGTACTCCGGTCACTTCACTGGCATCCTGTTTCTGCCCGGATCACTTACAAAATGTATCTGCTCACCTTCCAATGCTTGTACGGTGATGCACCATCTTATTTAAAAGAACTTCTCACCCCTCATTGTCCTTCACGCACTCTCCGCTCTTCCAACACCATCTTCTTCTCACTCCCAGGTCTCGGTCCTGCACAACAGGATCTCCTGCGCTGCCCCTCGGCTGTGGAACACCCTGCCTTCATATCTGAGGGCCCCACAGACCATGACATGTTTTAAAAAGGGTCTTAAAACCTTTTTTACCCCGTTTTTTAATTGATTGCACTGTACTTTCATTTGTTTGTGTTTTATTCACCCATAGTTCTTATTTGAGTATTTTATCTGCATTTTGTACATTTTAAGTTTTTGATGTGTTCATTCTGAGACATTATCCTCCTGGTTGTTTTTCCTCTCGGTTGCTTTTATGGTTGCTTTTATCCTGATGTTCACTCTTTGTAGCACTTTGAGATTCACTGTGAATGTAAAGTGCATTATAAATAAAAGTTGTTATTATATTTGTTATTATTATTATCATCGTTATTATTATTATCGTTATTATTATTATCGTTATTATTATTATCGTTATTATTATTATTATCGTTATTACTATCGTCGTCGTCGTGGTGACGACGACGACGACGAAGACGACGAAATTAAACACTGCCACTGAAAACTCATTTTTTAATTGAACATTTAGGTGTTTTGTCTAAAATGAAGTTAGTTTCAATACATATTTTGAGAGTTTACTGAAACAGCTATATTTAATTATGTTAACGTGCACACATATTCTTATCACAAATCACTATGTGACTCCACGTGCACGCTGCACATTACGTGCTGCCTCACTCAAGAGACAGACAGCAAGTGACACCAGACAACATAGCACTCTAAACAAATTGCCCTTTGTCTGACCTCAGGAGACAGAACATCCAAACATCCACAGAGATGTGTATATTAGACACAGACACGTTCTGCTGCAGCCTAATGGCCACAAACACATCAGCCTGAGGCTGACATGCTTATATACAAGCTTTATTGCACACATTGATGAGGTGCGATTACTTGTGATATCTGAAAAAGGACTTTCCAACAAAATCTGCATGTTACTACAAAAGCTTCAAAAAGATATAAAGTTAGAGGGCTGGGCTCAGTGTGTAATGTTTTCTATGCACTTCAGTAATTTACAACTAATAGTTGCACTTAGAGAAATTGTATTTCCTGCTAAAATGCAGTGTGAATGCTTAGTGCAGAATAACTTGCTGAGAAACAGCTGAAATTAGCTAAAAAATATTTTAAAAAAATATTTAAAAAAAGGCTGAAATGTAGCTGAAATTGAAGAACAAGCAGGAAAGCAGAAAGAACAGTTTTGCTGAATTAGGTTTGAATGAGCAGAAATTAGCAAAGAGAAATGGCTGAAAAGGAGATGAAAGACAGAAAGAAGCTGAAACTACCAAAAGGAAGAAGAAAGAGCTGAAATTAGCTTAAAAAATGTGGATTTGGCTGAAAAGGCTAAAAATGATCATACAACAGCTAAATAGTAGCTGAAATAGCAGAAAAAGCTGAAAGGAGACCAAAACAGCTGGAAAAAAAATTAGCTGAAATTAGCTGAAAAACATGTTTAAATTTTTAGAAGGAAGCTGAAAGAAGCTGAAGCAGAACAAAATATGAAAGGAGAAGTGAAAGGTTGAAAACAGATCTAAAGATCTGAAGGATGTAAAATGAGCTCAGTTCATTTTCTATGAGAACAAAATGTCAGAAAAGGCTAAACGTTTCAAACAGCTAAAGTTGCACCAATACCAAACATCACAGCAGGATTGTCCTGAAAGAGCTGAACGTTTTGATCCATGATTTGTTGAAATAGCTGCAGGTAAAACATTGTGCCTAAATACGTACAGAATAAAGAGGATCACAGAGTGAGTGCTTCAGAAGAATTAAAACTATTAAATACCAGATGAGGAGAGTTCCTGCACACATCACCAGGATGCGGTAAAACATTTATAGAAGGCGTCACGATGACGGGCATCAACATTTGATGCATAACGTTTAAAAAGCTCTTTAGTCCTGAGGCGTGTTGGCCCAGTTCAGCTGCTGCTGAGCCAGAAGTCTGAGCGATGAGCTGCAGAAGCGCCACGGCTTGTCTCAGCCGAGCCGGGCTTCAGCTGTGACTGAGTGGGTGCTAGAACACCGAGCAGAGAAGTACCGGGTTGCACTAAAGGTTAACAAAATGGAATCGGGAATTTACGAGCGTCCGTGCTTCACGAGCGATGTCGCCTGCAGCAAGGCAGAGAGTGTAAAAGACGAGGGTGGATGAGAGGATTATGGAGTGAGTGTGTGTGTGAGTGTGTGTGCACGCTTCATGTGTGTGTTTGCCTGGGAGATTTTCGCCTACTTTGTAAGCAATACATTGTGACAGGCTGATTAGTGATCTTTAAGTGTTCATTTCACACCCTGCTGGGCTCGGTGCCTTCTGTGAGAGGACTGGACCAGAGACGGCGTGCACGTTGGGCCTCCAGTACCTTCTGTAAGAGGACTGGACCAGAGACAGCGTGCACGTTGGGCCTCCAGTACCTTCTGTAAGAGGACTGGACCAGAGACGGCGTGCACGTTGGGCCTCCAGTACCTTCTTTAAAGGACTGGACCAGAGACGACGTGCACGTCTCAAATGACTATGTTTGTGTTTTTAACATAAACTAATTAAAATCTGACAAAAATGCAGACGGTGATGAATTTAATCCATGAAGGAATGTTTGACCTTTAACAGATTTACAAGATTTTACACCAGTTAGGACAGAAAGGTCTGCCCGTGTCATGAAGGATAAACGTCAAGAAGCTCGTGATCAGGAAGACTGAACCAAACCAGGAACAGGACTTCCTGGTGGCAGGTTACTGGGGCTGACAAATGTTGTTGGGAAAACTTGGTTCCTAAAGAAAGTTCTGTAATTATTCACAAGACGTTCAATCGTCATCTGGACAGATTCTTTTTTGGAAGAAACATTTTCATCTTTCATCCGAAAGATTTCGTCCGTCTGAGGCTTGCCACCAAGAACGGTCTTATAAATAGCAGCTTATCGTTTCAAGCCAGCCCTCGGTGGAATTCCCAGAAACTGACTAACGTACAAAAAGACCATCCAAACCTTTTTCTGAACCACTTTGGCCTCAGTTGTCCTCAGACCGTTTCTGTGAGTAGCACGTTGGCCATCAGGCCTGCAACATTTGATAGTTGTTCATGATGATTGATCGTTTTGGACGGATGTTCCTTTTGTGCACGTTAAAACCAGTTTCTGTGGTTTGAAACACGTCAGTGAGGCGATGTTCAGACAGTTCTTGGGGGGCCTCAGGATGACCAAGTCTTTCAGATGAAACACGCAACATTTCTTCCAATAAACAATCTGTCCAGATGACATGATTTAACTTTGATTTATGTACCTGGACGACTGAGCTGACAAATCGTTTTACTTTCTGTAATTCAGTTTTTGCAGTTTCAGTTTAACGTGACAATAAAAAAAAGTAAAGCATAAAAGTCATCTGTATGTTTTGCCACAACACTGATTCACTGCTGAGCTTTTTTACGTTTAACCTGCAGAAGGCTGTGTTCAAATCAAATCTGTTCATTTTATTATTTTTACTACATTACTTTAGGATACTGTTCCATTTTAAGAACATTATTCTAGTGGGACACACCATAATGTTAAAAATACACACAGTGTACAGATAAGATCCCTGTGCCTTGGCTGTCAATAAGAGGAACAGAGCCTCTCAATTTCAGGAGACAACCCAGCGATAGGACACTTCATCACGGTGGTTTGTGGACGGTTCTCAGCCCCCCCCCCCCCCACCACCACCACCACCACCACCACCACCACCACTACTACCCCCACCTCCCACTGATAGCTCCAGCTCGTCTGGAAGAAGTTATGCTTTGTGATAGTTTGGCAGAATCACAGATTTGTCTCCTAGAAGCAGTTGGAGCTTTTTCAACGTATCAAGTTTTCGCAGCATGTGGTTTCAATTTGAACCCTCACAAAACTGCTTTCAGTTCAGTTGATCAATGTCAAACTGCAACAGATATTATTTTATGTTATCAAAGAAGCAACAGATGATATAATTTGTTGGTTTCCAGCCAAAGAAAATGGTTTGGTGTGCTTTACGTTCTGGTCGCCTTGCTGGCATCTGCTTGTGTGTACATGTTCATCACGTTCTGGTGCACAGAGCTTTGAACGTATCTATCCCTGTTTTCCACAAAGCCACCCTGAGCTGTGAACCTTCAGTCTGTTTGAATTAGATCAGCCATCAGCACTAGAGAAGGCTGGATGGACAAACAATACTCAGAGTTTCCAGAGAGTTGTAGGGAGCGTCTGCAGCTGATGGCTCCACCCTGGACTGGGCGCCATCAATCTTCCCCCCTACATGTCGTCTACGGCCCTTCAGCTGAACACCACTCCTGTTGAGATCCATTTGTAGAGCATATTTGCTACAAGATCGCACCGTCTGTGTACCATTTATTATGACTAAGGCAGATGTGTTGTCATCAGCAGCCCCTCACACCGGCATAAATCCATGATCAACAGTAAGTCTTGACTGTAGGTCAAGTGATTTATACACAGGTGCATGAACAAACGTCCTCTTGCTACTTCTCCCTTACATCCATACACAGAGGCATGCTGAAACACACATGCATGACCAGGGCAAACTCTGGAAACCTGTTACTGTACTCACGAGAGCTGTAATGGGAGTCTTGTTTAAAGTACAGAGGAATCTGGACAGAGTCTGGCGGAGGTCACTTTCTGAGGAAATGCAGACTGGGGGAGTGCTTGGAGTTTTCCTTCTCCCTGCTCCTCCTCACACAGGAGGAGAAGGCGGTGGTTACCCTCGTTCTCACACACCGAGTGTGTGCACATGTTGAGCATACAGGCAGAGAGCTGGCCACAGACGGGGGGAAGATTAAGTGTTAAGTGGCTTGACTGTACTTGACCATAATCTCTGGAATAGAATTGAGGAAATGCAGTGTTTGTCTTGGAGGCTTACATGCAACACATCTGGGCAACCACTGGAAACCCTGCAGAACTATCCAGAGGAGGCGTTTTACATTAGTCAATTGTGTTCAAGGCCAGAGAGCCGTTAAACGTTCCAGTACTGCTCTGGTGGAGACACGTGACATGTTTGGTCAATAAATAGGGTCCACTCCTGCACCATACAAATGTTTTGGAAGTACAAAACCTCAAAGTTTAGGTATTGAGGGTAAAGTATGGATTTGAAGTATTTCTAAAATTGTTATCTACTGTCATTTTTATCATCACAAAATGACAAGTACCATGACAGGACTATTACATATCTGTCAGAGTCACATCCGGTAGAAAGCCTGAGCCTGCTGATACTGGACATGCCTCATTTTAGAAAAATACATCTGACAGCTGCTCGTCATATCCACGGCCGTCACGGTCTCCCTGTTGTACATCATCAGACTTCAACAATATTGACTTCTGTTGAGGAGATTAGTTGCCAAGCTTTTATTTTGTTAAGGGATCAGGGTTCTTCATGTTCTTACCTAAATATAACTTTACTCCATTGCAGGTTTGAAATTGCTGGTGCAGGTGGTATTTCATTTATAAGCGCTCAAGACCCAGAATGCCTTTGCTTGACCACTGGGCTTTGGAGGGATTATCTGATGAATTTGTGCTTTACAGCAGCTGTTAGTGAGAAGTCCCCGGGGTCTAAAAGTGGACGTGAATGTCCTCTATCAACTGGGCCAAATGGTCAGTTTCATTTTAAACGTACTTGAACACTCATCATAACACCATCACTTTAAAACTTGTATTCTGTGCTTCATTCAAATTGTTATATATTTTGACTGTTTGGATTGTAAAGGAACAGAAAAGACTGCGACACCAGAGGAGAGCTGTGCGATAGGGGTTGTATCAAACTACACCCAAAATTAAATGTCCTGACCCGTCTCTGAGGGCATGAAATTACACTCATGCATGTCTAAATTAATGAGGATCTCCTGCAAGACAAGTATGCAGCACCTCTTTGGTCATTGGAGATTTTGATTTACAAGGCATGGGGAGCCACGATTGATGATCTGCTAATGCCCACATAGATGCTTGGATTGCCTTTGCCATTCACAAGCAGTCTGCAGAGCGGCACTAAATGGGACTGGGCTGAAAATGTCATCTGGGTGCACAACCTTTTATGCCCCAGAGTCCTTCTCAGAACTGTAAACTCTATCTTGCACACCTCTGACCACTTCCATCGATGGCTTATGGCAGAATCCAGCCAGCATCACCAGGCTCTCCACACTTCACCATGAATCAAATTGCTATCTAAAGTAGGAGGGCTCGTCCTTTCAGAGCCGGACAGCAACATGTGGGAAATCCCCCACGATCTAATATATCGCTTCAGGTCCAACAAGATCATGAGGTCAGAAGCTGCACTTGGCACACCATTTGGATTTTTGTTCGAAGGTATGCCTGCAGAGAGGATGTATATTCTCAGACTCCCCTCAGAAAAATAGAACTTGTTGGCAAAGTAGAAATAATTCAGTTCCACAAGAATGTATGAAACAAATGAATAGTGGAAATCTTGGCTCTGATCATGCTGCTTAGCAAAAGATTTAGTGTGTTTGGAGACATACATTTATTAGAAAACTTTAAGCATTAGAACACTAAAAGAGGATTTTTTTTTTATTAGGGACTGATTGTACAGCGGTGGCGTCTACAAATAATAATAATAATAACAATAACAATAATAATAATAATCTGTCCCGATAGTCAACTGGAGGTCTTTTGAAGGGTTTGTGTTTTTTTTCTGTTTGTCAGTGAATGATCTGGTTTAATCACACAGTTCAACGACATGTGATCTAATATTTAACTTTTCATGGTTGCATCTTATTTCTTACCAAGTACCATAAAGGGGTTTATCCAAGCCTACAACACTCCTAAATAAATCATTGAACAATGTTGAACCTATTAAAAAGTCTAATATAGTTTTAAAGGCATAGATACTCAGAATATTTTGATTAAATATGATTTGACCAAACACTAGTTTGGTTTTAATTTAGGTTTATGCCTGTAGTAATGAAAGTCTTGTGGATCCAGTACATTCATTCAACCTTTATTTCTACAGATTAGTCTCATTGAGCCTTGTGGACTCATTTACAAGAGAGACCCGGTTTTAACAAAGAATGATGACAACAGTGACACAATTCTCAGGGCGAGGCAGATTAAAATAAAAATAATTTATTTTAAACAACAAAACAAAGGCTGGCGTGGGATCAGGCAGGCAAAACAGGACTGCTTCAGTATCTGACGGAGGAGGACTGAGTCGTCTGTGAATAACAGAACAATGGCCGGGCAAAGAGTGGAGGAGAGAAAGACTTTATAAGACAGAGGGAGAGTGAATAATGAGAGCACCTGGGCAGGTGGCTGATGAGACAGGTGTGAATGATCACGACTGGGGAGTGAGAGAAAAGTGACAGAAAACAGAATGAGAATCACACAAAATTATAAAGAGCAGAATGACAAACACAATAAGCAGAAGAGGGGAAGAGAAATACCAGACAGCTAAAGGACAGACTGTGACAGACAATCAAAAGAAAGCAAATAAATTGGGAAAAATAAATGAAAGAAAACTGTGTTTAAAATAAAAAAAAATTTTAAAAACGCATTTTCCGCCGTACACGTCGCACTGCCCAAATACGTCTAATAAAGTGTGTGTGGGGGGGAACAACTATGTTGCTTCACCGTATACGTCGCATCTACTATGAGTCACTGATGCGTCACGTTTGTTACGTGTCACCGCTGACAACCCGAAAACGTGTCCTGGTGTTCTGCCAAAAATCAATGGGCTGCCAAATGGCTGCCGGGGGAGCGTGCACTGGAGGGCTTTAACAAGATTAACATTTTAAAACAATTATTTGTTTACTCAACTTTATAGTAAAGGTGCGTCTCAGTTGAACTTTTAATTAATAAAATGCACTTTGACAGTTAAATCGGCTGCATTTTCAACGCTGCCTCGGTGCTTCGGGAGCGCACAGAGGGAGGAACGCTACTCGTTTCTTCGAAATTTTACAAGAAAATCATCTAAAAACAATTATTTGTTTGCTCGACATTATAGTAAAGGTGTGTCTCAGGTGAACTTTTACTTAATAAATGCACTTTAATTGTAAAATTAGCTGCATTTCGCCGGGGCAGCGCAGCAAAATGAAGCTGATTTGACAGTTGCTCCAAGCAAGTTGGACGACAGTGGCAGGCTATGGCAAGCTGATTGTGTCATTAACAGCCACCTTTACCTATTAAATGACACAACGGCATGCCAAGCTACTCAACTGACACCTAGCGGCTGAAAATGGTAGTGTTCAATTTTCAATGTCAGAATTAATGAAAATAGTCATATCTCAGCCAAAAAATGGTTTATAAATATGGGGGGGGGGGGGGGGGACAAATATGTCGCTTTGGCATATAAGTCGTAGGGCCGGTAAATTATGCAAAAAACATGACAGAGTGAAAAATACAGTAAACATAAACAGCTACATTATAAAGCAATGTAGAAAACTAAAAACAGGAACAGGTCTGCGTTGGTTTTTGCCTTGAACTTAACATATGTTTAAAATCCCTTAAAGGTCAAAGGTCAAGAGCTTCGGGTCTTTTTACAAGATATTCCAGGAAACAGGAGCGGAGTATAGAGAAGGCCCTTTTTCCTAGTTCAGTCCTCACTGAGGGGACACTGCAGGTAATAATGTCCTGACTCAGTCCTGTCCTCATGACTCAGTGAGACGAACCTGTATAAATAAAGCTTGAATGAATTTAGTTTTGCTCCTGGATCTTTTTACTTCTTGCAGGATGAATTTATTTCACAGCTAGCAGTTGCTGCTCCCCCGCAGTCAAAGGTGGTGGCACGACAGCTCAGTGGTTAGCACTGTTGCCTCACAGCAACAAGTTCCTGGGTTCAATCCCCGGTTAGGACCTGGGGTCTTTCTGGGTGGAGTTTGCATGTTCTCTTCGTGCTGCGTGGGTTTTCTCCAGGTACTCCGGTTTCCTCCCACAGACCAAAAACATGCATGTTAGTCTGCCTTCAGGAAAAGAGATCTGTGATCTCAATGGGATTCGCCTGGTTAAATAAAGATTAAATAAAAGATTAATAAAAATAATGAATTTGTTTTTCTTCCCTCCTGTAAGGGCCACCCCAGGGAAAGAGACTCACATGAAACATTTGGCAACCGTTTTACACCAGATGCACTTTCTGAAGTGACCTGGGCTCGAACCTGCAGCATCAGGATCACAAGACTGTGGTATTTACCACCAAGCAGCCACAGGCCCCACTCATACATGTTCTGCAGGTTTTATTAATAAACCCAATAACTAAACACCACCTCATTTAAATGTTTGTGATAATCAAAGATCAATCTATGCCGTGGGCTTGTCAAAGCTGCCATGATGCGTCAGAGCAGTGATGTGTCTTCTGAGGCCTCTGCACCCCCTGCCACATCAAAACTGGTCTTTCCTCCACCGTCTTCACACCCTCCCTGTGGAAAGTGTCCTGAGTAATGACACATGGCCGGTTCCGTGTTCAGCGTCACATCGCTTAGTGTGACATGACTCCTTTGTGTGATCGATCTATTTATTACCCTGTTTATGTAAAGCCAAGCAAAGTCTCCTGACACGAGATTTCATCAAACTGAAATATCAATGGCCATCACTCACTTCTTATTGCTTTTTCTTGTCCTTTCTGCTCTTGTGGCATTTGCTTTGTGGTATATAGAGTGAGAATATAAGACCTGGAACAGCACACAGCTGCAGGTGGAAGTGCTTTCTCCACCTTACATCTCCAATATTTGTCAGAAGCTAAGGATAGAGGCTTTGTAGAGCAGTTCCAGCTCATAACTTAAACGAGCTCATGTAAATGATTTATTGTGTCATGTTGTAATGATTGTGAGCGATACCACATCCTACTGCCTAAAACCAAACAGTTCTTCAACCTGATAATGTTTAACAGTCCTTTAGGTACCAGGCACATCATTCAAAGGAAGACCTTATGATTAGGCATAATGTTGTTTCTATCAAATTCTAAATCCGTGCAGATTAACTCCAGACTGCTGCTTTAACTGACTTCACCGAGCTTTCAGAGCATCAACACTTCTCAGGGTCTATAATGGGTTTGTTTCTCAGAGAAGAGAGAAAGTGACATGTTCTGGCATCAAAGGATGAGTGCAGGTAGAGGCAGGAGACTCGGGCTAAAAATAATTATTTTTGTTATTATTAAAATAAAATGTTGACGGGGCAACAAAAAAAGAAAGTTTGTTGATGAGACAAGCGGTGCAGACAGAACATGAAGCCTTGGCGGGACAATGACCGGACGCAGGAGGACTGAGTAGACACTGACTTTATAGAGAGACTGATGAGACAGAATGAGAAACACCTGGAGTGACTGGGATTACACACAGGTGAGACAGGAAGCAGGAGAACAAACAAACCCCATACAAAGTATCTTAAATACAAAATAAACCTGTTTGTTCATCATATATGCAGTAAATTTGATTTTTTTTACTGTTTCCCATAAATTAGTTTCACAGATTGTTTAGATTATAGATAATTTACCTGAAAGCTGAAAGGTCCACGTTTTTTTCTGTAAAGTGAACAAAAAATGTGAACCACATGTTTCTGATGCCCTATAGCAGCCTTCAGAGGTGTGCTGGTGTAGAAACAACCCTCTGGACCTGTTCCATGTGAGTGGGGGTTTCTGTCATTACAGCTGCCAGACCCTCCAAAGGAAGCTTCTCCAGTCAATCCCAGCTACAAGGTCTGGTGTTAACCTGCTAAAGCACTCTTATCAGCTGCATGTCATGTTCCGTTTTTCCCCCTGCAGGTCCACCAACCATCTCACCATCACTTTAACACTCTCCTAAGCTCCACCCTCGAAGGCTACTTTTATCTGGAGCTCCAAAGTGGCAAACATATTTGTCCAGAGCTTTCCCACAGTTCAGAGCGTTAGAAGGTGCACGTAGCAACTGCAATGTTGAAACATGTTTTGGAATTTTGTCTTAAACAATCAGTGAAATTCACATTTTTCAAGTTAAAATATAAATCACGCATAAAAAAATAAACCTTCAGCTGTGGACAAAGGTTCATACAAGCACCTCTGTATCATAAAAAGGTGTTTATATTATATTTTACAGAACAACTTTTCTTTATTTTCAGTTACGCACAAGAAACAAGCAGACGAGTTTATAACAGAGTCTCCTAAAGCAGATGGGAAGAAGATCTTTCAGTTCTCAGGCTCCTCTCTTGTGGAACCAACTTCCAGTTTCTGTCCGTGAGCCTGACACATTGTCCAGTTTGAAGACTGGGATTAAGACTTTCCTTTTTGATCAATCTTATAGTTAGGGTTGGCTTGGGTTTCCTGAGCTGTCCTTTAGTTCTGCTGCTGCAGCTATAACTATAGCTGCTGCTATAGGCTTAGACTGCTGGAGGACAAACTGACTACATGTTCTCTCTCTGCTGCTGTCTTTACTTACTCTGCTCTTCCTGTTTGTATTTGGAATTATTTATATCTTAACATGGCTTTTGCATTTCCTCCTATAGAAAGTACACCTGGACGATAGAAAGTACACCTGGACGATAGAAAGTACACCTGGACTATAGAAAGTACACCTGGACTATAGAAAGTACACCTGGACTATAGAAAGTACACCT
>NC_056501.1:2292263-2292544 GCF_014905685.2 Nematolebias whitei | reverse complement strand
TACACCTGGACTATAGAAAGTACACCTGGACTATAGAAAGTACACCTTGACTATAGAAAGTTCACCTGGACTATAGAAAGTTCACCTGGACTATAGAAAGTTCACCTGGACTATAGAAAGTACACCTTGACTATAGAAAGTTCACCTGGACTATAGAAAGTTCACCTGGACTATAGAAAGTTCACCTGGACTATAGAAAGTACACCTTGACTATAGAAAGTTCACCTGGACTATAGAAAGTTCACCTGGACTATAGAAAGTTCACCTGGACTATAGAAAGT
>NC_056501.1:2291550-2292253 GCF_014905685.2 Nematolebias whitei | reverse complement strand
CCTGGACTATAGAAAGTTCACCTGGACTATAGAAAGTTCACCTGGACCTGTCGTTCTGTGTCTTCCTCTCAAACCAGCCGGTTGAAGCAGATGGTCGCTGGTCCTGAGCTGGTTCTGCTGGAGGTTTCTTCCTGTTGAAAGTAAGTTTTTTCTTTCCACTGTCTCCTCTGTTCTCGCTCAGAATGAGAGACTGAGATGAGGTGAAGATTCAACACAATCTGCTGCTTCTTCAGAGTGAGAACTTTACTGATTATTTTGTATAACGTCTGTGAATGTTTCTGTTCAGTGAACTGAGACAACGTCTGTTGTGATTTGGAATTATATAAATAAATTTGTCTTGAACTTTTTTGAATATATCAATAAACTTTATTGAACTGATTTCAAACATTTTATGAATTTGCTGTGATTTTTAGAACACTGTCAAAAGCACAAGAAGTGTGTGAAGATCATATGAATTGTCTAAGAAGACAAATGTCCTAAACGTCGTACTTTACTTTCTGTTACTATATTTAATTTTATTTATGTTATTCCTGATTAACACTTGAGTTTTAACAGCATGAACAACATCTGGCTCAGCACTGGAGAGCAGATCGTCAGGACCAGACTCAGTGTCCACATTTCTAGGACAAGAGACATTGCAGAGGACCAACGGCTCCAGATGTTGGACAGAGAGGACAGCTGGTTGGGGGGGGGGGGGGGGGGG
>NC_056501.1:2277998-2281550 GCF_014905685.2 Nematolebias whitei | reverse complement strand
TATATATATATATATATATATATATATATATATATATAAACTGTACTGACACAAACAGAAGTCTGGTTTTATCCTGATGAAGAAATCATTGACTCCTATTAAAAATGATTAAATTGTTCTTCTTTCTGCTGCTCCCTCATGCAGGAGTCGCCACATGGATCAAACTTACACAAAACAGTTTTTAAGCTGCACGTCCTTCCTGACGCAGCCTGGACTCAAACCTGCAGCCTCAGGAGCACCAGACCCCTGATCTGCAGCTGCACCAGGTCTAATAATTAATTACATGATTTGTCAATAACCATCTTCACAAAACTTTTATTTTCCAGAGGTGATGTGTTTGCAAATTTTCTGCACCATTACATCCATGTCTGTAGTACCTTATTGTGAAAAACTGACATTTTTAATGTTTTTATTTATTTGTTTTCTTCCTAAGTTGCAACAAGTTGTGTTGAATCAACAGGAAGCAGAATGAATTAGATGCACGGCAGTTTTTCAAAATGTTGATGGACACACACACACACACACACACACAGAGTGGTTATTGTGAATTGTCATTTTTTACTTCTCTAAAAATAAAAATAAAAACATCAAAAAAGACAAAAGATCAGAAATTGAAAGTAAAAAATAATAAAATCATTTAAATTGAAATGGAACATAATTATTCCTAAAGTACCCCGAGTGATTTAAATGTGTTTTTAAAATGCAGATGTGTCAGTTTTATTTAGATTTTTTTTTTCTTCTG
This sequence comes from Nematolebias whitei, assembly GCF_014905685.2. Lineage (NCBI taxonomy): Eukaryota > Metazoa > Chordata > Actinopteri > Cyprinodontiformes > Rivulidae > Nematolebias > Nematolebias whitei. The sequence goes on along the minus strand of NC_056501.1, from coordinate 2,280,808 downwards.
TCCAGCACGAGTGTGTAATCTGCTCCGAGTGTAATCCCGTCTGTCCGGACCAGAACACGACGGTCAGCCGGGCTTTTCAAAGCAACGCTGGAACCAAGGACTCCTCTTGATTCACGTGCAGGCCACGCTGGGCCACCCACGCAGAGAAAACACTGCATCAAGGAGTAATTCACCCCAGCTCTGGTGGGTCATGTGATCAAATTAAAATCACTTCCTCTGAATCTGTTAAATGGAACTGCCTCACCGTGTCCAAACAACGGTTCCGTGATGTCTTGGGCTCTGTTCAGTCCGGTTCTGTACATGTTGGCAGGGCCAGGTTCTGAGTCAGGTTGGTTTCCAGCTGCCACCAACAAGCTTGAAGAGTGTTAGAGCCCAGGTGCAGACAGACACGGAGGACTCGGAGGTCAAAGAAAGAAAAATGCATTTATTAACAATACAAATACAATAAACAAAACAAAAGGTGGCAACAAAACTTGCAGGAACAGAACACGGCAGGTTGTGGGAAGCTCAGTCCACAGACAAGGTGGCAACGCACAGACGACACTAACGAGACACCATGAGGAACACCTGGAGTGACTGGGAGCAGGTGAAGCCACAACGTGAGGGGAGAGAAGCGGAGAGGCAGGAACACAAGAATCTAAAGAAACTTCACAAATCACAGAGGAGCTGTCTGAGCCCAACAAACAGATCTTACATCGTCTATATTCTTATGTATTAAATATTATCGTGCACGCAGAAGGCCCCGGCAGCAGCTGGATCTGCTTGTTGCACACTGACCTGCTCTAAAGTCAGTCCGTCTTCCACACATCAGTTTATTTAGTTTTTATGACGAGAACAACAAATTATTCAAGCAGCACCATTTATTTAACTGATCAGTAAGAAAAAGATTTTTATTATGTTGTTGTGCTTTTTTTTCAAGACTACATGTGGATAATTAAAATACCAGCTCCTCGTGTGATCCAGAGCAAGTGACACAAAAATGTGCATTTTAACAGAAAACAATGCAGAAATGTTCTTTGATCGATTGTTTTGGGATCTGCTTTTCATGTCTGAAAGATTATTTTATTTGTAATATTTATTTTATTTATTTGTGTGAGCCACGACATGTTTCTCATCATGATCCCCACGTCACAAACGTCCTTGTAGTCGTATTTTAATGTGTCTGTTGTGGAGGTGATGGTGAACCGGAGCGTCCTCAGATGTGACGTCATCACACAGTTCTGCTGCTTAAATCACAAGAACAACTCAACGTCATAGTTTGTTTTTATTCTTACAGTTCTGTGGAACAAATGAAAAACAAATTATTATTATTAATATTAATATTATTATTAATATTACCTTTAGTGCTGTAAAAAATAAGCATTTTGTCAGTTTGGTCTCTGAAAAGATTCAATGGTTTGTTGGCGAAGCCTCAAAGTATTTGATTGACTTAATTTTTAAACTGAAATTTATTATTTTAATTTTATAATTTAACTTTTTTTTACGTTTGCAAGTGTTGATAGAAAAGTTACCATGACCTAATGTTTATCCTCATTACACACAAAAATATGTAAATGAAGAAACATTCAAATTAAATTTATACATTTATTTTATATATTTAGATGAATACTTAAATATGAAAAAACAGCTAAATTGTAAATTTATAATAAATATATTAGCCAAATAAATTGAAATATGTATTTTCACCTGCCCAACATGCAAAATTTAGTTTTAATTTTATTTTTGTTACATTTTTTTTTTGTTGTATTTTTTAAGTTCTAAATTTTAAACTTTTAACTTTAGATTTGTATTTAAATTCTGAATACAGAAGTCACATATTTCTAATTTTACAGGACTCATGAGTTTGAATAAAATATTCTAAACGTTCTTTGTTTTCTATATTTTTATCGTTCCTGTCGTGAGTCCGTTGACGTGGCTCCTGTCTTCGGACTGTCCCTGTCGCTCGTGTTAATACGCGCTCGTGTTAAATTGCCAAGCGGTTTCTCATCCTATCAGTTACCCTGAGGCAGCTCTGGAGCCACTTGCTAAGAGCTTTTATCCAACAGTGTTGGTTGTTAATACCGATCTGCACATTGTCCCAACTAAAGCTCTTATAAAGAGCTAAGACCATAAGACGGTGTTTGCGAGTTTAGTGACGATGCCAACGAGGCAACAAGGAGCTGGACAGACTCGGAGCCTGAGCGCCGTGGCTGCACAACGCTACAAGCAGCTGTGTTTTTACTACCACTGAAACACAACGCGAGAAAGGACTTTTTTCCATCGGCTACCCATACTGCACCTGCCATTTCCATCACGGCCATGTGGTCACAAAGGGAGCAGTATATCTGTCAACAGGATCAAGGCCTCAATAGACCCCGCAAGCCACTCAATCCTTCAAGACACCCCCTCTGCTGGCCCCAACAAAGCCTCAAAAAGCCCTCAACCTGCATTCAGTCAGGAAATCCCACTTTCTTTAAGGAAGACACTTCCTTTAACTGTCCGAGGAGACTGGAACTGTGACACCAAGTGTGCGCTCGCTGGCTCTGTTTTTAACGTAGTGCTGCCGTTTGAGATTTTGTTTGGGGAATTACCGAGAAGAAAGGTTCTGTCTGTCTCGATGGTCCGGTAACGTCCACGTCGAGCATCGTTCCCACAATGTTTCCACGTGTCTGAAGAACAAGCTCCTGAGCAGTTCGGGTCCAGGAACTTGTCAGGGCGGCTCAGAGAACTGGGGAGCATTAGACTGTATGATCGTTCTGTCCAACTCAAGCGTCAGAACGGGCCAACCAGAACTCAAGCGTCAGAACGGGCTAACCAGAACTCAAGTGTCA
>NC_056501.1:2273733-2277988 GCF_014905685.2 Nematolebias whitei | reverse complement strand
CAGAACTCAAGTGTCAGAACGGGCTAACCAGAACTCAAGTGTCAGAATGGGCTAACCAGAACTCAAGCGTCAGAACGGGCCAACCAGAACTCAAGCGTCAGAACGGGCCAACCAGCCTCCAAGACAGAGACCCAAACGAGGATGAAGGAGACCGAGAAACAGGTCGACCTGCTGAGGATTAGGGAGGGGGTCACAGTGGATCAGCCAGGTCTTCCTCTCCCACAGAGGAGGGAAAACAAATATTAATCACCTCCAGCACTTCACACAAAGGCCCCGAGACACGGGGGCAGGAGAACTAATTGAGAAGAAGACACAGACCTCAGCGTCTAATGAAAAGCTTTCTCGGGGGCTTTGCCCCAGTGGGCAGCTGATCTCAATACACCTCTCTGTGAGAACGTGAGTTTCAAGTGTTTGGATGCAAATCCAGTTGCTTTTTAAAATAAATGTTGTCCAACCTTTATGCTTGAAGTACGTTTTAAGTGCTTGCAGAGAAGAAAAGACTAGTCGAGTGAAAGGAGACGAGACATGATTGATGGGAACCGGACTGTTTGTTTGCTCTGTTCCTGCTTGCCAACCAGCTCGTCTTACTCCCACACCGACCAAATCTCCCCCGTCCTTCGTCCATGAGACAACTCACAAGTGGCAACAACGGACCCCACCTGGCATTCTGGTGATGCTGCCATCTGGTTGTGGCCGAGTCTCCCCATCCGGCCTGCAGTCAGACCCGCAGTGCCAGCGTGGCGTTGTTTAATGAGCGCATATGAGCAAACATTTGACTGCCAGGTGGCGTTGCAGCCACGCCATGCAGACCAGGCGGGGTTCTGCCGTTGCCGTTCAAACCCGAGGGCATCAAAAGGGGGCCTTGGATTTCTAAAGTAACTAAGCCGTAATCCACCCCCTTATTGGTCCCATTCATATTGAAATACATGATCAGAGGAACTGCAGAGGCCCTAATCTTGCCAATGAGCGGTCCGGCACAGCTGCAGGGATAAAGTCAGAGCATGAGACTGCCAGTATATTAGAAAAACTCGGGCCTTACTGATTGGATTAGGGGAGACGAGGGAGGGGTAGGCTGAAGGGGGAGTCTCAGGGGTGAGGAAATGTCATCTTCTAGTGTTCTGTGCAGCGTGGTGGTCTCTGTGTTGGATGCTGAGGATCAGGAGGTGGGACAGACACACGTTTGAAGGTTCTGTGACCCACAAAAGAGAAACTGGAGGAGGCGAGAGAAAGAAAAGCAACGGCAAAATGAACTGGGAGGGCTGAGCGTGCAGAACAGGCCGTACAGCACCTCCCAGCCTCCTCCGAGCTGGATGTGGCAGTCTTGAGGAGGAAACGCAGAAAGAGAAAGACAGAGCGCTAAACCGGGCATTAGCTGTAGACTTAAAGGTTTGTTCGGGTTCCTCTGGTAGGAAGAGCCGCCCCGTTTAAGTGTGATTGAGCGTGGCTTAGACGGGGATCACTGGTTATCCTCTCGACTGTTGTGTTCCGACGTTTCTTTTCTGTATTTACTGTGAAGAATAAGAGAAGCCATTTTGTCTAACAAAGCAGGAGCCAAATATTTCCTTAGTTGTGCATCTGCCTCCAGAAGAACAATTGATTCATTTCAACACACACTCAGTGACTTCACTGTTTTCCTGCTGCACACTTCATTCATACTCATTATATTTGATCATTAAGCAGAAACACAGACAGACAGACGCTCAGATCTTTCTACAAGAATCAAACATGCAAAGACTGGAAGCTGTGAGAGGACGGGCGTTTGAAGACTACAACGTACAATCCATTCATTTATTTACTGGCTTCGTTTTATTATTTATATTTTTGCTGTTGCCGGATGTAACTGGGACCTTGAGTACACAGTTTTGTTCCACCTCATGTACCACATGTGATGTGAATGACAATAAAGATACTTGAACTTTATTTATGTAGAAAGTATAATGTGAGTGACCCTGACAACCTTAAATGTGTAAATACAGGAGGTGCATTTAAAGCTAAACAAATTGCTTTAAAACTAATTTCTTCACTTGTATTATTTTTATGTGTCAGTTGTTTAATGCAGTGGTGAGTCTAGCCTCTTTATGGGGGGGGGGGGGGGGGGGGCTCAAACCCCACTAAACTTAAACTTAGCACCCCTGAAAAACAAATAAACCATCATGAGGATGTTGTAAAGAAACTCAGTTCTCAAACTTTAGATTCACCAAAATATTGAATACAAGTTGAATAAATATGGAATAAATGATGACAGTATTAAATGGGTCAGTACAATCTATGATTTTTATTTTGCACAAGTCGTATCCTCAACGACACCTGTCAATCAATCAGCAGCTTGTCACAAGCTGCCCAGTCAATGACCTCAGTTTGCCCAGAAGTGAAACGCCTCTTGCATGCAGGAGCTGCAGCTCCGTGTTCCTCCAACAACATCAGGTCTTGCTTCACGGATATTTTACAGTCAGAGAGATTTCATGGAACAATCATCAGAAAACATTTTTTAAACGTTGTCAGAGGGAACATGTCACACTGACCAATACAGTTTATTATATTTCAAAACTAAACCGAGTCGGGAAAAATGTAAAAGATGATGACACCATCATGATCAGCTGATTACAACAGTTATAAACAGGAAGTTCCACATGTTCATCTGTACAAAGGTGACTGCAGGTAAATCCTCCATTTTATCTTATAATTACATTGTATGATTAATGATTAAATTAAAGGTTAATGTTTAAAGCTAGTTGTGTTTTGTTTTGTGTGTTTTAAATGTAGATATATGTGGTAACTTCTGGGTTCATACGTTTAGTCTTTGTTTGTTATGATCAGTTAACACTAAACTGAATTTGTATAAAGTGTTTATTGGGTTGTGTAAAGTAAAATGTACTGAATGTTGTTCGTACTGTGTTAATGCTGAATGTTTGTCTCTTGACACTACAACTGGCTACACTGTGTTTCTTAGACTGTGACTAGGATGTGGGAGAGAAGCGGAGCGTGCTCTATTCACACAAGGAGAGCTGTTGGTCAGGTTACTTCTTGTTGTGCCATTAACTCTAAAATAGTTATTGAATCTAGTGTTACTTGTCTATGTGAAACTAAAACAACCCGTTAAAATACACCAGAATGCAGGAAATGTCATCTACTTTATTCAAAATGTTCTGGTGGAGGACCCCCAGACCCCCCACCAGTGTGTCCCCCCCAACATTAAAAATGCATCTGACACTAATGGCCACCATGTTGTTCAAACCAAGAGCTATTTTCAGAACTGGGGGCAGAGCCCCCCTAAAGGTCAGAGTCTAGAATCGGCACTGGTTTGATGCATAAATAAAATGTTTGCAGTGAATTCACGAAACATGTTTATTTTATATTTTGTGTTTGTTTGTTTGTATCATCAGTTGTTTGTTTATCTGTACAGATTTCTGTTTTTTTAAGTTTTGAAAACGATTAAATATGAAAAATAACTCGTTTTTTCTGTTTAGTTGCTTTTGAAGTGTTAAAAACAGAAAAATGTGTTGAGGCTACATGAAAGTTTCTTATAAAAAGTATAACTGTCCCTTGTCAGGGCATTAATACATAAAACCTGTAGGAGTCCATGGACGTGCACATGTTGAAGCTGTCACAGCAACAGGTGGAGACGGCAGACTTTCACTGCATCGCTCTGTAAATTCAGTCAAACACAGAATGAGTTCAGCTCACCTCCTTCTACCTGTGAGGCTGTGCAGAACGACCTTCAGACAAGTTTAAACCCATAAAAACAGGTTTAATCTCACTGATGTTCCACAAACAGAACAGGAAGGTTCGTGTTCACCTCGTTTCCATGAAATGGTTTCTGTGAGAAAACCAGTGCCTCCTGTCGTCATACTAAACACTCTACCAGATGGTCACCGGTTCAAATCCTATGGCCGGGGGCCTTTCTGGGCAGAGTTCATGTTCTCTCTGTGCTGCGTGGGTTTTCTCCAGTTACTCCAGTTTCCACCCACAGACCAAAAACATGCATGTTAGACTGACTAGTGACTCTAAATTGTCCCTAGGTGAGAGAGAGAATGGTTGTTTGTCTCATTTGTCTCTATGTGTCCCTGTGATGGACTGGAGACCTGTCTAGGGTGCCTCTTGTTCTTTGACTACTGGATATGGGCACCAGTGACCTGAAAAGGAAGAAGTGGAAGAAGTGGGTAAATATAATGAATGGCTGGATGGCTGGATGGCTGGATGGCTGGATTGATGGATGGATGGATGGATGGATGGATGGATGGATGGATGGATGGAT
>NC_056501.1:2260095-2273723 GCF_014905685.2 Nematolebias whitei | reverse complement strand
GATGGATGGATGGATGGATGGATGGATGGATGGATGGATGGATGGATTATGGGTAGTTCAATGGATGGATGGATGGATGGATGGATGGATGATGGATGGATGGGTGGATGGGTGGGTGGATGATGGATGGATGGATGATGGATGGATGATGGATTGATTCTGAAACACCGTATTAGTGAAGGAGCTGCTCAGTTCATTAATTTAAATCATATTTCTTAAAGGGTTTAACTCTGACATCCATCCATCTTCTGAGCTAGTTCTTTAAAAGCAGACTGACACGCCCACACACACAGACTGACACGCCCACATCCACAGACTGACACGCCCACACCCACAGACTGACACGCCCACACCCGCAGACTAACACGCCCACACCCACAGACTGACACGCCCACACCCACAGACTAACACGCCCACACCCACAGACTGACACGCCCACATCCACAGGAAAATACTTTATCCCACTTTTAGGCTGAAAGAAACAATAATAATGAATCTTGCAGACAGGTGTGTTTCTGTCTTACAGATGTTACTTATTAAATATTGTAGATTTCTGAAACTGATCAAATATACCAAGAATCATTGAAATTTGTTTTTGCAAACTCAACTGTAAAATTTGAAGAAATGGAATAAATGAAAGTTTGAAGTCTTCATCAGAGACAAAGTTGATCCGGTGACTTTACTTAAAGTCTCCCCAGAATAAGAACAAAGTAAAATAGTGGTTTAGTTTTTATATTTTCCACTTGGTCTCCTCCATGTTAAGGATTTTTTTTCTATTGAAAAGCTCCAGTTTCATGAGCGACCATTACAAGTTGTCTCTGCTAATTTTAGAAGGTGCTTCAAAGAGTTCCCATCAGCTCCATCCTTCATCGTGTGGTTGCTCTCAGCAGCAGCGCTCGCTCTGCTCTAAATGTCAGCTCTCGTCCCCAGGGCTGACGGTGTCAGCTCAACCGTGCTCGGCTCCACACGGGATCTGCAGCTGATCAGCCTGTTGAGAGGACGGATCTGCTGCCACACAATTACTAAAAGGTCCAGGACAGGACTGTCTGGACCCAGGACAGGACTGGCTGGACCAAGGACAGGACTGTCTGGACCCAGGACAGGACTGTCTGGAACCAGGACAGGACTGTCTGGACCCAGGACAGGACTGTCTGGACCCAGGACAGGACTGTCTGGACACAGGACAAAATGTCTGGACCCAGGACAGGACTGTCTGGACCCAGGACAAACTGTCTGGACCCAGGACAGGACTGTCTGGAACCAGGACAATACTGTCTGGACCCAGAACAGGACTGTCTGGACCCAGGACAGGACTGTCTGGACCCAGGACAGGACTGTCTGGACCCTGAACAGGACTCTCTGGACCCAGGACAGGACTGTCTGGACCCTGAACAGGACTGTCTGGACCCAGGACAGGACTGTCTGGACCCAGAACAGGACTGTCTGGACCCAGAACAGGACAGGACTGTCTGGAACCAGAACAGGACTGTCTGGACACAGAACAGGACTGTCTGGACACAGAACAGGACAGGACTGTCTGGACCCAGGGCAGGACTGTCTGGACCCAGGGCAGGACTGTCTGGACCCAGGGCAGGACTGTCTGGACCCAGGACAGGACTGTCTGGACCCAGGACAGGACTGTCTGGACCCGTTCCAGAGCTCGTTAACCAGAGCGGGCAGAGAATCACAAGATAAAACAGCTGGATTGATCTTATCAGTTTGTGTTTTATTCACCTTTAAGTGACGCAGTGGCGGTGTGGTTAACAGAGACAAGGTGTTTATGATGTGAGCTCGTACAGCAGTCATGAAATGATTGACAGGTGGTAATCCAGTCTTTGTCGGCATGTTTAGACTAATGACAGATTATAACTGAAACACCCTCATCTGGAATACAATCATTTTTAACAGTGTGTAAACAGTGAGTTATAGAGGGTCTCCATTTTAACATTGCAGGGGTTTGGGTATGTGGCCCCTTCAGACCATGAGACGGTACCGACCAGGCTTGGTTCTGTCGCTCCGGTGATCCGGGCGAGTCGGCGGACAGTTTGCTTCAGCTGCAGCTTTTACCTTTTCCTGGAGGAGCACCTGCTGCTCCTCATCATCTCACCTCTTCTGCTAACAAACTCCTCGACATCGGACACGTCTCTTCAACGCTGCTCGTCGTGGAAATTGGACCCGTCCCATTCCGGTCAACAGCTGCGTCTGGCTCCCTGTCACCGGTGTATTCTCTTACAGGCTGAAATGGCGTGAGCGCATTAATGACCACGTGAACGAGTGAGTGCTGGATTTGCTCAGCGTGTTCAGGTAGCGTGAGGCTTGTAAACATGAATGTAACGCCACGAGTGTCCCAGCAGGCCCCACTTGTAAAGTGTGTGGAGTTAGTGGGGCAAGCACGACCTGCATTTGTTGCTAATAGTTTTCTGCTCCTTAACTTTTAAACACACTTTTAGTGATTAGAAGTTCAAATAAGTTCATTTTTATATCTAGCTTAGACACAGTTTAGCTCTTTTTCCACTGAAGACAAGAAGAGTTTTTGTGTACAGCCCAACAAACCTGGCAACCTGTTCCCGTCTCCTTCTGGTTCAAGTTGCAGCTCTTCAAGTTTTGTCTTCTAGGTGGTGAACTTTGTGTTTGGACTTGTCTCTGAAAACTCTTCCTTGGTGTCTACTAAAGAAGAGTTTGTGTTGCTGTGTCTTCTGTCCTCACACACTGATGGGCTTGTAGCCGATCAATGACTTGGTACCATAACAGCTTTGTTCAGAGCTCTTTAAACCCCCGCAGGACCAAAGTGCTGCACACAAAATCAATCAATCAATCAATAAAAATGATTCAAATGATTCAAATGATTAAAAGTCAACATCGCAGATGGTGTCAAAGGTCAGGGACAAGACATGGGCGAATCCAAAGTTGACTGAGGTTGGTCAACTTTTGAAAGTTGCTCTGTTCACGTGACACTTTACTGTTTTTGTTTTACTTTATTTTCAATAAATTACCTCAAACTACAGACTGGGAAACTACTCAAAGGTGTGGTGACCACAAACTAAAGAAAATAAAGTTTTGCTGCAGTTTAAGATTAAAATCTATTGTCAAGTGTCTGTTAATTCCACATGAGGAGAATCATTTTTACTGTAAACCCTTGGATTATTTTAATTACACACAACAACAGGCTCAGTCCTTTGAGCGCTAATCCCAAGTCACATCTTTGTGAAAAGACGTGCACAGCTCATGGATTATTGGAAACCCCCTCCAGAAGCACGAACATGTTCAAGATGGCCGTCCTACAAACAACACGCTGCCGTGAACAAAGGCTGCTTTGTTGTCTCTGTTTTGACCTTTATAACATTTATTAACTTTACAATGAAAGCTCAAAGCTCGCTAGAAATTCATCACTTCTTTTTGTCTCGTTTGCTCAAATAATTTAAAATATATATTAAAACTTTTCAGAATTAACCAAAAATATGTATCTTTTGCAACTGCCAAAACATGTTTTTTTAATTCAACCTTTATTTGTACATGTATGTAAATCTAACCAGGTGAAGTCAGCTCCATCCAGAGGACCTGCCTTCACCTGGTTTCATGTGTAAGGTCATTGAACACATCGGTGCTCGTTAAAAAGGGGCGTCCAGTCGTGGTCCTTGAAGGCACCATCCATATGTTTCACTTGTTTCCCTGCTCCAACACTCCTGATCAAACGTCTGAACGATCGGCCTGTAACCTCACACAGGTTCAGACCAGGTGGAGCAGAGAAGCATCTAACGTGCAGGATGGTGGTCCTGGGGACCAGGTCTGACACCCCCTCCCCCCATGTCCTTAATTTTTTATTGTTTTTTTTTTATGTATAAGTCTGTTCATTTTTAAAAACAAACAATTCAATATACAATAAGAGATACAATCACAAATAAAATGAAAGACAACAGAAAGAAGAAAAAAATCTTATATCTGCCCCTTTTTACCAAAAAATGAATTCAAACAATAATAATCTTCAAATAACAACAACAAAATAAACAACTCCTTCTCGAGCGTCGATTCATACAAATGCACATTAAGCTACTTCATATTTTTTAACAAACCACCTTCGATCATCCTCTCAAACGTAGACGTTGATCTGAAAAACATTGTGCATGAACTCCACCTGCTGCGAGTTGTCCTGAAACTTCCTGCACCTGACGGATGAACGTTGTGTTGAAATCTCTGTCCTGGGGGGTCAAAGATTTATTGTCCTCTTCTTGCACTCTTGCCTTTGTGCCTTTGTGCCATAACTTTTGATGACATCTTTTCCACGGTGCTCTTCATGACATCTTCTGCAGATAACTCTTCTCAGCTTGAGACAAACGTGCAGATTAAAATCTTGTTGTCGCTGCTGCGTCTTCAAGTCAGTGTCTGTCAGTTCTTTTAGCTGAGAAATCAAGTTTTAAACACTTCTTCACTTCTCTCTGAGGGTCCAAACCAACTGAACGGTTTCAAACCTTATTCAGCTTCTGGGGCCTCTGGGCGTGTTTTACCCAGATGTGAAGTCAAACTCTGTTTTTACAGATGTTCCTGTGAGTTTCTCAAAATGTCCCTTAAAGCAATAAAACTTAAAATGTTTGCTTTTAAATTTACTCGTTTCTAAAAACTTTTTATTCAGGTATTTGAGTGAACTTTGGTCAACAACTCTTTGCTGAAGCTGTTTGTTCACAGGCTGATCAGAAACTTCATTTTTATGTAAAGCTGTGTTTATTTTATTAATTTTAAAAAACAGATTCAGATGAGCTCTTATTTTGACATTAAAACCGTGACTTTAAATCAGATCACACACATAAAGACATGTTCTGTAGGTTTTGGCATGAAAAGCTCAATTAGGCTCATTTTTTATTTTATTTTCTCCCAACTCACAAGTTTAAACTCAGGAATTTTAATTTGGAAAGCCTTAAAGGTTCAAACTTGTCCTCTGAGTGAAACTATTGGAGGACACTAAATCCCCGTTCTGTTAGTTACAGCTCAAAGAAAAAATTAATGCATGAGAAGAAAATGTCTTGGCAAAAAGAAAGCATTATTGAGAAATCCTCAAGGGAAATTATTTCTTTAATTGATTTTTTTTTTTTTTTTTTTTACTCTTAGTGTTGGAAAGAGGGGATTTTTAGGGATTCAAATCAAAACAAAGAGAATGTCCAAAAGAACCTCCATGAAAAGAAATCATCTTTGAAGGAATTCTATCAATTTGACACAGAACAAAATAAAGTCCAGATGTAGGCTGCGAAAATTCAGCCTTAATTGTGTTTACGCACAAGTCAAGGACCAACACACACACACACACACACACACGTTCCGTAAGCATTTTTCTCGATGATAAGCTCTGAAGGAGCCGACAGTTTGTTCTGTTCATTAAGACAAACAGTTTGAACTGTAGCAAGTAGCAAAGTGAGCGCGCTCCATTTAAAGTGTCTACTTCCTCCTCTCAGAGACAAGCTGTTGAAAACATTTGAAAATGGAGGTTTGGATCAAATGTGAACATCAGGGGCAGTGCCACTGGACTGGCAGACTGGGTGGTGGTTCCCCTCTTCAGAAAGGAGGACCTGAGGGTGAGCTCCAGTTACACCACTGTCCTCAGCCTCCCTGTAAGGTCTGTTCAGGGTACTGGACAAGAGAGTCCGATCGTTGGTCCAACCTCAGATCCAGGAGGAACAGTGCAGGTTCTGTCCTGGCTGTGGAACACAGGATCAGCTCTTTACCCTCACTAGGGTCCTCGAGGGGTCATGGGAGTTTTACCATCCAGTCTACATGTGTTTTGTGGACTTGGAGAAGTCTTTCGACCGTGTTCCTCGAGGTACACTGTGGGGGGCTCTGTGAGTATGGGATGGGGGGCCCGTTGTTACAGGCTGTTCAGTCCTTGTACAGTCGGTGCGAGAGTTTGATTCTCATTGCCGGCAGTAAGTCGGACCTTCAGGGTGGGAGCAGGACTCCTCCAGGGCTGCCCGTTGTCACTGATTCTGTTCATAACTTTTATGGACAGAACTTCTCGGTCGGCAGCTCGTATGATCCTCCGCGGTGACTCCGCTTGCTCGAATTATGTCGTCGGTCAACAAACACAAAAAAACGCCTGGACGTCAGCTCTAAACACGGTGTTGTCATTATTATTTTTAAAATCTTAAAAATAGATCCAGCTGCTGCTCCGTGTTCCGAGAAATTGCAAATGGCGGTTCGGTGAAAAGTTTCTGAGATCCAGTGACCCCCCCCCGACCAATCAGTGACCGACAATGTTCTGACGTCACGTTTAGGTGTCGGTCAGCTCGCTCGGTCCCACCAGAGAAGCAGGGACAATAAAAGGTCCTGAATCAGCCTCAAATCTGCTAAAAAGTACTGGTGGAACAGGGATCTTTCCGTGGCAGCAGAGTTGAGGCTGAGTAGAAGTGGTGCAAATGGGGCATGTGTCTCTCCGTCGGACTGGGAACACCTTGGAGTCCTCCCAGAAGAGCTGGAAGAGGCTGTGGAGAGAGATGTCTGGACCTCCCTGCTCAAGATGCTGCCCCTGAGACCTGAGTCCAGAACAAGAGGAAAAGGATGGGTGAATGGATGGATGGATGGATGGATGGATGGATGGATGGATGGATGGATGGATGGATGGATGGATGGATGGATGGATGGATGGATGGATGGATGGATGGATGGATGGATGGATGGATGGATGGAATGTGAAATCTTGAATGAAGTCACAAGCAGGTGAAGTACGCAGACATTAGTCAATAAAATGAGTCTGTTGAGAGACTTCCAGCTTTAACTCTGCTCCACTCAGCAGCTGTTTGAACACTTCTACACTCTGCATTACTGAATATTATTGTTATTTTAATTATTTTTAATAATACTAAATTATTCATCCATCCATCCATTATCTTTTACACGCTTCTTCCATTTTGGGTCACGGGGGTCGCCGGTGTCCATGTCCAGCAATCACTGTGCGAGGGGCGGGGGACACCCTGGACAGGTCTCCAGTCCATCACAGGGACAAGTAATAGTAGTTAGTAGTAAAAGTAGTGGTATTAACAGTAATAGTAGAACCAGTACTGCTGGTGGAATCAAACCCCTAACTCTTGCAATGGAGGACAACCGCTCTAACCACTCAGCCACAGTTGCCCCATATGCATGTGGAGTGGGCGAGGGTGAAGTTGGAGGTTGGGGGTTGGAGGGGGGGCCTCCCAGCACAGGCTGCCCAAGACAGTGTCACAGCCACCTGGCACCTCGCATACAACCTAGGTTACCACACTGGGGGGGGGCAAAAGGAGGGAGGCCAGCGAAGGCGATGAGTTGAGGGGAGTGTGTTCATAGCTGTGCGAGTGAGTGTATGCACGTGTGTGTTTGTAAGTAAGTCCATGAACACTGTTCCAGATAGCCCCCCCCCACCACCACCACGGTCCATGAAGTGATGGTGCAATGTTTATCAGCTGGCCTCAGTAGAGCTCTGACACAGGTCCACAGAGTCCTTGAGGAAGGGAACAGGTAGTGGGAGCAGCAGGAGCAGAGCATCTTGTTCACATAACATCCAGGAGAATTTGAGATGGTCAGCCTTCCAAGGCCGACACGGGAACCAGATTCAGATAACAGCTGTTTAGGGTCAGGCCGACTCCATTTAATTTCCATCTGCCTTTATATTCTCACTGGTATGTCTCAATGACGACTCCAAACAGCCAAATTTGTGGTCAGTTCCACTGAGCTGAGTTTGTAACTTCTCCAAGGTCAGTTCCTTCCTGCCAGAGAGATTCAGGAGCCACAAGTATCCTGTGATTCTCAGCAAGAATCGTGTCCAACTTACTGCTCAGCTCACACGGCATTTGAGTCTGATGTTCACAGCTCGGCACATTCCTTCACACAGGCCGGCAGCTTCACAATGGCCAGAACAGCTGCTGACGTTTTCAATTTTGTCGATATGCCAGGTAACCACCAACTCCAAAAAAACAAACCCTAATTCTGTTATAAAAATCCAATTATGAACGCATCTTCAACCTCCTCGACCAACAACACGGACAGACACATGAACTTCCACTGCACCCAGGAATCCATCGTGTATCCAGCTGCGAGTGTCCTGTCGGGGCAGGAGGGCTCTCCTTCGCTCTGTGTTCTCGTCGAGAAAATTTGATCAGTTGCGTTGCGAGACCAGCTGACCAGATCCATAATTTACAATTCAGAAGATATGCAAAGAGAGGCTCCGAGAGGTTCACAGGACAAAGAGGAGAAGCAGGGGATGGAGCGGGAGGAAGAAGTGTCCGCCTTTACCGAGAACAAGAAGGAAACAAATAAAATAAAGTAGTAGTATTAGTAATAGTAGCTAGTAGTAATAGTAGCTAGTAGTAATAGTGGCTAGTAGTAATATTACTACTAGTAGTAGTCGGAGTAACCACAACATCCATCCATCCATCCATCATCCTTTACCCGCTTCTTCCATTTTGGGTCACGGGGGTCACCAGTGCCCATGTCCAGCAATCACTGTGCGAGGGGCGGGGGACACCCTGGACGGGTCTCCAGTCCATCACAGGTTTTTCTTTTTCAATATGTAAAAAAGTGATAGCATGTTTTAAGACGAGCATGAAACCTGGTTTTACCTTCAGTCCGTCAGTTTCCTTGGAGGCTTGCAGCAGTTTCATGTGTTTCAGCAGTTTCCTCTCAGTGTTGCCACTCTGACTTTTTCTCTTTTTCTGCAGAATTGCTCCACCTAGAGCAACTTTTTCTCCACTGCCTCTACAGGAAAACAGGAGAAAACTGTCAACTTTGATCTTGCACAAGTTGAGCAAGATAATTTTCTCATTTCTTGTTGTTTCTGTACAATTAATTTATTTCCTCTGAATACGAGTAAACTCGCCCAATTCAACTCCAGCAGCAACATTTTAATTAAAAAAGACATTTTCTTATTTTAAAAACTCAGAATAGAAAAGCAACACTGTGACTAATCACGAACAAACATTCTTCATTTCAAACTTCTTCAAAGAGGTCAGTTATGAGACTAAAACCGGACTGTTGTTCTGCAACCACAGGCTAAAGATGAGCCTCGAGTCTAACGGGCTGGGGACATGAAATGACTACTCAAAGCTCACTCTGAACCAGACGACAGTTTTTACACTGGCTCTGCTTCTTGGTTTTTGGGATCCTGATTAATATGATTTAATAATATGCATGAGATGTTGATGGGTGTTTTCAATCATCGGTGCTGTTCTACATTGCAAACGGCAGCGTGTGTTGGTTTTTACACTTTTAAATGAGCTGGAGGCCGTTCATCAGAGAGCAGGACGGTGACTGTGGGTGTTCCTGTGGCCTTTGGAGTGCACCAACTTGTCAGGGCAGGACACAGCTCTGGGGTGGGTAGATCTTCCTGCAGTGCCCTGGGGAGGAGGGATTACCCTCAGCAGCTTCCAAACAGGTGAAGAGCCAGGTTAGACAAGACAGACTTTGTTGGGGTGTCCGGAGCTTTACTCTAAAAGCACCTCGGTGGGTGTTCCCAGCTCACCTCCTGTTTGTTTGTCAGTCGTTAGAGACGGGGCATGTTGTGTGGGGAGTCACTCTTAATCCAGCTGGTGATTATGTGGGAGGTCAATAGAAATTAATTGTGTGTGGTTCAAAGTTAATAACAAACGTGATCAGCTAGCGCTGAATTATTAAGCAGTCTTATCCTTTGCAGCACTTTGCTTTGATTCTTTACAAATTAATGCAAGAGGCTGTCATAAAATTTAATGAGTTTGTTAAATGTAAATCATTTTTTAACAGCCTGAGCAAGCGCAGGCCATAAATGGAACTGTTACTGGACTTATTTGTAAAGTCTAAACCAGCTTAAGGCTGGGGACTTGGTCAGCCTTAATAAAGTCCTAATAAATGGGAACTTTAGTTTATTTTCTCTTCCATGGGCCCTGGGGCCACACAAATATAAACCCTCTAGTGTGGTGGCTTTGCCTCAAAGCCTCACATATCCACTAATACCATGAGAGATCTGAGACATTCCCTTCATTAACGTTTGCTGTGACCCAACTTAAAGTCTGGCACCGCCGTTACTTTCTAATGGCCCATTAGCTGTACTCCTTCTAACAACCGTGACACGGGACAGGAATCTTTTGTCACTGGTTGCTCAGAAACTGTATTTTGTTTCCTCTCCCTGGTATTTGTTGCCGTACATGTAGTTTGGAATTTAGAGCTTGTTTTCCTGAAACTTAAAATTGATCAGTTAAGAGCAGCAGTTTAAACCTGCATAAAATCCAGAAGAGCTCTAAAAAATCACTGTAAAACCAGAGTTCTGTCAAACTGGAGTACATAAAACTTCAATAACAGACCAGAATATTCTTGATTAACAAGAGTAATTCAAGCAAACATGGCAGTCTGGTCTCTTTTGTTGGACTAATTCTTTAAAAAGTTCTGCGTATTTGAAGTGGCAAACAAATATTTTCCAGAAGATTTGACAGAATTAGCTTGGAGTATTTATAAAGCTCGTGTGGATCTGCTGGTTCTTGTGAAAAATGACACCTCCACCTGGTGGAGGTTTGAGTTTTAGCAGCAGCAGCAAATGAGCGTCAGACTAAATTAAAGAGCAGTCAGTCAATCTAACCAGGTGGAGTCAGCTCCTCTGGACAGATTCTTCTTGTTGAAACGTTTTATATTTTATCCAGAAGACTTCTTCAGTCTGAGGAGCTGCAAATGTAATGCTCGTACAGCCACGTGTGAATGCATGAACACACAGTTTGCATGAATTCAAATATGTCACATTTCTCAAAAACACAAAAAAGTTATTAAACAACATGGGATAAATTTTCATTGTTATGCTGATGATACACAGTTATACTTGTCCATGAAACCCAATGAATCCAATCAGCTACTTAGACTACAAGCATGTCTTAAAGACATAAAAACCTGGATGACCCTTAATTTTCTCCTGTTGAACAGACAAGACTGAGGTTTTGGTTTTTGGACCTGAGCACCTTAGGAATGAATGTTTCAGTCTTTCTCCCTCCTTAGATGCATTAATCTGTCCTCCAGCTCTAATGTTAAAAATCTTGGTGTTACTTTTGATCAGGACATGTCTTTTATCCCCCACATTAAAAACGTTACTAGAACCTCCTTCTTCCACCTGCGTAATATCACTAACATTAGAAACATCTGATCTAAAGATGATGCAGAAAAACTGGTCCATGCATTTGTCACGTCTAGACTGGACTATTGCAATGGTTTATTATCTGGGTGTCCAAATACTTCTTTAAAACGTCTTCAGTTGATCCAACATGCTGCTGCCAGAGTCTTAACTGGAGTTACTGGGAGAGATCATATCTCTCCAGTTTTAGCTTCTCTCCATTGGCTCCCTGTCAAATCCAGAATAGAATTCAAAATCTTACTTCTAACCTACAAAGCTCTCAACAACCTAGCTCCATCTTATATTACAGATCTTATTGTTCCATATTTTACTAACAGAGCACTTCACTCTCAGACTGCAGGTTTACTTGTGGTTCCTAGAGTTTCCAGCAGCACAATGGGAGGAAGATCTTTCAGTTCTCAGGCTCCTCTCTTGTGGAACCAACTTCCAGTTTCTGTCCATGAGGCTGACACATTGTCCAGTTTGAAGACTGGGATTAAGACTTCCCTTTTTGGTAAATCCTATAGTTAGGGTTGACTTGGGTTTCCGGACCTACCGGTATTTCTTATCCTCTGCTGCTATAACCTTTGACTACTGGAGGATAAATTGACCACATTTCATCAAATGAATAGTTACAAATACATAAATGAATATTTTGTATTTGTAATTTTTTCTTTCTTGTGCAGTGCCCTGAGATGACTTCTGCTGTGATTTGGCGCTATAGAAATTCATTGAACCTTTATTTCTACAGGTTAATCCCACTGAGCCTCAGGGACTCATTTACATACGAGACCTGATTTCTTTAACAAAGAGTGAAGACAGCAGTCGACAATTATAAAAGAAAGTTTATTAATTGAGAAGAACAAATGAAAGAAAATGATGTAAAAAAGACAGCTAGATTGTAAAACGATGTATAAAACTAAAAACAGGAACATCTGCAGGAACTTAACAGATGTTTGAAGCCACTTAGAGAGGTCGGGGTCCAGAGCTTCAGATGTTTTTACAAGATATTCCAGGAAACAGGAGCGGAGTAGGAGAAGGTCCTTTTGTCTAGTTCAGTCCTCACTGAGGGAACACTGCAGGTAATGATGTCCTGAGAGCGCACGCTGTAGCTGCACTCACGCAGAGACATGTAGGAGGAGATGTATGAAGGCAGCAGACCAGGAAGTGATTTAAAGATGAAGATGTACCAGTGACAGAGTCTGTGTGAAGTTAATGGTGACCAGTTAACCAGTGAATACTGGGTGCAGTGGTGGGTACGGTAGTTACAGCCAGTTATGAATCTTAGTGCTCCATGATAGACAGCATCCAACATCTGCAGCATCCAACATCTGCAGGGTTCTTGTAGGAGCGTTCATGTAAATAATGTCACCGTGATCAATGGAGGGAAGGAAAGTCACAGATACAAGGTGTTTCCTAACATTCAGGGTTAGACAGGATCTGTTTCTGAAAAAGAAACCCAGTTTAACTTTCAGTTTCTTTACCAAGTTTTCCACATGGAGCTTAAAAGAGAGATGTGAGTCGACCAAGATACACAAATATTTAAAGGAATCAACAAACTCAATCGGGACACCATTTGAGGATAAAATTAGAGGAAGAACTGCTGGGACCGACTTCCTGTTTGAAAACAACATCCCTTTGGTTTTGTTGACATTTAGGACAAGTTTGAGGCGGAACAAATCAGACTGGATGATGTCAAAAGCAGATTGCAAAAGCTGGAAAACCTTAGCAACTCTTTTAGTTCGACAATAAACAATAATGTCATCAGCATAGAAATGTAAGGATGCATCAGGGATGCTTTGACCTACATTACGTATGTACATTTGTGAAGAGGATGGGTCCTAAGACTGAGCCTTGTGGTACACCTTGTGATAAATAAATTGAACTGAATTAATGAAGGATCTTTAAAACTGAAAGGTGCCTGGACATCTCAATATGGCACAAATCATCCCATCCCAATCACACAGGCTGTCACTGATAGTTAAATCAAGGCCTGAGCTGTCCCACAGGTTTGTTCAGGGAACATCATATTAGCCAAATGTGTTTGCTCACACTCTGCAGACATGTGGGCTGAGCGGTGAAGTCTCAAACAGGACAAATGTTTAATGGGATGCACAAGCGCTCGTACATGTGAATGCATGAACACACACAAACCAGTGTGCATGAATTCAAATCTGTCAGATTTCTCAAACAGCAGAAAAGAAGGAGCTGACGCTCCACACGGCACAAAGTAATGAGTTTTCTTCTGTGTCTGCTGAATGATCATGACTGCACTGTGGGTTTTACATTAATAATTTCTGATGAAGAGCGTGTGACAAAGAGGGGGAGAGAAGCAGGAGAAGTGTCCTGTTTTGTTTTGGGACAGGGGATGGCTAGATTACCCGTGTGCCGGGGGAATCTAATGCAATTACGAATGTTTGCTTACACCATGTGTTCTCTTCCTTCTGCGCCGCGGCATCGGGACTGCACCGCCACCATCCTCCCATTCAGCTCTCCTGTTTGTTTTCAGTATTTACCCCTCCACCACCACGAATACCAACCAACACCCCCC
>NC_056501.1:2255747-2259995 GCF_014905685.2 Nematolebias whitei | reverse complement strand
GAGAGAGGAGTAAAGGAGGCCATCTTTGTGAAAAGAAACCGTCCATCATTAAACAGGGGTGGAGCCTCCAGGTTCAACTGTCCCCCTCTTACAATGCTGTGATTGCTAGTATCACTCAGCCCTCTGTGAACAGTAAACAGCCATCAGGTGCTAATGATCCATTGTTAGGCTGATGGTCCTTCTTGAGCATGTGAGCAGCTGGTTTTGGTTGTCAGCAGCAAACTGGTTGATCCACTCTGAGAAGGTGCTATTTAAGAGACTGAGTTTGTTTCATCTCCTCCTGAAGAAGTCCTTTGGATAAAAGATGAAATGTTTCTATAAAGAAGAACATGTCCAGAGGACCTGACTTAACTTTTATAGATTTTCTACCTGGATTATCGAGCAGCATCAGGATATTATTGTCAAGTCATATTGAAATGTATTACTCATGATCTAAGTTCCTCTTCCTGCAGTTTTCCTCTCTTTTATATTTAAACAAGCTCTTTAGGAACAAATGGATGGCATCTTGTTGGAGAAGTTCTGCTATTTATATCACTCGTTCATTCAGTTTCCACATCTAGTTCTCGGTGGACTAAAACACGTCTCAGCTGTCAGTGGATGTTCGTGGACTAAAACTTAGATCTACGTCATTTCCAGTATCAGACATTTTCACCTGAAATTAACGGTTGAATCGGCTCAGTAGGTATAAGTCAGATGACAGCTCGACTCAAGGTGATACTAAAGAGGAAAAAACAAGGTTTACTGAGTCACTTTTTGTCGTTCGGTTCTCCAGTTAGTGCAGCCTTTACGTTTGTAACAGATATAAATTCAGCTTTACCTGCTGGAGCTCCTCCTGCTGTGTATTATTGAAACTGTGGGATGCTTGAGAATGAGTAATGAGCCAAGACGCCCATCATACATCATTTCAGGTTTCTTTTCTGCTCACCACAATTACTGCCCAAAGAAAAGTGTTCAGTCAGCCGTATTCAGTTGGAGTGTGTTTCCTGGGATAGGCCCAATCTCTCTGTGGCCAGGCAGGGAGCCAAGAAACATCGATTTGGAAGCCTCATCTTTGGAAAACAGTGAGGGACTGTGAGCAAAGGGAGGAAAACAGAATGATGTACTTTACGGTGGCTGTCTAACAAGGTAACCATGACTCACTGCATACTCATTTTAATGTTTTTTGTCTTACCGCAACCTTGAAACTCACTCAGAGCGTCACTTGAGTGTTCCAGGATACATTAAAAACAATTCCACTGAGCTGGAGCCCAGAATAGTTCCTTCTCATCTCGTCCTCTTATTGCCTTGGTATGCATGTTCCTAAATCCAACCGGTACATAATCGATCATTTTTATCAGTCACATCATTTGCCCGTTGTTTCATAAAACAAATACCTGTTTGTACCCACAATCACAAAAATGAAGCGACCCTAAACATTCCCAGGATGACATCATGATGAAACACGAGAGCTAAACTGAGCAGCTGTCAATGAAAACCAAATGAGCCAGAACGTTCCTCATGCTCGACCATGGTTCTCAGGGATAGGAGCCACACTGAGTCTGAGAAATAACCTCCTCATACCTCTGGAGACATTTAGTTTAGTCTGCGTCAACAAGCAACGGTCGAGCTGTGAATGTGCACAGGTCTGCACCGAGCTCATGTCCAAATCCAAAGGTTCAGTCCTGAACAGCCATGCACCGACCGCCACTCAGCGCCGAGGGCTTCAAACAGTGAATGGTGGGACTTGTGGAGATGAGTGTTCTTCTGGACTGGAACTGAACGGGGAATGAAGTAAACCTAAATGTTTTTACTGTAAGATATTCAGGTGGGCAGGAGTTACTCTGTGGAGAAGAACAGAGGGAGCGTTGTTTGCTTGACCCAGGTGACAGATCCTGGAAAATGGAGGGAGACATTTATCCACCACCAGGTGCACTGGTGGAGCTGGGGGGGGGGGGGGGGGGGCTGTGTTCACCATTGATTAATCTTTAGCTGTCCAAAGGGCCACCCCAATCACATGAGCGTACTATATTTTTGAGCAATATAAAATCTAGAAATACTTTCCTTAAATGAAAGGCGTGGTCAGTCCCCCCCCCCCCCACACACACACACACGTGCTGTGTGAGAAAACTGCACATTTTAAAGTGGTATTTTATTTATATGACATTGTTTTTTGAACCAAACAAATGTTTCCAATGTTTTCTGACCTGAAGCCGTTTTGCTTCAGTTCAAGTTCAAAGGAACTAAAAAGTGTCTTCCTTGTGAAACTGCGGGCTCAGGACTCCTTCCCGGCCTTTGTGACCACAAAAGACCAAACAAGGGAGTGTCACCATCGCACCTCACAGCTAATCTCTCAATTACTACCTTACTGCTACTGCCAGACAAAAAACAGCCAAAGCTCAGACCTGTCATGCATAAATCTCTTTATTTGTGTGTCTCTTTAGTAATAGCCATGTGTGGTCTGGATAATCCAGCTCTTTGTTGTCTATTTCTGTTGCAACTCCACTGTAAGACACATCCATGACTGAGAGGTTACTAAACATAAAAAATGATGTTGCATGGCTTAGAGGAGAGCATGATCCCGTCATTATCATAAGAAGAGCGGCTGTTCATTATAAATAGAGTCTAAACATTCATTTTATTGTTCTGCTTGAATGGAAATCATCAAATGTTTTAGCCTTTTAAAGGTGTATTTTTACTGTTTTATTCGTGTGATCAGATGCACCTCGTTTTGCTCGTGTTGCTGTTCTGTCGACATGATTTCTAACATGTGTTATCTTTCCAAATGACATTTGCAGAGAACCTGGAGAGACAAACCGGGGAAACCTGACGAGGTGGATGGTTTTGTGGTTGTGGTTCAGCCGGCATGTCCTCCCTGTATCAGTTGCACAATGATGTGACAACTCCAGCCGATCCAGGGATTAAAGGTAAAGATAAAAAGGAGTTGCAGACTCACGGTCGTCACTTTGGATAGTTTTCCCATAGGCCACACAGACACACATGTACTGAGAAGGCCGTATAAATGTCCAACAGACGACGGTTCCACAAACACCTGTTGAGAGTCTTCTTGCTCGTTCTTTGGAGCGCTCCTCTTCTGCAGCTCCATCATTGCTGCGGTTCTGCGTTCCTCTCAGAGATTTTAGTTTTAATGAAAAGAGTTGATCTAAGCTGTGCAGCCTCTTAATGACGACAAGTTCAAGAATCTTTTTTATCCACACGGGGCAGTTAGTTTCAGTCAGTAGGCACAAAAACACCCACACCAGACGAGACACTGAGACATTAAAATAACAGAAATCATCTTTTTCATGGAGAAGCCTGATCTCTTCCATCCATCCATCATTCATTATCTTTTACCCACTTCTTCCATTTTGGGTCATGGGGGTCACCGGTGCCCATGTCCAGCAATCACTGTGCGAGGGGCAGGGACACCTGGACAGGTCTCCAGTCCATCACAGGGACACATAGAGACAAACGAGACAAACAACCATTCACTCTCTCACCTAGGGACCATTCATAGTTACCGGTCAGTCTAACATGCATGTTTTTGGTCAGTGAGAGGAAACTGGAGTACCGGGAGAAAACACACGCATGCACGGAGAGAACATGCAAACTCCACACAGAAAGACCCCAGGTCCAACCGGGGATTGAACCCAGGACCTTCTTGCTGTGAGGCAACAGTGATAACCACTCAGCCTTCGTGCTGCCATGGCTTGGATGGATGCGTTTTTCAGTCTGTTTGTTCTACATCTGGGCACCAGATACCTGCGTCCAGATGAAAGACACCTGAACTCACCATGGAGTGATGATCAGGATCTGCCAGGATCAGACTGGCCTTGTTCACTGACCTCACCATGTGTAGGTCAGTGAGGTTCTGAGGTTCTGTAGGGTTCTCCCAGCAGTTTTGTTGCACATCCTGACAGTCCCCGACAGTTTGTTCCTGTTCTTCATGTCAAAAGTTCAAACCAACAGATGAAGATAAAAGTTCAAAGAGACTCAATAAAACATTTTCATCAAAGTAGAATCAACATTAAACCCAGAGCTTCTGATAAAATACATTCTCTGTCTTCTTACAGAGTGAGGTCACATGGGGGTCAAAGGTCAGGTTGTCATCCAGAACAGTTCTCAGATGTTTACATTGATGCAACATCTCAACAACTTTTTCAAACATCACTCTTTGTCCTCACATCACTGTTTGTCCTCACATCAATGTTTGTCCTCACATGGCTGTTTGTCCTCACATCACTGTTTGTCCTCACATCGCTGTTGGTCCTC
>NC_056501.1:2253861-2255737 GCF_014905685.2 Nematolebias whitei | reverse complement strand
TGTCCTCACATCGCTGTTTGTCCTCACATCACTGCTGGTCCTCACATCACTGTTGGTCCTCACATAACTGTTTGTCCTCACATCACTGTTGGTCCTCACATAACTGTTTGTCCTCACATCACTGCTGGTCCTCACATCACTGCTGGTCCTCACATCACTGTTTGTCCTCACATCACTGTTGGTCCTCACATCGCTGTTTGTCCTCACATCGCTGTTTGTCCTCACATCACTGTTCGTCCTCACATCGCTGCACATGCTTCTACTAGTGTTCAGCGTTTCATTACATCCAGAGTAAAACAGAAACTAAAGTTTCCATCAAGGTTTTGACAAATATTTAGAAACACAAACTAAAATAAAAACCTTCACTTCTTTCAACACATTATTTTATTAACACAGACTCTGCAGCGTGTGGCACAGTGGTGCAGTTGGAGCTGCCGCCTCTCAGCAACAAGGTTTCTGGATCGAACCCCGACCCAGTACCTTTCTGGATGGTTCGCATCTGTGCACGTGTGGTTGTTCTCCAGTTTCCTCCCACAGACCAAAAAACAAGACCAATAGGTTAACTGGCAACTTTAAATTGAGATATGAGAGTGTGACTGATGGGGGACACATCTTTTGAGACCCCCATCTTTTCTTCTCAAAAGGAAGAAGCAGGTCAAGATAATGGATGATGGTTGGATGATGGATGGATGATGGATGGATGATGGATGGATGAAGTAAACTCTGCATGTTTGTCATGGTACCAGACTGCCACCTAGCGGTCAACGTCTGCTACAAACTGTAAGTGGAGAACATTTTGTCTAAAGGTGTTCTTCAAAACATGATCTACAAACAGAAAAACTAAATGTAAAGAAAAACAAAACGGAATAAAGAAACAAGGAATTAATGAGAAAATACTCTAAATAAAAAACATGAAGCACTCTCATTGATCTGTTAGTTTTTTACATCACTTTACAACCTAGATGTTTTTAATATAATTTTCTTCTATTTATTTTTTCAGTTGATATGTTTTATGATTGTCCTCTGTTGTCATCACTTTATTTAAATCAGGTCTCTGTTGTAAATGAGTCCTCGAGGTTCAATGACACTAAGCTGTAGAAATAAAGGTTGAATGAATTCAGGTGTTTTGGTCCTTTACAGCTGTTTTACAGAAAGTCATGATTCATTTTATTTTTCTTCTTTCAGCTGCTCCTTCTTCAGGGTCGGCACAGTGATTATTTTTATGCCGAATGTCCTTCTTGAAACAACCACTGACACTGAGCTACCACAGCCTGTGTGGATCAGGGAGCTGCCGTCTGGGGCGCCCGGGGGAGCAAATGGGGGGGGGGGGGGGGTTAAGGGCCTTGCTCATGGGCCCAGAGCAGGGTGGTAGAGGTGGCTGTGGAAAGAGATGTCTGAGCCTCCCTGCTCAAGCTGCTGCCCCCGTGACCCAACTTTGGAATAAGCAGATGATGATGGACAGATGGATGGATGGACAGATGGATGGATGGACAGATGGATGGTGGATGGACAGATGGATGGACGGACAGATGGATGGTGGATGGACAGATGGATGGATGGACAGACGGATGGACAGACAGATGGATGGATAGACAGATGGATGGATGGACAGATGGATGGACTGACAGATGGATGGATAGACAGATGGATGGACAGACGGATGGACGGACAGACGGACAGATGGATGGACAGTGGACGGACAGATGGATGGATGGACAGATGGATGGACAGACGGATGGACGGACAGATGGATGGTGGATGGACAGACGGATGGACAGACAGATGGATGGACGGACAGATAGACAGATGGATGGATGGACAAACGGATGGACGGACAGATGGATGGACAGTGGACGGACAGATGGATGGATGGACA
>NC_056501.1:2251425-2253851 GCF_014905685.2 Nematolebias whitei | reverse complement strand
GGATGGACAGATGGATGGTGGATGGACAGATGGATGGATGGACAGACAGATGGATGGACAGATGGATGGACAGACGGATGGACCGACAGACGGATGGACGGACAGTGGACGGACAGATGGATGGTGGATGGACAGACGGATGGACGGACAGATGGATGGACGGACAGATGGATGGTGGATGGACAGATGGATGGATGGACAGATGGATGGATGTACTTGTAAGTGTAAAAATGATCTTTTTAATGTGTAATGCAGATGAAATCATTATTTTGTACAAATGGACAAATCAAACTCTTGACTTTTCTAATCTTTATTTGTTGACAGGAAATTGAAGCAAAACAAGCACTTTTGACGTTCTTATGGCACCAGGTGAACATCTGGAGCCATCTGGAGGTCTCCATCATTGAAGATTTGAAGCTTTTTCAGCACAACTGTAAGAAAAGCTTCACAGCTTCATGAAGCGTCTCACGCCCATCACAACAGGAAGTTCATGAAGCTGCTGAAGCAGCTGGGGGTGGCGTGGTTAAACCAGGGAGTTCTGGTTCTGATCCACGCTGCAGAGTTCTGGACCAGCTCATGACGGGACCAAAGAGAAGGTTGTTACAGTGATGGAGGTACGAAGCAGAACAGCTGCTTGTTGGAACGTTCTGGAGGAACCATGAGGACCAGGTGATGCTACTGACACGTGCTGCTGGAGACGACCTTCACCTGACCTGAGGAGCATCAGTGACACCCGAGTGTTTTTTCTTGTGACATTTGTTTTTATCACTGTTGAATGTGAGGAAGTTTGAGAAGAACCAGGATCTGCTTTCCTGCCTGAGGTCAGACAGGGAGGTGTGTGTGTGTGTGTATGTGTGTGTGTGTGTGTGTGTGTGTGTGGGCGGGGCCAGCTTGATGTAAATCTACAGCTGGAGCTCATCCAAACAACAAGTTCACAACTTTTACTGAAAAACATCAAATAAAATGTGCAGAGGTTTAAATGAAATGATTTTCAGAAATGTGGTTTCTCCTCTGACGAGTCTTGAAGGCTGATGACCGTCCTGATGCTGGAGGGAACAAACAAACAAACAAACAAACAAACAAAAATATATTGAAAAGCTCCTTTTTTTTGTTTTGAGCAGAAAAGTGAAGTTGTTAATGAACGATGTTAATTCGTCTCTTGTCAAAACCAAACAAAAGTTAATTTATGGTGAGATTTTGTAGTTTGCTCCAAACTGGTCTTGATGGAACCAGTAGCCACGTCGTGTCTGGAGGAACCAGCCAGAACCCAGAGCTCTTACCTCTGGCCATGTCTGAGGAGCTCGAAGGCCTCGTTGATGTGGTCCAGCGGCAGCTGGTGAGTGATGAACTCGTCCAGCTGCAGCTTCCTGTTCATGTAGTCGTCCACCAGGTGAGGCACGTCGTGCACGCTCCTCCAGCCTGCAGAGCACACAGCTTTCTTACTTTGTTGCTCTTCAATTAAAATCACACAGTTCACGTGAAGTCAGGTTTCTTTAATGCCACCTCCAAAGTAAGTCCCCTTCAGGGTGCGTCCCATGAGGAGCTGGATGACCGGGACCTTCATGGACTCGGTCTCGGTCCATCCAGCGATGACGCAGGTGCCTCCAGCTTCAGTGGTGGACTCCAGAGCGGCGCTCTACAACAGCAAGACGAGAAGTTTCAGGTGGATCTTGTGGATCAGCTGTGCAGCAGCTTTAGTCGGCTCACACGCATCTTCAGAAGGACCAGAACCGTTCAGTACGTGGACCTGTGCTTTCTCCTGAACGTGCGCCGATGTATCGAGAGGTTGAGACACCCACCATAACAGCTGGACTTCCAACACACTCCAGAGCGTAGTCCGCCCCCCCTCCAGTCATCTCCAGCAGAACCTCCTGGATGGGCTTGCTGTATCGTCCTGGGTTGACGCACTCCGTAGCTCCGAACTCTTTGGCTTTCTCAAACTTGTCAGGGTTGATGTCGACGCCGATGATCCTTCGTGCTCGAGCTGCCTTGCAGCCCATGATGGCCGCCAGCCCGACAGCTCCCAGCCCGAACACGACGCACGACGAGTCCTCTTTAACCTGACGCCAATACACATTTATTTATTGTGAACACTTGAGAATTCTAGATTATAATCTTCTGGAATATAATCTTCTAGAATATAATCTTCTAGATTATAATCTTCTAGAATATAATCTTCTAGAATATAATCTTCTAGAATATAATCTTCTAGAATATAATCTTCTAGAATATAATCTTCTAGAATATGATCTTCTAGATTATGATCTTCTAGAATATGATCTTTTAGATTATGATCTTCTAGAATATGATCTTCTAGAACATAATCTTCTAGAATATAATCTTCTAGCATATAATCTTCTAGAATATAATCTTCTAGAATATAATCTTCTAGAATATAATCTTCTAGCATATAATCTTCTAGCATA
>NC_056501.1:2241974-2251325 GCF_014905685.2 Nematolebias whitei | reverse complement strand
TGATATTGTTTATCTTATTTCTTATATATTGTATTGTTTATTAACATGTTTTTTTTTTTCATTTACCTTTATTTATCCAGGTTAGTCTCATTGAGCCACGAGAACTCATTTTCAAGAGAGACCTGTTTAGGAGCAGATGGGGGTTAAGGGCCTTGCTCATGGGCCCAGAGTGGGGCAAATGAGGGTGGGGGCAGGTGTGAGTACTTCACCTACCCCACCCACATTTTTGATGTCGTCTGTACTGGGGCTTGAACGGGCGATCTTCCGATCACAGGCTCACCTTCTCTAACCTCTGCGCCACCACTCCCATATATATATGGAGTTCAATTCCAGTCGAGAAACTCATCTACAAAACTAGAGACATTCACTTGAGTCCATCAGTGATGGGGAACATGGACATTCTGCTTGTTGACAACTGAGTTTCTTCAGGATGGTAGAGAGACATGAAGGTGAAGCTGCTGCCACCTACTGGACGCATTTTACAACTACAGTCCAGTCAACAAGTACTGTGTATGTGTAGTGGTTAGAAAATTGTTTCAGTAAAAAAAAAAAAAAACATTAAGAAAAATATTGTTTTGTATTAGTTGGCTAAAATTGTATTTGGTTCATGGTAATATTTGGCAAATGTAAATGGAAAAAAAAAAACCATAATCAATTACTCAGTTGAAGAAAATCTAATGGGAATAAGATGCACTCTGATCGATTCTAAATATCTATGATCAGTTTTTCTGTTCTTGCAGTTCAAGGGTCACAGAATGATGCAGTAGAATAATAATACATCTTAAATACATTTTCTTTAATGTTACTTTTCTGAATATAATTGTTTATAGACTTTAGAGAGTGATACAACTTCAAAGTTTATGTCTTGAGAGTTTTATTTACTGATCGTGTCTCTATTAGTCATGTCTAAACTAACACAGGTGACACGTGTTGCTTCTGCTCACCCGTGACAGAAGTAACACTGTGTCTTTGTCTCACCTTTCCCCTTTACAGGGGTACAACACAAATACTGTCGTCAACAAATACTTCTACACATGTTATATACGTGTGCATATATACATATATATATGCTTCATAATCCATTTTGTCCTGACTGTAAGCTCTGAGCACAGAACAACCTTAAGGTTCACATTAGTACTGTAAAAAATGAAAGTTACAAGGTTTGAACCAGACTCTCACCTGGCCTGTGTTAAGAGCAGCGCCGTAGCCCGTGGACACGCCACAGCCCAGCAGACACACTTTATCCAGCGGAGCGTCACATCTGATTTTTGTAACAGACGTGTCAGGAACCACCGTGTACTGACAGAAGGAGCTGACCCCGAGGAACTGATAGACCTGCTGCCCTTTGCAGGAGATCCTGCTGGTGCCATCAGCCAGCACGCCAGACTGCATGTTTTCCCTAAAGGCCACATTATGATCAGTGAGAAGAGACCACGAACGCAACACAAAGCATGCGACCGTCTGCATGCACCCATGAAATCACCAGTTTGTCTTGCAGAGGTTTGTGGTGGAACTCCGACACCGGGGGCACTTTCTGCAGTACGGCAGAAAAAGAGGGATGACTTTATCCCCTGAGAACAAAACAAATGCAACAAACGGTCACGCTCCTGCAGAAAAGAGAAGAAGAAACTTGAAATGTCACCGTCATGTTTTGTGAACTGCGCAGTAAAACTCACCCGGGCAGAACTCGGTGACTTCTGGGCCAACGCTCTCCACTACTCCTGCAGCTTCGTGGCCGAGAACCAAAGGGAAGCGTCTCAGAACCGTCCCCGTCCCAGCCTCGTACAGGTACTCCCAGTCTGTGTGACACACCCCCGAGGCAACGACCTGCGCCAAGAACACTCACTTCACTTCACTTTCGTCTGTAGCACCAAGTCACAACAGAAGTCAGCTCAGGCCACTGAACAGAAGCATGGAGACATCAAATAATCCTTTCACATCATTCATCTGAGGAGCAGACACTGAAATACATGCTGAACCTGAGACGCACAAGCTGGAGCTTCTGAAGCACTGAATCAGTCTGGAGCAGTGCTTCGAAGCCTTTCGTACGACAGGAGCATCGACGAACAGACAATAAGGAAGACGTGGTTTTACCATTTTAACCCATCCCACTGTTTTTATTACGTGCGCCGTCGAACAGAATCTGTTAAACATGGGAAACATTTTTACTGAAATCTTTAGGACAGTTTTTCTGTTGCGCCAACAGTTTGTTCACTTCCTGCTTTGTTTTGAGCAAAGTAGGAAGGAAATGACAGCTTGCTTCAAACTGCAACAACATGTGCGTTGAAATATGGCGTTTCAGTAAAAGTAGTTATTCTTAGAAAGAAACTGTTGTTTGTAGTTGAAGCAGTTTAACAAAGCACGTGTGGAGACAGTCTCTGAATGAGAACTTGATCTGTTCCTGGAAGTTTGATCACCCGGACCGACTCCAAAAACATCTGGACACGAGGCTGTGATGAAAAGTGTCCACGTGTTGGACATGATGTTCACCTTGATCCGGACTTCATGGGCTTTAGGGGGGGCCACATCCACCTCGATGACAGACAGGGGCCTCCTGGGCTCCCAAGCAACAGCTGCTCTGCATCTGATCACCTGGAAAAATTAAACTCATTCAGAAACTGGTGAAAATTAAATATCCAAGAGGCTGAATGAGGATCAGCATGAACACACAAAAACGAGCTCCTGATAAACGTGTTCGTACCTGGCCAGCTGTCGCCATTCTTAAACAGCTCACCTGTAATTAATTCATCAAGCGATGTTTAGATCTGCTTCAACTACCAAGTCATTCTGAGGAGACTTGTTGTCCCAATCATAGCTCAAACTTTACTCACCGACTCTAACAGATACGATCCGCTGTATCAAAGCGATGTTTGCGTCCTCTTTAAACCGTTACACACTTTACGACACTTCCCGACAATCGTCACCGCCTTTACGGCAGACGCTGCTCACACGTGTTGACAGTCGTCGGTGGTCGATAGCAACCAGCTGGACGGGTAAATAATTAGTTTCACTCGTATTTAAAATGTGTCTCATACAACTCAGTGTTTGTATTTTGATTCGAACATAAGTTTTATGGAGTTCTGTTATAAAAAAGTGCAAAAAAAGATAAATTTTAACGCCGGACATGAGCTAACTTTAGCAACAGCTAGCTACTGCTGGTTAGCCCATTCACGATGTTGTGAGCAACTTTCAGTGTTCGGACACTTGGCCTGTTTTGATGGTTAACACAGCACCTTACAGCGTGTTTCATGTAGAAGGCATGTTTAAAGTCGCATGAAGAAATAGGAGTACACATCCATCATACTTCAAAAGGTCTCCAGTTAATTCATGCACTTTAAAAATAGCTTGCCGTCATTTTTGCATCATGTTTGCTCAACATGTTTTCCGTAGATAAGTTTGTGCTCACATAAACTCGAGTTCAAATTAAAGTTTGCAGATGTGAAAGCCTTGGCTTATGACAGATGAGAATCATAAAGGTCTAAGTGTGATAACAGAAAGGCTGGATCACAGTTTATTAGTTGATAACAGAATATTTTTAGGTGATCAGACTCAATATTACTGTCAAGTTCAGGTTGTTGGTTAAAATGTCACCTGGGCTTTTAGCAGGTGAAAAGTCTGAGATCATTTCAAGAACCTGACTAGAGACGCATGTGAACTCATGTGTTTCACCTCATTTAGCTGAAGACAATGTAAAGACATCCACGTTCTGGTGTCAGTCAGGTAGGACTCACCTGTCTTTAAGGTTAGACAAAGGTTTTTATTACTAACAACATAGGTCCTTGTTATTGTCGTAATTAAAAAATACTGTAGTTAAACTGTTTTGTGATGCTTGGACTGTTTTTGCCACAGATTCAGGGAACATGTCTTTTAGAGGAGGTGGACGAGGCGGTGGAAGAGGTGGAGGCTTCAACAGAGGTGGAGGATTCAGAGGCGGTGGTGGAGGATTCGGACGGGGAGGTGGGAGAGGAGGTTACAACAGACAGCAGGACTTCGGTCCTCCGGAGTACGTCGTCGGTAAGCTTATAAATTAAATCGTTTGGCCATTTGTTGTAATTTTTATTTGTGTCGCTTCAATAAGAGGCGTGGACCAAAGTGCTTTACAACTTGGTCAAACTAAAATTTAAAAAAGAACAAGGAATTACACGAGATCTTGTGTCACTAAGGAACCGGAGAATAAAAAACAGAAAAGACGATCAGCTCTAAATGGTTCTTAGACTCTGCCCGAATCAAACGCCAGGGGAATAAGATGGGACTTGAACAAAGATTTAAAAGTCTCCACCGTCTTAGCAGCCTTTAATTGATCAGGTAAATCAATCAACTTTATTTATACTGAACAAAAATATAAATGCAACACTTTTGTTTTTGCTCCAGCTGAACTCAAAGGTCAAAAACTTTCTACGTACACAAAATACTTTTTCTCTCAACTATTGTTCAGTAATTTGTGTAAATGTGTGTTAGTGAGACGATCCGTCCACCTGACAGATGTGGCACATCCAGATGCTGATCAGACAGCATGATTACTGCACAGGTGAGCCTTAGGCTGACCACAACAAAAGGCCACCCTAAAATGTGCTGTTTCATCACACAGCACAACGACGTGCACGTTGCAGGTTCTGAGCGTGCAGTTTGCTGCAGGAACGTCCACCAGAGCTGTTGTCGTGAACTGAATGTTCGTTCCTCGACCATGAGCCGTCTCCAGAGACCTTTCACAGAAAACGGGCAACGCTCTCAATAAACTCGGGGTTAAGTGACGTTGTCATTTTGTCTGCCGGCAGTGGATGTAGCCTCGGCTCTCAGTAACCAGCCCCCTCCTCTCGCTCTGGCCATAATTGTCCCACTCATTGTGAACATCAAATATAAAAAACAAATCATGTAGAATATTAAATTAATCCAAATAGTAACAGATTCCACAACAGTCCAGATTCTGTGAATCTGTGCGTATCACTGAAATCACGGGGCGCTACACACTAGAAGTGGTGTTAACAAGTTAAAAGATAAAAGCTGAAGCCCTAGTACATCAGAGGACATCATCATTATTAACCTTTATTTAAGCAGGTAAGTCCCACTGAGATCACAGATTATTTTGTAAAGGAGGTCTGGACCTGAAGCAGACCAACATGCATGTTTTTGATCTGTGGGAGGAAACGAGTACCTGGAGAAAACCCACGCAGCACGAGAAGAACTTGCAAACTCCACACAGAAAGACCCCAGGTCCAAGCCGGGATTGAACCCAGGACCTTCTTGCTGTGAGGCAACAGTGCAAACCACTGATCCATCGTGTTGCCGTGGCAGAAGACCCAGCACAGACCGTTTCAAACAGGATGTTGGTGTTTCTGACCACAAACCTGGCGCAGATACTGGGGAGAAGCTCGGCGGGCTGCACAGTCCGGAGCTCTAGTTTGCTGCTTCGGTGCAAAGCCTGGACATCAGGTGCTTTTAGACAGAAAATACAACTAAAGTCCTTAGGATTGATTGTTGAAAAAGTACCAAATGTCTTAAACTTGATGACATCACATTTAATGAAACGGCTTATTGCAGGTTGTTTATTTTGTTTAATTTTGTCACAATACCATAAATTTCAAGTTATTCTTATGAACTTAGTGTGTGTGCAGAATTTTGTACTTGAATAAATCCAGTTTGCTCCTTATCAGAGCAGTTGTAAAGGATCAGTCTCTAAGACCTATATCTGATTTTTTTTTGTCACAGTCTGAATGTGACAAATCAGATTTTTGTCATACGTGTTACTGAATCAGATTCATATCTGATTCTTTTCAAAGCGACTGCAGTCTGAAGGTCGTGTCACATTTCATCCGACTTGTATGTCAGGGAGGTGGGGGTGAGCGGATCGATCCAAGCTTTAATAATATTAATATCAACCTTGTGCAGTTTAGATCTTGGAGCGCTGCACGTCTTCAGCTTCAGTACAGAAGTCCAGTTGTTTCATCTTTGTTCTTTTAATTTCCCATGTCCTGCATGACTGAACCTACAGAAACAAATGATATCAATGTTAGTATTGGACCGTATCGAAACTCATGTGATGGGATCAATACTTGAGTTTGTTTCTTCCTTCTGTACGTCACGCCCAGTTCAAAATGCAACGCTGAGTCCGAGTATCTGTCAAGATTAAATTTAAACACAGACCAAATGATCATATTCAATAATTTAATTTGTTCTAATTGCTCTAAAACTTCGTAATGTTAAATGTTCATTTAGCACAGCGTGCTGCGTGTGACACGTTTTCTTCTGCACGTGCGATTCACTGCACACAGTTCACACGAGGAGCATTTTAATGATAATGTGAACGGCCGTGTAGAAAAATGGGATCCGAGTAAAAAAAATTGTAATTGAGCTTTAAGACCTGCAGCCTGAACGAAGCCGTGCAGATTTGTTTTAGTCCAGGCTGAATTTATGTTAGTCCCAGTAAGTATGGTTAACTTTAGTCTCTCCCTGTGTTTTCGTTCTGCAGCGCTTGGAGAGTTCATGCACCCGTGTGAAGATGACATTGTGTGTAAATGTACAACGGAGGAAAACAAAGTTCCATATTTCAATGCTCCCGTGTATTTGGAAAACAAGGAGCAGATCGGAAAAGTGGACGAGATATTCGGCCAACTGAGGGAATTTGTATCTTTTCTGTTGCCCTCGTTTGTGTCTCTGCACCTCTGAGATAAAAATGTGATGCACTGAAGGAAACTAAGCGTCCTTAACCAACACGTGCAGTATTTTTCAGTCAAACTCACAGAAAACATGAAGGCGTCGTCATTCAAGAAGCTGCAAAAGGTAAAAGAACGTTCAGACAGTTTGAAACATCCATAACAAGATGTATTTGAGGTCTGAGTGCAAACTCCACCTTTTTCAGTTTTACATCGATCCCATGAAGCTCCTCCCGTTACAAAGATTCCTTCCTAGGCCGCCAGGAGAAAAGGGGCCTCCAAGAGGAGGCAGAGGGAGAGGTGGTGGTCGTGGAGGTGGTCGTGGAGGTGACGTTCTTCTTGGTTTCTACATCTGGTCCATCGTTCGTTTGACGCTTGTGCTTTGCTGCTTCTTGGTTGTTGCTGCAGCTTGAAAACTCAAATCCTTCACTTTTTGAAAGAGCAGCCTGTGAAAAGTGATCGATCTTCTTTAATATCAGGCGGCTTTCGAGGCGGCAGAGGCGGAGGGGGTCGCGGCGGAGGTTTTGGAGGAGGCCGTGGAGGAGGAGGATTTGGAGGTGGACGTGGTGGAGGAGGCTTCAGAGGAAGAGGAGGTGGTGGAGGACGTGGATTCAGAGGTAAACACGTTTGTATGTAACAGTTTCAGGACCAAAAGACGCTACTTTTTTCTTAGACTGAACAAGCGGCTTATACAATGCTGCTGCTAATTTATGGAATTTTATTTATTTATTTCTTCATTTATTTATTCATTCATTTATTTATTTAGCCTAACGAGCTTCCTGCAGTCAAAACATGTAGCCTCAACACACCCGGGCACTCGCAGAGCTGCCAAGTACACGTGTCTTGAGGGTGGGGGGTGTCCTCGTGACTCACTGAGACGACCTGTATAAATAAAGTTAAATCAAATCTGGCTAATATAATTATCAAACAGGCCACAGTTTCCCCCTCCCTGGGGGCACATCGAAGCATTTGCAGCCACTCAAGACGAGTGAATGGTGCGTTAACGTGGCGGTCTGGATGAGGAGCAGCAGGAAATGTTTGACCACAACGAGCCGCGTGCAAAGAGCAACTGTTGCTCCGGTCTGCAGGGGATCCTGACACCAGTGTCCAAAAATCCTCACAAATCCAACAATGTTCAGTCAGGTCATCTGAACGGTCACTTTTTTTTTGTTGAGACCTTTCATCCAAAGGACTTCTTCAGTCTGAAGAGATGATATATATTGATTATACGCATTTGATTAAAAGTAAAAAAAGAAACATTCTGTGTAACGATGTGAACACCCGCAGCTTGTAGACGAGCGCGGCCTATATATGTATAAATTATTATTTTTATTCAGTGGGCGTGGCTTATATTCAGGTGTGCTCAATAGTCTGGAGACGAGGGTGCTTGGTGTGAGTCCCAGTGATCTCTTGTGTTGAGCGCTCGCTCTGTTCTCCTCCTTGTGTTTGCCTCCTGCAGGTGGAAGATGATCAGACTCTGAGCTGGAGTGGACGCCTCGTCATCGTCATCGTTGCGCTCTGTGAGATCCTGACCAGAAAGACTCGGACTCGCTTTATGAACTTCAATGTTTTTTTTTCTTGATTTACTTTTGTACCAGTTTTGGATAAGTAATTAATTTTAACTATTTAATTTTAAAGGTTAAATTGTGTGTTTGTTTAGGACATGGAGAAGTCATTTTTGTCCATGTTGGAGCATTGATGAGTCAGTTAAACATAAAAAAACTTTTTATACTCATTTAAGCTAGAATATGTGACATTTTTAAATTACAGGTGCAGGAAACCCAGTCACAAACCCCCACTAACGGCTTTCTTTAGCTGCGTAAGGCGTTTTATCACTCAAGTTGTAATATCTCCATTAAAAATGTATTTTTGTTAAAGACCTTTATTAAATGGTTCTGTTAAACTGTGGGTGTGTTTTTATTGTGTGGGCTAATAAGTTTTGACATATTAAGATGAAAACAAAGCTCATTTACAGTATTATTCAGAAAATAATTAAATGCATCTGATAAGAACCTGAATTTGCTGAAACGTTTGGGAACTGAATTTTTGACTTTGTGCAGCTTTCTTGAAACCAGTGACCGTCTTCAGAAATACTTTGCCTTTTTATGCAGTTATTTTGTGACGTACAAAAAGTGAATCGCAGTCTTATAAGCTATATGTTGAATAAATAATCTAAGAAGTTGTTCTTAAAAGATTAGACAATGTTTCAGAAAAATTCAGTTTTATTTAAATAATGGGTGGTTGGAGCCAGAACAGACCTGGGGGTGTTACGAGATGTTTTATCTAAAATGTTACGACTGATTCAAATTAAGAGACACGTGTAAATGTCTTTTAGACTTTAATGAACAGCCATCACATCCTTTAAATACTGAAGTTTCACTAATCCCTGTTTGATTTAAATTAAATAGATTAAAAGGTGAATTATCTTTTTCACTGAGGTTGAGTATTTGATCTAATAAAACATCTAAAAAAGTTAAATCTGGTCCTCTGGACATTCAAAAAAACAAAACAAAGCAAAACAACAAAAAAAGGTAGAAACGTTTCGTCTCTCATCCGAGAGACTTCCTCAGTCTGAGGAATGAGAGACTTCCTCAGTCTGAGGAATGAGAGACTTCCTCAGTCTGAGGAGCTGTTTTCAGCTCAGTCTCTTAAACACTCTGCGAAGGTGCTATTTAAGAGACTGAGCTGAATACAGCTCCTC
>NC_056501.1:2240947-2241874 GCF_014905685.2 Nematolebias whitei | reverse complement strand
GGACAGAAACTGGAAGTTGGTTCCACAAGAGAGGAGCCTGAGAACTGGAAGAGCGTCCTCCCATTCTGCTGCTGGAAACTCTAGGAACCACAAGTAAACCTGCAGTCTGAGAGAAGTGCTCTGTTAGTAAAATATGTAACAATACGATGTGTAGTATAAGATGGAGACAGGTTGTTGAGGGCTGGAAAAGGCATCTCTTGTGTAAGCTCATCATGTCTCACGCTGTGGCAGTCGTTCTTGATTCACTTTAAAGTTAATTATTTGTACAATCCGTAATTATTTTCTGTTTCATTTGAACATGTCCAGCAGACTGAGGTATTTTGCTAACAGACTCTTAATGGTTGAGGCGATGGTTAAGCATGTGCCTCAGTGTGTTGTGCACCAGCATTTAGCTCAACAACAGACACATGAACATGGACACAGGCCACAACATCACTGATTGAAGCAGCTGCCACTAACAGCACATCGGTTATTTGACGTAATTCTAACACGCTGGCTCTCCTTCAGGTGATTAAGTGCAAGGCAGCTGTTGCCTGGGAACCAGGAAAGCCTCTTTCCATCGAAGAGGTGGAGGTAGCCCCACCTAAGGCCCATGAAGTTCGCATTAAGGTGAGACGCCGACCTGTGCCACTTGTTTAGATCAAGTCCACGTCTCATGCTGGGGAGTTTGTGTGTAACTGGGTGTAACGTTCAGTTTGTGTGTAACTGGGTGTAACGTTCAGTTTGTGTGTAACTGTGTGTAACGTTCAGTTTGTGTGTAACTGTGTGTAACTGTGTGTAACGTTCAGTTTGTGTGTAACTG
The DNA here is from genome assembly GCF_014905685.2 of Nematolebias whitei. Lineage (NCBI taxonomy): Eukaryota > Metazoa > Chordata > Actinopteri > Cyprinodontiformes > Rivulidae > Nematolebias > Nematolebias whitei. The sequence goes on along the minus strand of NC_056501.1, from coordinate 2,241,072 downwards.
GGTGTAACGTTCAGTTTGTGTGTAACTGGGTGTAACGTTTCGGTTTGTGTGTAACTGTGTGTAACGTTCAGTTTGTGTGTAACTGGGTGTAACGTTAAGTTTGTGTGTAACTGGGTGTAACGTTC
>NC_056501.1:2238423-2240847 GCF_014905685.2 Nematolebias whitei | reverse complement strand
TTCGGTTTGTGTGTAACTGGGTGTAACGTTAAGTTTGTGTGTAACTGGGTGTAACGTTCAGTTTGTGTGTAACTGGGTGTAACGTTCAGTTTGTGTGTAACTGGGTGTAACGTTCAGTTTGTGTGTAACTGGGTGTAACGTTCAGTTTGTGTGTAACTGGGCGTAACGTTCAGTTTGTGTGTAACTGGGTGTAACGTTCGGTTTGTGTGTAACTGGGTGTAACGTTCAGTTTGTGTGTAACTGGGTGTAACGTTCGGTTTGTGTGTAACTGGGCGTAACGTTCAGTTTGTGTGTAACTGTGTGTAACGTTCGGTACTGCTCCTCTCAGATCGTTGCAACAGCTGTGTGTCACACCGACGCCTACACCCTCAGCGGCAGCGACCCTGAGGGACTTTTCCCCGTCATCCTGGGACACGAAGGGGCTGGGACAGTCGAGAGCGTGGGTGAAGGTGTCACTAAGTTCAAGCCAGGTGAGCAGCAGCTGCTAACAGATGCTAACCAATGTGCACGTTTTTATTGATGCACGTTAACTTTGATATGTTTTGTTCAGGTGATGCTGTCATCCCTTTGTATGTGCCTCAGTGTGGTGAATGCAAATTCTGCAAAAACCCCAAGACCAACCTCTGCCAGAAGATTAGGTAAATGAGTTGAACATGAAAACCTCAGCCAGCTGTTCCCAGAACAACCAGTTGATCTTTTCTGTGTCCGTCGAGCAGAGTAACTCAGGGTCAGGGCCTGCTCCCTGACAAGACTTCACGCTTCACTTGCAAGGGGAAGCAAGTGTTTCACTTCATGGGGACCAGCACGTTCTCAGAGTACACGGTGGTGGCTGACATCTCGCTGGCAAAGGTTAATGACGAAGCTCCGCTGGAGAAGGTGTGCCTGCTTGGCTGTGGTGTGTCTACAGGTTACGGTGCTGCGCTCAACACGGCCAAGGTGAGCGTTAAAGGCTGTGAGACACCGATGTTCCTGCTTTGATTCTGTTCTAAAACAAAGGCACTGGAACCAGCAGACTTTGTTTCTTTGTTTAACGTTGGTCTTAACGTCAGCCCATGAAAGGCTGAGCTTCGTAGAACTTTCTTCCAGCGATCCTGATCCTCGGTGTCGTCCTTCGTCTCCTCCAGGTGGAGCCTGGTTCTACGTGTGCTGTGTTCGGACTCGGAGCCGTTGGCCTGGCAGTCGTGATGGGCTGCAAGGCTGCTGGAGCAACCAGGATCATTGGTGTGGACATCAACCCTGACAAGTTTGAGAAGGCCGAGGAGTTTGGAGCTACTGAATTTGTGAACCCAAAGGACCACAACAAGCCCATCCAGGAGGTTCTGGTGGAGATGACTGATGGGGGCGTGGACTACTCCTTTGAGTGCATTGGAAACGTGCAAATCATGGTGAGAACGTCCATTTTGTTGTGAGGTGTTAGTCAAACATCACAGTATGCAGGTACACAGGTGAACAATTGTTGGTGCCTCTTTTAAAAAACGTTTTTTATATTCTTGAAAGGTTAAAACGCTGTCTGTGCATAAACCAGTAACATGACATGTCAAAGTTCATGCTCAATTATCCAGGTAGATGAATCCAACAAAGTTAAGTCAGGTCCTCTGGACGGTTTCTTTTTGTTGAGACTTTTCGTCTTTCATCCAAAGGACTTCATCAGTCAAAGGAGCCACAACAAACTCAGTCTTAGAAATGGCACCTTATAGTGGGTGAAGTCCTTTGGATGAAAGATGAAACGTTCCAACAAAAACAAACCATCCAGAGGACCTGACTTAACTTTGTTGGATTCATCTACTTGGATTACTGAGCATGAACTTTGATGTTCTGAACCACTTTGGCCATGGCTGCCTCAGACGAGTCTGCTGGGGAGAGGGCGGACTCCAGAAACCATCTGAGCACCGTCAAACTGGTTGACCCACTATGTGAAGGTGCTGTTTATAAGACTTGAGTTTGTTCTGGCTCCTCGGACTGATGAAGCCGTTTGGATGAAAGACGAAACGTTTCAACAAAAAGAATCATCCAGAGGATAAGTAACATTACAGCTTCTTATTTCAGAGAGCTGCACTGGAGGCCTGCCATAAAGGCTGGGGGGAAAGTGTCATCATTGGTGTTGCTGGTGCGGGGCAGGAGATCTCCACCAGACCCTTCCAGTTGGTGACGGGGCGAGTGTGGAGAGGCACCGCTTTTGGAGGTAAAGAGCTCTCTGTTTTCTTTAACTCGGAGCATCGAATAAAGTTTTAGACAAACGTGTGTGTGGGGGTGGGGTGTGTGTGGGGGGGGGTATTCAGGATTTGCATGAGGTCTTTTGGGAAACCAGCCACGAGGGAGCACCAGCCAGTGTATCTCTTGTGCCGGTCCCAAGCTCGGTAAACGGTGAGGGTTGTGTCAGGAAGTCATCCGACGTCAAACAGGAAGTCATCCGACGTCAAACAG
>NC_056501.1:2224855-2238413 GCF_014905685.2 Nematolebias whitei | reverse complement strand
CGTCAAACAGGAAGTCATCCGACGTCAAACAGGAAGTCATCCGACGTTAAACAGGAAGTCATCCGACGTCAAACAGGAAGTCCTCCGACATCAAACAGGAAGTCATCCGACGTCAAACACTTTGGCCAGAACTGTAAAGTGAGTTCATCAAAGTGGGAGGAGGATGAGTCGCTGTGGCATAGGCATCACAACCATTATTTGTGAACGGGACATGTCCCCCCCACATTACAGATGCTTCTGATGCCCTTGCGCTGTGGCGACCCCCTGCAAAGGGAAAAGCTGACAGAAGAAGCACGAGGTCTTTTGGTGAAATGATGTTGTTCCAACATGCAGTGATGTTCAAATTAAACTTCTAAAATGTTGTAAATGATTGTCTCCTGCAGGCTGGAAGAGTGTGGAGAGCGTTCCTAAACTGGTGGAAGACTACATGAAGAAGAAGCTGAAGGTGGATGAGTTTGTGAGCCACACGCTCCCCTTTGAGAAGATCAACGAGGCGTTTGACCTCATGCACGCTGGGAAGAGGTGGCAAATGTTTTTACATTCAGACCACATTAGGATGTTCAGGTTTCTTCTTCTGTTGCCTCTTGTTACAGTGTTTTCTCAGTCTGACACTTGCTTTGTGTCGTTGCAGCATCCGCGCCGTGCTCACGTTCTGAAGTGCCTAAAACATCCGTCGCATCGGGCCTCAGCCGTTTCCCTCCGTACACCCAGCTCTGATTTTGATAGATCAATTTTCAGTGTTTAGAACAAATGTTGACACCAACAGTTTAAATGAACTAATAAAAAAACATCTGCTGTTCCTGTGTTGTTTTAATTTTTTTGTTGTCTTAGCTTTTTGAACTCATCCTTTAAATTAAACTATGTACACAAACAGTAAGTCCACAGTATTACAGCCACACTTATCATCTGCATGAGGGTCCGCTGGGTACGAGCCGGGTCTGCAGCTTTAAAGGCCGACAGACTGAGCCTTCTGTGTGCAGTGCGATCATTTGGTCCAAATTTCCTGCTTATGAATTTAGGCTGGAGATTTCAATTCTGCTCATTTTGGCACATTTCATTTGTGTCACTGCGTTTCTAACAAGATCTGCCAGAAACTGATTCCTCGCATTTTTAATGCAGTTCAAGTCTGAGACACTGAGTAAAACTCTTTAAATCCTTATTCTTTGCTGAGATCAAGCTAAAATGACTAAAGTTATCGTTTTGAAATGTATCACCTGCCTCGTGCACATGCAAGATTCAACTCTGTGCTTTTAGTAAAGAAACAAAACTAAAACAGGTCTCTGAAAACGAGTCCTTGTGACTCCGACTAACCTGGATAAATAAAGGTTGATGAAAAACTCCAGGTGCTAAAGAGATTTTATCAATGAAGGAGCTGAATTAAGTTCCCCACACAGGACAGGTGACAGGATTTACAGTGTATTTGTATCACCTTCATAATGTGAGTAGAAATGCTTAATTTTGTTTCCATCAAAGCTGAAAACTAAAATCTAATTACTTTAATTTTTGTTCGCGCATGCGCACTGTTGTGATTGAGACGATCCAATCAGCTATTTCAACTGGCGCCAAAAACCTGGACGAGACTTCCGGAAGATGGCGACTGCTGTGGTGAGTTTCACACACAGGCAGCTGAATCACTCGAGGTGGGCTCGTTCTCTGAACAGCAACGCGTTTATTCAGCGAGATTCAGGATGATTTATTGACAGTTATCACCTGGAAGCTCAGAAACAATTTAAACTTGTGTAAATGATCATTTTCGTTCATTTCAACTTGGCGTGTTTTAAATAAAACGCGGCGTTTTATCTAAACACTCGCAGGTTTTCCTCAGTCGCTCAGAAGCCAGTCGGAGTCCGTTTGGACCGTTACAGACCGTTTTCCGAACAGAACCGTGCTGAGTCCAAACGGAGAAGACACGCGCACAGCGCACACGTCACCGGTGCGCCGGCGAACGATAGAGAAGGTTCGGCTCTGATCGGGTTTGTTCGTTGAAAAGCGTAAGGGGCGGAGCTTGAGGCCGACTAGTGTGTTGTTTACGGAAGTCTGAGCGTTTCTGTTGTAAACAAACATTCCCGGACCCCCTGCCTCCATTTTTAAGCAGCTGGGAGGAATTGACTTCCTTGCAAAGTGTGACTTTGAAGTGACGAAGATTCCAGTTAAATTATCAAACTTCCACAAGCAAGTTCTTCAGTTCTGGAAAATGATATTTCACCATAATTTCTCACCTCATGGATCAACTTTGTGGAAGAATAGAGCAATCACAGCATTGTAAGAGGGGGAAACCTCCCTCTTACAATGCTGTGATTGCTAGTATCACTCAGCCCTCTCCATCCATCCATCCATCCATTTTCTTTACCCGTTTGTTCCATTTTGGGTCACGGGGGTCGCTGGTGCCCATGTCCAGCAATCACTGTGCGAGGGGCGGGGTACACCCTGGACGGGTCGCAAGTCCATCACAGGGCCACATAGAGACAAACGAGACAAACAACCATTCACTCTCTCACTCACACCTAGGGACAATTTAGAGTTACCAATCAGTCTAACATGCATGTTTTTGGTCTGTGGGAGGAAACTGGAGTACCCAGAGAAAACCCATGCATGCACGGAGAGAACATGCAAACTCCACCCAGAAGGCCCCTGGACTGGGGTTTGAACCAGGGACCTGTTCGCTGAGAGGCAGCAGCTCTACCAGTTGCGCCACCGTGCTGCCCATTCAGCCCTCTGTGAACAGTAAACAGCCATCAGGTGCTAATGATCCATTGTTAGGCTGATGGTCCTTCTTGAGCATGTGATCAGCTGGTTCTGGTTGTCAGCAGCAAACTGGTTGATCCACTCTGAGAAGGTGCTATTTAAGAGACTGAGCTGAAAACAGCTCCTCAGACTGAGGAAGTCCTCAGGATGAGAGACGAAACATTTCTAGAATTTTTTTTTTGCTTTGTTTTGCTTTTTTTTTTTTGAATGTCCAGAGGACCAGATTGAACTTTTTTGGATCTATCTAAGTAAGTAAGTAAGTAATGCTGGTATCTGGTATCACTGAGTCCATGTTCTGCTCCTACAGACGGTACACGTCCTTCCTGATAGACTGTGGTGCCTTTTTAGTTTCAGATGTTGCACAATATAATAAACTAGGAATGACCATACTGTAGGTTTCATTATATAGTAAAGTCAAATGTATTTATATAGCACATCTATTAAGATAAGATGGAACTTTATTGATCCTGTCTATTATTATTATTATTATTATTATTATTATTATTATTATTATTATTATTTAAAAACAGCAGCTGATACCAAAGTGCTTAACAATAAAAATTATTGCAGTAATTTAATAAAAAAAAAATACCAAAAATTAAGTAAAAGCATTAAAAAAAACCATAAAAACACACAACAATAAAATACTTAATCAAATCACGTTGTGTTAAAACCCAGAGAAAATATTTGTTTTTAGATGAGATTTAAAAACAGGAAGTGAAGTGGCCTGTCCCAGAGTCTGAGAGATTTGTTTGTCATACACACCTCATGTGGTACATGTGGTGGAACGAGATTATGTACACAGGGTCCCAGTTACATCCCATAATAAAATGTAAAAGAAAAACCACTAATGTCTAATGCTGGGGGCGGATTGTTCCAGAGTTTAGGGCCCATGACTGAAAAAGCCCGGTCTCTGAGCTTCATCCTGGTTTTTGGTACAACCAAAGCAGTTGATCAGATGATCTCAGCGCCTGCGAAGGAACAGAAATAATCTTTCAATATTACCTACCCATTATTAGAATGATCTACCGTTCATATACTTCCTGTCCTCTCTGGATGTGACTCTGCCCGCCACCTGAGACACTAACCCCTGAGCGTTTCATGTGACCCAAGTGTCTGCTGCTTTTTCAAGATTTGCTCGGGACAAATCAGGGAATTTTGTTTTTGTTTTCATGAAATGCTGCGAAACCTGACACACAAAATTAAAGTACTCGTTGCAATGCCACAAAAACAATTTAAAAAGGGACAAACAAACAAAAAAAGAGCATATTTCATCCCTGTGCTGGTTAATGCATATTTTAAAATTAAGTTTATGTAAGAAAAGATAAACTGCCAACTATCATGTTTGTTTTTGTACCTACAAAACCAGCTGTTGTGCCTGAAAATGGCTGAACCTTGACAGTGTCCATTAAAGAGCTGAGACAGCGTGAAGCTCGACGGTCTTGGTGTTTCATGCTCTGCTTTGTTGAGGAACATGCAGATAAAAGATACGTTTGGTTGAAACCGTAAAGTTACCGGCGTAGAAAAACCACTTGTATTTTAACACCGAGCTGTCTCTACTGCTCTCCTCCTCTCTTCATCCCTCTTTTAAAGTTAAACTAGTTAATTGCCTTGTTGGGTAGCTATAAATATGTGCTGAGTTGGCAGCAGTTGTCACATGGAAAATGTTTTTGTTTGTATTTATTAAAAATATATTTTCAGGCTGCAGTTCCTCCACATCCTGAAAAGGAAAACTGTGAAACAACAATTCAAAAGGTTGTGAGTCCTGAAGCTTACATCAAACATCCGTTACAGAACAAGTAAGCTGCTGCCGCCGTCTTCTACTCCTCTTCCTCAGCAAGTTGAACGTTCACAGTATATTTCCCTAAAACCTCTGAAAGAGCTTCATCACAGCAGTTGAGTCTGATGCTGAAATCTGAGTTTTCTTACATAGTTTCTCTAGATTTGATTGATGTTTATGAACGCACACTGCAAGCTGTACGTCCTGCCAGCGTCATCAGACGTGCACGTTGCAGCGTCTTACAGCAGACTTTTGGTTTTTTACAGGTGGGCTCTTTGGTTTTTCAAAAATGACAAAAGCAAAACATGGCAAGCAAACCTTCGTCTCATCGCAAAAGTTGACACGGTTGAAGATTTCTGGGCGTAAGTGAAATATTGCTCCGTGTTGCGGTAACGCGCAGCACCGAACCTTTTACAGACGTGTGTTGGAGCAAAAACCTAAAAGACTTCACTTCAGATGTTCACTTTAAAATCAAAATGCATTTTTTGGCCTCTTGTGTTATGCAGACATTTATATTTTAAATTATGTACTTGCTGTGCACTTCCTGCAGACTTTATAATCACATTCAACTATCAAGTAACCTGATGTCTGGCTGTGACTACTCTCTGTTTAAGGTAAGAGCTTGTTCATTCTGTTTATCCACCTCAGTGCTGTCGAGCTGTGTTCTATGTTCTATGTTCCATGTTCTATGTTCTATGTTCTAGTGAAACTGCACATGTGAGTTGAACAAATCTTAGCTTTGAACTGTCACTTCTCTGATGGTTTCACTAAGCTCAGGAGGAAATACCAGTTTAGAATTTAATTTAAGATTAGAAATTACTAAATTTCTATACTTAAATAATTTTAATTTTAATAATCTTATTAAACGGTAAAAAAAAATTGCACGTCTGCATAATTAGTTTGTTTTGTTTGTTTTTTATTAAAACTATATTTGACTAAAGGATAGGGTGGAACCCATGTGGGAGGATGAAAGGAATCTGCGGGGGGGCCGCTGGCTGATAACGCTCTCCAAGCAGCAACGCAAATCAGACCTGGACCGGTTCTGGTTGGAGACGGTGAGCTTGGTTCCTTACAGGACCATGTGTCTACTGCTTCTCAGAATGACTCATTGATGTTTTGAACGTGGCGTCATGTACAAATGACGTTTGATGAGAACACTGTCGTCAGTAACAAGGTTTCTGTGCCCCCCCCCCCCGCAGCTCTTGTGTCTGGTGGGTGAGGCGTTTGATGACCACAGCGACGATGTCTGCGGAGCCGTCATTAACATTCGAGCTAAAGGAGATAAAATAGCCATCTGGACCACAGACTTCGAGCACAAAGAGGCCGTCACACACATCGGGTGAGCTGCAGAGAAGCTCTTTAAAACGAGTTAGAACTTGTGACAGGGTTTGGACCTTTTCTACTGAACGCCTCTCCTGTTACCTGGAGCAGAAACTGCTGCTGAGTTTTACACTTGGACCTCTTCAGGCATCGTTTCCATAAATCTGATCAAAGTGCTTTTATATTTGACCCTCCAATGATTTTCACTCCTGCATTAATGTAAAACTCTTTTTGTCCTGGTGGTTAAATGGAAGGCACCTGGGCAGTTGTTGAAGACGGTTCCCCTCTCATCCAAAAGATCCACACGAGACTCGTGTCTAACCTCCGAGACGGACAGTCTGCACCTTGTCCTCACTGTAGCTGTCAAATACAAAGACTTAGAGTGTGTCGTGTGTTTTCTAGGCGAGTGTACAAAGAGCGGTTGGGCGTCCCGCCTGATGTGATCATCGGTTACCAGTCCCACGCAGACACGGCTACAAAGAGCAGCTCCACCACCAAGAACAAGTTTGTCGCCTGACGGCCGTATTCTCCTGCCGCTGCACCGTCAAGACACGCACGCACAAATGTTCGAGTCTGTCTTTTGTTTGACACTTTACCAAAACTTTTGTTTCTTGTAATTATATAAACGATAAAATGTAGCATTGAGTTGAAATGGTTAAATCCATTATTTTGACAGAAGATTTATGTGTGATTTACTTTAATATTAAGGGTGATGGTCAAAACAAGTCACTTTCTAAGTTGAACTATAGGAATAAACATGTTTAAATGCACAAAACTCCAAAATATTTTGTTTAATAAAACATCAATCATTCTGTTGTGAGGAGTTCCATGAAGCCGCAGAACTTAGTTCAAATTTTAGTTGATATTATTTTGGCTAATTATGAGCTTTAATGTGCAGCAATTAAAATATTTAAATCTACGTTTTCATGTGACTTCAGTTCAGATCCATAGAAGAAGTTTTTGAATGTTAATCTGCTGAAGGATCTCACAAGAGTTGCTTTTCTTGTGGACAGTCCCCCCCTCCCCCAGTGCTGGAGCCATGTTGGATTCATGTCAGAGTAAAGTGCACTTTAGTGGGTTTGGTTTAGTGACGTGTGAGACGACACTATTTCAGGTACGGTTTTGTTAGAGGAGGTGTAAAGGGACCTGCAGCGAGTGAAGTGCCTTGTGTTAAACCTGCCGCCACCGTCATCCTGACGTGTAAAGAGTTGTACAAAGATTTATTTATGTTCAAAGTGTTTTTATTTGGTTTGGAATAAAGTGCTGAGCAGATCTGTTTGTTTCTGGAAGTTGGTTGAAATTTAAAAATTGATTTAATATATTTAATGTTTTGTATTTTGTACAAGAATTGGACCTTTTTAAACTTTGAAACCATCCATCCATCATCTTGTTCAGAAGTTGCGTCATGTGGCAGCATCTTGAGCAGGGAGGTCCAGACATCTCTCTCCACAGCCTCCAGCTCTTCTGGGAGGACTCCAAGGTGTTCCCAGGTCAGCTGAGAGACGTAGTGTCTCCAGCGTATCCTGGGTCTTCCTCGGGATCTCCTATTGGGCATGCCTGAAGGATGCCCAGGGAGCATCCTTACCAGATGAACCACCTCAACTGTCTCCTCTGGATGTGGCGGAGCAGTGGTTCTACTCCGAGTCTCTCCTGATAACTGAACTTCTCCCCCTGTCTCTAAGGGAGAGTCCAGCTCTGCAGAGGAAACTCATTTCAACCTCCTGGATCCACGATCTCATTCTTTCAGTCTCTACCAGAGTTCATGACCAGAGGTGAGGGGAGGAACGTAGACCGACCAGTAAACAGAGAGCTTTGTCTTACAGCTCAGCTCCCTCTTCACCACAATGGACCGGCACAGAGTCCACAATACTGCAGATGCTGCACCAATCTGTCTGTCAATCTCACGCTCCATTCTTCCCTCACTGTGAACAAAACCCTGAGATACTTGAACTCCTCCACTGGAGGCAGAACCTTGACCTGAAGAGAACAATCCACACTTTTCTGACAGGACCATGACCTCAGACCTGAAGGTGACCGGACCATGACCTCAGACCTGAAGGTGACAGGACCATGACCTCAGACCTGAAGGTGACAGGACCATGACCTCAGACCTGAAGGTGACAGGACCATGACCTCAGACCTGAAGGTGACAGGACTATGACCTCAGATGTGGAGGTGCTGATCCTCATTCCAGCTGCTTCACACTTTGAAACTGGTGTTTGAACATAAAGTTTATCTTGCAGGGACGGCAGATTTGAGACAACTCTGGTCCCGTGCAGTTAGAATCACTTTAATGAATGTTCTTGTCCCGCCAACTTTCAGTGTTTCAGTTTGTTCAAAGGATTCCAGTCCCTCAGCCCGACTTCAGTCAGTTATTCTCAGAACGAGGTTCTGTTTTCTGCCTCTTTAAAACTTCTCCATAAGCAGCTCGATGATGTCATGTATGATGTTCCATTCTGGATCGGTTTTTAACATGTTGGTTTCATGGATTACTGCAGGGACAAGTTGAAAACCATTTTGAATCTCAGCAGAGACGAGCAAAGACTTCTGGACATGAAATGTTTCTGTGACCAGCAGCTCATGCTTCTTGTAGAAACACGTTCATGTTCTTGAAGAAGGCTTCAGAGGTGTTTCCTGAGATTTGAACACCAAGGAGTGTTTGTTAAAAGCTGTTTTATACTCGGACCACTGCATGCTGCTGTCCGGACTGTCCTCTGCAGACCCTCACCACGTGGTCCAGCTGTACCACCAGGACCCTCGCCACGTGGTCCAGCTGCTCCACCAGGACCCTCGCCACGTGGTCCAGCTGCTCCACCAGGACCCTCGCCACGTGGTCCAGCTGCTCCACCAGGACCCTCGCCACGTGGTCCAGCTGTTCCACCAGGACCCTCGCCACGTGGTCCAGCTGCTCCACCAGGACCCTCGCCACGTGGTCCAGCTGCTCCACCAGGACCCTCCCCACGTGGTCCAGCTGCTCCACCAGGCTGTAACCCCGAGTGATGATGATGATGGCACCAAGTTCGACAAACCAGCGCTGGATGTATTGAAGGAGACTTCAGCCTGCAGAGTTTAGAGCCATGACTGGACCCAGACGGCACCGGGGTCGGGGCCTGTTCCAAAATATGACTGACTTTTATTTCGTTCAGACTTCAGCAACATCTGAGTTGGGACTTGGGTTGCCAGGTTTGTGCCGTACATTCTGTTAGACAAGTCTATGCTAACATTTCAGACGGTTCTGTTCAGACATTTAAATAATTTCTGGTTCAAGTCTTCAGGGCTCAGATGTTTTATTTCCCAGCAGGTCGGTGACATTCGTATCAAACCTTTCAGGCCTCGTCACATCTCGTGATGACATTTCTTGTGTTTCAGTGGCGTGATCAGCAGCAGCGTTCTGAATGAATTTGACAAGACCTCGTTTTATCCTCGTCTTCTGAGCTGATTAGCACATCTTCTAGTGTTGCCAGTGACACCTGAGGTGTGGACGTGATGCTCCTGATTTCCTGGATAGATGGAATTGCTAATCTGAGCTGACACCTGTAATTGACAGAGGCACCGTGCATGTGCCTGATCTCAAAGCTGCACGAGATAATCAGCAGCAGGAATCATCATTCTTAAGGATTCCTCTTTACAGCCTGTCTTAATACTGTAGTTTTATTACATCGCTGGTTGTTTCGGCCGAAGCTGTAGTTTGTGCAGAAACACCTTCCAGAGGTGATTTGTTTCAGGTCTAATCGTTCTGACACGGTTTTAAACAGCAACAATTTATTGCACCTTTAAACCGGGTCTTTGCAGACGTTACATGTTTGCTTCAGGTTTTGAGAGGTGCTCGTGATGAGAAGACTCATCGAATCAAAGCACATTTTTACAAGACGTCTTTTTTTCTACTTTTCTCATCTTATTTTAATTTTGTAAAAAAAAAAAAAAAAGAACATCTCGATGACCCCAGCCCCCACACATACAAAATGAGCAGTGGTGTGAGAGGTATGTGTGAACAAAGCTCCTCTGCAGCTCTTTTGTGTCCTTACTGAACCTCCATCCTTCTGGAAACTACATTTGTTTTTATTGGAGTGTGTGTGTGTGTGTGTGTGTGTGTGTGTGCGTGGGGGGGGGGGGGGGTAATAATATCTGGTTTGTAGACTGCAATCTGAATTCAGGACTGTGTAAATCAATTAAATCTGCTGTCAAAATATAAAAGTGTCACCTTTCTGTCTGTGGAAAATGTTTCATGATGAAACACTGAGTCAGACTGCACCCCCCCCCCCCCCCCCCGTGTCCACCAGGAGGCAGTGCAGCTCCACACTTGATTTGAGCATCAACCACAACCTTCTTGAATGTTTTGAAGAAACAGTAAATCTCAGTTACACACATTTGAGAAACACGATATCTGTAAATATCAGCCAAACATTTTTTTATTTATTTATACGATGACCCCCCCCCCCCCCCCCCCCCATCTTCAACCATCCCCAATATTTAAGGAAACAATTTTTTAAGTAATATAAAAACTAGAAAGCTTAGTTTCCTCAAATGGGTGGCCAGTTTCCATGCAGGCCTACAGGCCTACTATGGTGGAGGCCATCTTGGATTTTGACGCAGAAACTAAATTTTCCATAGAAACTTTTTTTATGCGTACATGCAGCCACACACCAAGATGGAGGTCGGTACCTCACTTATTGTCCAGGTTGTCCAGCTCAACCCAGATGAATGGATAGATGAGAGACACAAAGGAATCAAGGAGAAAAATGGAGTTAAAGTCTAAAAAAGTTCAATCCGGTCCTCTGGACATTTAAAAAAACCCAAAACAAAGCAAAAAAATGTAGATACGTTTCGTCTTTCATCCGAAAGACTTCCTCAGTCTGAGGTGCTGTATTCAGGAGTTATAGCTTTTCTAGTCAAAACCTGAACATATGATCATACAGGTGTGACTAACATGTGTAACTAACAAACAGGTGTAACTAACAAACAGGTGTAACTAACAAACAGGTGTAACTAACTAACAGGTGTAACTAACTAACAGGTGTAACTAACAAACAGGTGTAACTAACAAACAGGTGTAACTAACAAACAGGTGTAACTAACAGGTGTAACAAACAAACAGGTGTAACAAACAAACAGGTGTAACTAACAAACAGGTGTAACTAACAAACAGGTGTAACTAACAAACAGGTGTAACTAACAGGTGTAATTAACAAACAGGCGTAACTAACAAACAGGTGTAACTAACAGGTGTAACTAACAAACAGGTGTAAATAACAGGTGTAACTAACAGGTGTAACTAACAGGTGTAACTAACAGGTGTAACTAACAGGTGCTAAACACACACAAAACCAAAGGGATGTTGTTTTCAATCAGGAAGTGATTTCCAGCAGCTCTTCTTTCTATCTTCTCTTCGAATGGTGTCCCTATAGAGTTTGTTGATTCCTACAAATACTTGAGTATCTTGGTCGACTCACATCTCTCTTTTAAGCTCCACATGGAAACTTTGTAAAGAAACTGAAAGTTAAACTGGGTTTCTTTTTCAGAAACAGATCCTGTCTAACTCTGAACCCTGAGGAACACCTTGTATCTGTGACTTTCCTTCCCTCCGTTGATCACGGTGACATTATTTACATGAACGCTCCTACAAGAACCCTGCAGATGTTGGATGCTGCAGATGTTGGATGCTGCAGATGTTGGATGCTGCAGATGTTGGATGCTGTCTATCATGGTGCACTAAGATTCATAACTGGCTGTGATTATCGTACCCACCACTGCACCCAGTATTCACTGGTTAACTGGTCACCATTAACTTCACACAGACTCTCCCACTGGTACATCTTCATCTTTAAATCACTTCCTGGTCTGCTGCCTTCATACATCTCCTCCTACATGTCTCTGTGTGAGTGCAGCTACAGCGTGCGCTCTCAGGACATCATTACCTGCAGTGTTCCCTCAGTGAGGACTGAACTAGACAAAAGGACCTTCTCCTACTCCGCTCCTGTTTCCTGGAATATCTTGTAAAAACATCTGAAGCTCTCGACCTTTGACCTCTCTAAGTGTCTTTAAGAATCTGTTGGACTCCTGGCAGGGACCAATGCAGACATGTTCCTGTTTTTAGTTTTCTACATAATTTTATAATGTAGCTTTTTTTAATTAGTTTTATATCACTTCTTTTATATACTTTTCATTTTGTATGTGTTCATATGGATGTTTATTGTTGTGTGCACTTCATTTATGGTTTTTTTTTAAATCAGGTCTCTCTTGTAAATGAGTCCTCGTGACTCGGTGAGACTAACCTGTAGAAATAAAAACTGTAGTTATCACTTATCAGTATATTTTTATGTTGTTTGAATGTTGTGTAAGAATAGAATATCCACAGTTATTCAACCCAGATGTTTTAAGACAAAGACCTTGTGCTCTTGCATCCTTCTGAGCCCTTTTTTAAAGTAGCACTAATAAAACTGCTCTGTGTCCTTCATCAGGATGATGAACCGTGTGAGCTAGCACACTGACATTGCTCAGCCAAGTGCGGAACATAGTAAGCTAATTTATTTAGCAGTTCACTGACTTGTAGTATGAGTACAGTGTTGTCCCGGACCATGATGTAATCTGCATGCTGACAGCAGCTTCTCCTCCAACACTGCTGCCATGAACAAAAGACAGCACGATAACACTTCTGCTGGAGCTCAAGTCTGATAATGAGAAACACAAAGGTATTATCCATTCAGTGCTCATACGTGCTCAGTCTTGAAGTGGGCTGGAGACTACACCAGCTGTCAGAGGGCCAAAGGTGGGATAAAACCCAGACAGGTTGTCAGTGCCTCACACATCCAACACAAAGACACGCATCCATGCACACACGTGCAACACACAAGGCATCATTGAAGCTAACATGCATGATCTTTGACAATACGATGACCTTGTGCCTCCACTGAACAAAGATGACGTCTTCTGGTCTGAAGCCGCTCGTCATCTCCATCACACGACTAGTTTCTGGTTTAATCCACGTTACTGCTGCTCGATCAGCCACTATTGATTTTCTTTTAAACTTGTATTTGTGTCCTTGCCAAGAAGCATCATGACATGAGCAGACTGCAGACCAACTTCATGCCACAGCCGTTATGTCAAAACCAATAAAACACATTCAGTAGTAAAGTGTGCACATCACGAGTCAACTGAAATGTCAGCAGTCCAAAAATGTCACAAAACCAAACTATAAAAGGTAGACTGGAATAAATCAAAATAAATTTAAATAGATGATAAACAGCTCAGGCAGTCATTTTATTAATCTATCAAATGTCTTACTGATGATTTAAAAACAAATAATATTTAATGGAAATGTGTCATTTTATTCTCTGAAATGTGGGCATTAATGCCTGCGTGTGTGTGTGTGTGCGTGTTCCTTCTTTTGTTTGCAAACAAGATGGCTGCCACAGCAAACAGACTATAAAAAAATACGTTTTTTGGTTTTGTCAGGAGCAAACTCTGGCTGTCTGTTAGCAAAATATCTCATGAACTACTGGAAAAAGTCTAATGAAACTTTCAGAAAAGTATAATTGAATGTTTATCTACAGCTGGTTAACGTTTGTAGCCAACATAATTCAAGATGGCCCCCAACAGCCAAAAGGCCAAAGAACAGAAGTGGCCACGGCTCGTTCAGTTTTACAGAAGATGAGCTAAAGTCTGATGTTGAGCTAAAGTTTGATGCTGAGCTAAAGTCTGATGCTGAGCTAAAGT
>NC_056501.1:2222247-2224845 GCF_014905685.2 Nematolebias whitei | reverse complement strand
TGATGCTGAGCTAAAGTCTGATGCTGAGCTAAAGTTTGATGCTGAGCTAAAGTCTGATGCTGATGCTGCGCTAAAGTTTGATGCTGAGCTAAAGTCTGATGATGAGCTAAAGTTTGATGCTGAGCTTAAGTTTGATTCTGAGCTAAAGTTTGATGTTGTGGAAGCCGAGGCTTTCTAACTGTACAGCTCTGAGAGAGAGTGCGAGAGCATGAGACTTCACATGTTTGATCCATCCAACCAACCATCCATACAAACATCCATCCATCCATCCATCCTTCCATCCATCTATCATCCATACCTCCAACCAACAAACCAACCAACCATCCATCCAACCAACCAATGACCCATCCATCCATCCATCCATCCATCCATCCATCCATCCATCCATCCATCCATCCATCCATCCATCCATCCATCCATCCATTATCCTTCCATCCATCCATCCATCCATCCATCCATCCATCCATCCATCCATCCATCCATCCATCCATCCATCATCTGTACCTGCTTAGTCCTTTCTGGGTCATGGGGTGTCACTGTATTCCCAGTCATCCAGGTCAGCATCCTGGATGTGAGATAATTAAAATTGTGTTATGAAAGTTATTAAGTATTTATCAAAGAATGTTTGGCTTTATTTACTTATTTTTTATAATGAAACATGCTTATAATTCACAAATAATAAATTTATGTCTGCTTAGTGAAAAATGAAGAATAAATCTTCTTTTGAAGCAAAACACAATAATGAATGAAATGTAATTATCCGGTTTTCCTCAGACAAACATAATTTCTTTCTTCAACGTGTTGACTCGTGCTGATTTCATTTTAAGCAAGACGTTGAACTCCTACATGCTTCTGGCAAATGTGCATGAAATAGCAAGTAAGTTGGAAGTAGAAGCTGTGAGTGTTAGTTGAGGTTAGTGCAGACAGGAAGAACAGATCTCTTGACAGGAACTTTGCTAAATGAGCTTTTCCTCTTGTCTGTTCAGCAGTTATCACGTCTGTCACAGCTCTAGAATCCAGTCTATGTTAAATTTATTCCCCTAAGCTTTGAGTATCATCCATCTCCTCACTTGCTTCTCAGGACAAGTTAGGATTTCTGCCCCCCCAACACATTTCCATTAGTTAATACAGTGGCAAGATGAGCTGCTGCTTCTTATGCAGGGTTTGATCTTGGCTTTGAGGTCAGCTCATCATGCGTAAATGGTGTTTCCCTGGCAACATTTTCCATATAAGAAATGCTGATGAAGGCAGTGGAGTGAGTGCAGATCTCTATCTAAAACATCATTCACTGGCTGTGAGAGCTTAAGATGAGCATGATCACAGAGAGCTCATATTTTAGACTTTAGGACACAAATGTAGTATCATGAAGAATCTACTGGAAGGGTTGGATCTATACCCAGATAGTGACCAAAATAGCAACTCCAAGACCAGAGGCAGTTTTATCAGAATTTATTTACAAGAAGTGAATGAATAAACCGTGTGATGTCTTTCAGCAGGGACTGGAACCCTGGAGACAAGAAACAGAGTTAGTAGGAGGCTTTAATCCTTGGAAATAATTTGATGTCCAGTTAGTGTCTTACAGGTGGAGTCCAGGGTTGTCACAGAGGCGAAGGTCCAAATGGTTCCAGTAGTAAGAAACAAGGAAGTTCCAGAGAGGTTCATACAACCAGTGGGCAAGGGGTAGAAGGCAATGGATGGCTGTAGAGCTCACAAGGAGGCTTAGAAGAAACCAGTGAGGTCTAAGACTCAGGAGGTCCACAGGAGTCAGTGCTAAAACACGCAGGAGATCGAGACTAGTTTTCACAACAAATCACAAGGAACAACCAGGAACATACCGGTAGGCAGGTAACGCACCAGCATCAGATAGGTGTCATCTACTGCCATGTATACTGCTGCAGATCATTAGCTGAAGGGTCCACAGGTGTGTGCTTGTTGGTGCCATAAAATCTGCAGGAGAAAAACTGGAAGTCCTACATCTATGACACAAGCACAGTACACATGTAGGCCTTCAACAAGCCAGAGAAGAGAAGACACACGTGCTGTCACTGTCTCTGTTAAAGAAATAAACCTGCAAATTTAGTTTAGCTTCTTACACTCTTACTTTTTACTGACAGAAGGTATCAAAGCCGTGACTTTTTCTGTGCAGAAATGTCTGATATCAGCTCAACCAGAACCAAACAACAAATGAAGATCCATCAAAGCAACAACCTTAACACACGTGGTCATGACACACAGCTTTTTGGTCTGCACTAAATATTTAAATCATTTCACATATTTATTTATTTATATTTGCATTGGGGTGGTACGGTGCATCAGTTGGTAGAGCTGTTCCCTCTCAGTGAGAAGGTCGCTAGATCGAATCCCGGCCAAATACCTTTCTGGGTGGAGTTTGCATGTTCTCTCCGTGCTGCGTGGGTTTTCTCCAGGTACTCCAGTTTCCTCCCACAGACCAAAAACATGCATGTTAGACTGGCAACTCTAATTTGTCTCTAGGTGAGAGAGAGAGACTGGTTGTTTGTCTCGTTTGTCTCTGTGTCCCTGTGATGGACTGGAGACCTGTCCAGGTGTCCCTGTGATGGACGAGACCTGTCCAGGTGT
>NC_056501.1:2218275-2222237 GCF_014905685.2 Nematolebias whitei | reverse complement strand
GTCCCTGTGATGGACTGGAGACCTGTCCAGGTGTCCCTGTGATGGACGAGACCTGTCCAGGTGTCCCATGCCTCTCACACAGTGATAGCAGGACTTGGACCAGTCATTGGACCAGTGAACCCGGTGATCCAAAAACCAGTCAGAAGGTAAAATGATGGACGTGCTTGAGGTTCTAATAAATGAACTGTGTGATCCGCTCAGCTGTCCTGCAACGTCCTGCATGTTCATAGTTGTGACGATGAACTGCTTCTAATCCAAGCCTTTAGTGTTTAGTGAAGCACGTGTGTTTTTCCTGTGTCTGTGTGTACATCGATTTGTTAGCTGTTTAATCCTCGATTGTGACAATGGCCAGTGAGATTAGGGACTAGAGTCACAGCATTGGCTCTTTTTAGCGAGTAATGGGCAAAAAGCGTGCTAATTGCCCTTGACTGTTGAGAGTAAATTAATTATTGATCCGTCTCCCGACTCCTCTTCTGTACCTATGTACCCTTACAAATCCTTTTATCTCTGACTCTGAGTAAGAACATTTCCTCTTCTTCCATCATCATGCAGTCTGTCATGAAAAGGACCACTAGCCAACCTGTTTTAACCAAAGCCATCTCTTATTTTGTTCCTACTTGTAGCCGTGTTGCGTGCTGAACAGAGCTGTCAGAAACCCTCACCACAGAAGACACCACCTTCATCTGTAATCTGCCATGACCTCTAATTCACATCTTCTCTGTCTTTCCTCTCTCATCTTTAATTTTCTAATGGCCTCTCCTTCATGTTCCTGCCTCCTCGGTCTCCTCCACACTCACAGCCCACACCGCCTCCACACCAGCAGTTGTAACAAACGAAGGAGAAGATGAATCAAAGGTCTGAAGCTGCATCCGAACGCTTTGAATGCAAAGGTGCAGAAACAGCATCATTATTCCATCTATTGATTGTCCCCATTTTACTAAAAGGTGGTTTATATTTGACATAAATTTGAGCAAGTCCATCATGAGACAGCAGCATATCCATTCAGCTGCAGAAATCAACACAGTCTGGAGTAAAAGTTCATTTTCAAACCAGGCATGTGCCTTCTTTTTATAAATGTATATTTACTGGATGTGTTTCTAACGTTGGTGTGCACATATGTGTGCTTATTAAAAACAGGCACACAGCTATTTTAGCTGTTCACCAAAATGAGCTCAGGTGCTTCGATTCATATGTTGTCAAACTGCCGGTGACAACGACCTGTGGTAAATCCTCCATTTACTGTCACAATTACATTCAAGCTAGTTGTGTTTTGTTTTGTGTGTTTTGAATGTAGATATATGTTGTAACTTCATGGACTTGTGACCCGTCCAGGGTGTGCCCCGCCGCTCCCAGTGGTTGCTGGACACGAGCACCGACGACCCCCGTGACCCAAAATGGAAGAAACGGGTAAAAGATAATGGAGGGATGGATGGAGGGATGTTGTACCTTCTGGTTGCGGAAGTTAAGTCTTTTATGATCAGATAATATTAAACTGATTTTGTACGAAGTGTTTAGGTTGTGTAATGTAAAGTGAAGCACTACGTCTGTAGCATCTTAGCTAGCACGTCTGTATTGTGCGCCGCTAGCTTAGCGCTACTTCCTGTTGTGCCGCGCTCTCTATAAAAGTTATTGAATCAAGTGTTTACTTATGGAGGTAAATGTAGATGTTTAACAACCCATTAAATACACCAGAATGCAAGAAATGGTATCTACTTCTGGGGGAGTACCACAGACCCCCACCAGTGTGTCCCCCCACATTATGAATGATTCTGATGCCAATGACCACTGTGTTGTTCAAGCCAAGAATCACTGTCAGCACTGGGGGCTGAGCCCCCCTAAAGGCCAGACTGTAGAACCGCCCCTGACAACAACACCAACGCTGTGGTCCCATTAGAGTATTTTAATCTGTCAGGACAGACGGAAACAACAAAATATTTTGGGAAAAGGTGTGCATTTTATAAGTTAGATGAATCTTAACATTAGAGTTGTGCTTCTTTGAACAATAAACATGGAGTTGAGAACGAATGTGAACAGTAAGTTTGTGAACTTCGTGTAGGTTTAAATGAAGACACACAGAAAATGTGTTCATTGTAAAACTCTGTTTCATCAAAGGTAAAGTGTTGGTGCACTGACAGATTCACTCTTTACAAAAAGTTTAATTAACCTTTCATCAATGGTCACAAAAATCTGGAAAATAAAACTTGAAATTCTTATTCTGTGTGTTGATTCTTTAACAGCACGTTAACCAATCTGACATGTTCACGAGTCATATATCAAAAGTGTTGGTCGTAATAAAATGTGCCAGAAAAAGTTTGTGACCACGGTTATTTTCAGAAAATGGACAGTTGTGTGTCAGGCCGTGTTGAGCTCTGCGATCTCTCCAGACACAAAGGTTCCTGATGATTCTGATCTTCTTTCCTTCCACGTCGGGGGCGCTGAACACGACGAACAGCCTGAACACAGAGGAAGCTCCGAGCTTTGCTCAGCTAGATGTTTAATGACTAATCACTAGTCAGTCTGCATCCATCGTTAGCTGCAGCTTCTGTTCTGCTGAGACCCACGAATGTTCACTCACCTCCCCAAACAGCTTCAGCACCACAATCACAACCAAACAAACACTGCTTAAAGGACAGGAAACAGATTTATTATCAGAGTCAGAGATTCTTTATTGTCATTCGCACCTCACGTGGTACATGTGGTGGAGCGAAATTATGTACACAGGGTCCCAGTTACATCCAACAATAAAATGTATAAGAAAAACAGTAATAACATCTAAGATATGAACTAAGAAAAACATCAACTAAATATACACTAAGCACTCATAACATAAAACATTGAACATCAGCACAAACATGAACATGAGTCTGTGAGCAGATGTGCACGCATGAACACAACATGAAACAGATCAGCAGCAACATGAAACAGATCAGCAGCAACATGAAACAGATCAGCAGCAACATGATGCGATTATTCTGGTTATAGATTCATGAGTCTAACAGCCTCAGGGTAGAAGCTGTTCCTCAGTCTAGTGGTTCTACACTTAATGCTCCTCAACCTCCTTCCTGAGGGGAGCGGGGCAAAAAGTGTGTGTGCTGGGTGGGTGGGGTCCTTCATGATGCAGGTGGTCCTCTTCCTGCATCTGGAGGTGTAGATGTCTGTGATGGTGGGGAGACTGATTCCAACAGATTTCTGTGCAGCCTTCACCACTCTCTGCAAAGCTTTTCTTTCTGCAGCTGTGCAGCCTCCATGCCACACGTTGATGCTCGAGCACAGGATGCTCTCCACTGCACACCTGTAGAAGGAGGTGAGGACTGAGCTTCCAGACCAGCTCGTCTCAGCCGTCTGAGGAAGTAGAGTCTCTGATGATCTTTCTTCATCATGCTGGTGGTGTTGTTGCTCCAGCTGAGGTTGTTGTTCAGGTGTACACCCAAGTACTTGTAGCTGGAGACCACTTCCACCGCAGATCCTCTTATGTTCAGGGGGGTGTAGATGTTTTTGTTCCTTCTGAAGTCCACAATCATCTCCTTTGTCTTCTTCACATTGATGTGAAGGTTATTCTCTCTGCACCAGCTCTCCAGGTGTTCCACCTCCTGCCTGTAGCTGGACTCATCATTGTTTGTGATGCATCCCACCACCGCTGTATCATCTGCAAACTTTACAATGTGACAGCCTGGATGGGTAGCTGCACAATCATATGTGAGCAGAGTAAACAGGAGGGGGCTCAACACACATCCCTGAGGAGAGCCAGTGCTGAGGGTTATGGTGGAGGAGGAGAGGTTGTGGATCCTCACTAACTGTGGTCTGTTTGTTAAAAAGTCTAGTACCCAGTTGCAGATGGAGGGGCTTAGTCCTAGTGTGGATAGTTTGTCCATCAGGGTTTGGGGGATCATGGTGTTGAAGGCGGATGTGAAGTCCACAAAGAGCATACGGACGTAAGAGTTTTTCTGCTCCAGGTGGTTGAG
>NC_056501.1:2214079-2218175 GCF_014905685.2 Nematolebias whitei | reverse complement strand
TTTTTCTGCTCCAGGTGGTTGAGCGCAGTGTGGACCACAGAGGAGATGGTGTCCTCTGTTGATCGGTTCTCATGGTATGCGTACTGATGAGGGTCCTCATTGATGTTCAAGGTTGTTTTTTTTATGCAAGTCATGACCAGTTTTTTTAAGCATTTAGCGACTATCTATATTATAACTACTATATTATAATGCTTTAAGGACAGGAAACAGATTTATTATAAAGTGTAAAGGACAGGAACAAATTCATTATAAAGCTATTGTCACGATTCGGTTCCTGTTTTCTTTGTGTTTCCATGTCTTTGTTTTACTTGTCTTGTATTTTGTCGTTCTGGTCTTCTTCTCACTCCTCAGTCGGCCTTTCCAGCCTTTAATCACTCACACCTGTCCCTAATCAGCTACCTGCCCAGCTGCACTCATTAACCACTCTTCCTCTGCTTTGTTTTAACCCCTTCCATCCACCTCCAAACCGTCCGGTCATTGTTCTGTTTTCTGCACAGACGACTCAGTCCTCCTCCGTCTGATGATCTGTCTGGACCTGTAAACCTCACGTCCTGTTCCTTGTACCTGCTCACCTGTCCTTAGTTCTGTTCAGTTCATGCTCGCCCCGTGCTTGAGTAAGTTTTCCTGCCTCGACATATTTTTTGTTTTTGTTGTTGATAATAATTTTTTTTATTTTAAACTCCTGCCTGCATATGGATCTAAAACCTCAGGATTGTTTCAGCTATTTATGTTTAAAGCTGTTTCATTTAAGAAAATCAAAGAACATCAAAAAGTTCAGCTGCAGCTGAGAGTGACCAAAACTACAGAGTTCTGATAATGACTGGAACTCCATCCATCATCTGTTACTTCTTCCTTTCTGGGTCGTGGGGGTCACCTGTGCTCATATCCAGCAATCATTGTCCGAGAGGCGAGGGACACCTGGACAGGTCTCCAGTCCATCACAGGTCTCCAGTCCATCACAGGGACACCTGGACAGGTCTCCAGTCCATCACAGGGACACCTGGACAAGTCTCCAGTCCATCACAGAGACACATGAGACAAACAACCATTCACTCTTTCACCTAGAGACAGTTTAGAGTTAACGTTCAGTCTAACGTGCATGTTTTTGGTCTGTGGGAAGAAACCGGAGTAACCGGAGAAAACCCACGCAGCACGGAGAGAACATGCAAACTCCCCCCTTAAAAGTCCTGGACCAGGATTTGAACCGACAACCTTCTGACTGAGAGGCAACAGTTCTACCAACTGATCCACCGTGCTACTACATTTACTGTAACTCAGAATTCTATTTGATGAAGAAACTGAACACCACCAGGCTGATGTTTTATCAGTTAAATCAATTGTACAAACTAGATTTAAAGCATTTTATTTTATTTTATGCATCTGACTCGTGGTCCTCTGATGTGCTTGGAGTGTTTCCTCGGGGCTGAAACTAACAGACCTCTTAACAATCATGGACATCAGCATTAGTTAATGAACCCTTTGGTCACTCGTGTTATTTTTGTCTGGATTGTGATGTCAGCAAATGCCACAAAGCATGAAAGTTGGCCTTTGCCTGCAGGAGGCTACAGCAGGCGACGGTCTGAAGCCGTGCAGAGAGAGGTCCAATCAGGCAGGAGAAGTGTGAACACTTGTGTGGGATGTGCGGTGTCTTTAAAATGCCAAGCATAATGACCACATCCAGCGTTGGGCTGAAAATGTGAGGCCACTGATATATATGTTAACTGAGCGTGACTGGATGTTAATGGGCAGAAGTCTGATGTCACCGAGGAGCGTGATCAATGATCAATGACTCCCCGAAACTTCTGAGTCGCTCTTTACGCCGTCTTTTGATGACCTTCTCAAGTAAACTTTATAAAATCAGCCACTGTGTTCGAGCACCATTTGGAACATAATTAACTGAATTTACAAAAGTACTGTTTGATTTTTTCCCATTTGGCGTCACGATGCACGAGGCTCTGTTTGTGAGTTCTTGGAAATCAGGCAGTTATTTTTGCTACTCAGAAAATAGCTTGGTGTAAAGTTACAGAACAGACATTTATGACTGCAAAAAGAAAATAAAAACAAAATAAATCCAGAAATGCATCAGCAGAGATCCGAGTCACATCACAGGTTGTGCTGTCGTGAAAGCTGTCCTTGTCTCGTCGTTCTTTATATCCGTCAGTTGTTTGCTGAGCGTTTCTGGAACGAGCCATAAATAAAACAATTCAGTGTTCGACCGAAGCTGTTCTTATTCTGACACATTTCTCTTTGAAGGACCTTGAAATCTTCTGCTGCGTTTCGTTTGCAATAATTGTGAAAGAGATTTAGTTGGATGTGAAGCTGTACTGCGCCGTCCATATTGGAAAAGAGCCGTTGGCCTCTTTCAGACCAGGATCCTGAAGCTAATCTAATCCCCTGATTTAGGCGGATCTCATCAAGGAAACGGGTCACAGGTGTGTGAGGTTGGTGCCACCTCAGGGCGGCAGTGAAAACAGGAACTCCAACATGTACGACCACTTTGTTTTCATGTGACGGGTTTCATTTCAAAGCAAATTCATTTTGGATAGATTTCAGCTAAAAGGTTGTAATGCCGAGATATTAAAATGTCAGAACAAAGAGCATTTCTCATCCAGTTTACTACAGAACTGGTATTTGAAGTGTTGAACTGGTATTTAAAGTGTTCTGACAAATCCCTTCTGTATTTTAAGGGGAACTGAGTAGGATGCATTCTGAGCGTTACTGTGCTGTGAACGACCTCTTTCTTCCGTGTTCATCCCATTTACATCAGTTTTTACACCACTTGGTGTGAAATTTCACTGGTGCAAGAAGCCAAGCTAAAAGCTCAGAATAAATATAATAGACAAAACGTGCACGGGCTTGTGTGATAATGCACCAGTGAATTCTAGTGAAATATCCCATCTTGGGGATTTTCTGTCAGTGTGGTTAGCAGATGCTAAAACTTACCTACAAGTACTGAACTGTCACCTCTGGGGCAGCTTTTAGTAGCTAAAGGTCCTTATGTAACGTTTTAGCTGATTCACTACTCCTTGGAAGTCAAATAAAACTTTACTTGTCATTTCAGTTACAATCAAAAATCTGGATTATTCTCATTTTACCATTTATCCTGGATCTGATGAAGACATTTATTCGTTACCCATACTTTAGCGTGCGTGAACCAGAGGCTCAGCTGGGATTGAGGGGTGCATGTATTCCTGACATCGTCTTGTTGCAGAGACATTTGTCTGGGAAAAAGCTTCCATATGTCATTCACTTCTGCAAACTTTTCCATTACATGAGCCATGAATGATTCAGGAACCACTGTGTTTGTTGCAAATAGTCATTCATTTTTTACAGCAGCTGTATTTAAAAAGAAAGGGAGAGAGAGAACCCTCCTGTCCTGAAGCATCTTGCTGAATTATGGTGGAATCCTTTATCAGTGCTGGAGGAAACACCACGCAGGTAGTTATGATTGCATTTTATTTTTTACCCACACAGATGCTGGAGCTCATAAATTGTGGATGCAGTACTGATGGACTCCCTTGTTTTCTCTGATGACATTTCCATACATGACTCACTGTGAAAAATGCCACTTGGGCTCAAGAGTACCAGGTTGTCACCTCTTATGGATCTGACACTCCAGCAGTTTCTGAGCCATGCATAAAATATACACATGAATTGCTTCAGTTTAGCATATTTTCAGCACCAAAGCTACAGGGTTGATTTTGACCAAGCCACCCAGCGAATGCTTTTCAGTGTGAATATAAATGCATGCAGATTACTAATTGACTGTGCACATTATGTGCTCTCTGACGTTGAGTCAGCCTCATTTGGAGCCGCTTCCTCTATAGCTGCCTCAGATAAGTAGCTATTTACTGAATGACTAAAATATCAAATGATATAAATGCTCTCTATAAAAAGGTGCTCTGTTAGAGAGACACATAAAAACAAAAATAACAGCTAAGTTGATTTTCACATCTCAAGCTTTTAGACTAAAGATCATAAAACCACACACTCTTTCTTAAGAGTTCTGGACAAACATATACATATATACACATATATACACATATATACACACACACACACACATTATATATATATATATATATCTATATATATA
>NC_056501.1:2211547-2213979 GCF_014905685.2 Nematolebias whitei | reverse complement strand
GCTGGGTGAGTGTGGTCCTTCATGATGCAGGTGGCCCTCTTCCTGCATCTGGAGGTGTAGATGTCTGTGATGGTGGGGAGACTGACTCCAACATCTTCTGTGCAGCCTTCACCACTCTCTGCAAAGCTTTTCTTTCTGCAGCTGTGCAGCCTCCATGCCACACGTTGATGCTGGAGCACAGGATGCTCTCCACTGCACACCTGTAGAAGGAGGTGAGGACTGAGCTTCCAGACCAGCTCGTCTCAGCCGTCTGAGGAAGTAGAGTCTCTGATGAGCTTTCTTCATCAGGCTGGTGGTGTTGTTGCTCCAAATGATGTTGTTGTTCATGTGTACACCCAAGTACTTGTAGCTGGAGACCACTTCCACTGCAGATCCTCCTTTGTTCAAGTGGGTGTAGGTGTGTTTGTTCCTTCTGAAGTCCACAATCATCTCCGTTGTCTTCTTCACATTGATGTGAAGGTTATTCTCTCTGCACCAGCTCTCCAGGTGTTCCACCTCCTGCCTGTAGCTGGACTCATCATTGTTTGTGATGCATCCCACCACCGCTGTATCATCTGCAAACTTTACAATGTGACAGCCTGGATGGGTAGCTGCACAATCATATGTGAGCAGAGTAAACAGGAGGGGGCTCAACATACATCCCTGAGGAGAGCCAGTGCTGAGGGTTATGGTGGAGGAGGAGAGGTTGTGGATCCTCACTAACTGTGGTCTGTTTGTTAAAAAGTCTAGTACCCAGTTGCAGATGGAGGGGCTTAGTCCTAGTGTGGATAGTTTGTCCATCAGGGTTTGGAGGATCATGGTGTTGAAGGCGGATGTGAAGTCCACAAAGAGCATACGGACGTAAGAGTTTTTCTGCTCCAGGTGGTTGAGCGCAGTGTGGACCACAGGTCCCTTCTGGTCCCTTGGTCCCTTCTCTTGTGAGGATCAGAGCCATCATGAAAACATGTGAGATGTGATGAGTCTGTCAGTTTCTAAAATATTCTCTTTCCTCGAGGTCTCAGTGTTTCCACTCCAGATTCTGTAGTTCTGTGATAATTCATGAGAACTCAGTGTAACATTAGAAAGATCAAGTCCTGTCTGTTGTCATCATGGAGCAAATGCTGTGTGTTTGTATGCTGGTGAAGATTCTCAGTCATCCAGGACATGATGAATTCAAAAAGCGTTCAATATAAACACAACTGGACTTTATTTGTAACAGAAGACGTTTCGCTCCTCATCCGAGGAGCTTCATCAATTCAAAGAGCAGAGAGTGAGATTCAGATTATAATTATATTATATAGATTATAGATTATATATTATAGATTATTATATATTATAGATTATAGATTATAGATTATATTATAATTATAATTATATTATTTTTTTGTTTGTTTTGTTACCTTTTCCTTTTAGCCGTCCTATTTGTTAAAAAAAAAAAAAACCTGCAGTATGACTTTTTATAACTGTTTATTGTTGTTGCTGTTGTCCATTGTTGTCATCTTTCTTTGTTGAAATCAGGTCTCTCTTGTAAATGAGTCCTCGAGGCTCAATGGGATTTATCGTCTAAATAAAAATAAAGGTTGATTAATAAGGCTGAGTGAGATAAGACACACACACACACACATATATGTAGATTGGCAGTTCACACCTAAAACCTAAAACAGTAGGTCTTTGTTCCTCTAATTCACAGTCGAGGCCCCTCTGTTCCCATCAGGTGTGAAAACCGGCTGGGAATCTGTTTTAAAGTTGCATTATATGTTTTTGAAAGTGGAAATCTGAGGCCTCCTCCTCTGTTAAGAGACGGTTTTTCTCTTTTTACATAAATTGCTTCCTTCACCCCCCTCTCAAACCATCTGTGTTCTCGGTCCAAAATGTGCACATTTTGGTCCTCAAAAGAGTGTCCCTTATCTGTGAGGTGGAGGTGAACAGCTGGATCTTGTCCAGAGGAGGTGGCTCTCCTGTGTTGAGCCATGCGTCTGTGAAGAGGCTGTTTAGTTTCTCCAGTGTAGAGGTCTGGACAGTCCTCGCTGCACTGGACCGCAGACACTACACCACTCTGTTTGTGTATGGGTGTCTTGTCCTTAGGGTGGACCAGCCTCTGTCTGAGAGTCCTGCTGGGTTTGAAATGTACTGGGATGTTGTGTTTGTTGAAGATCCTTCTGAATGTATCTGATACTCCAGCAACATAAGGGATGACAATGTTTTTCCGTCTGTTGTTCTCCTTTTTCTGTTTATTAGTGTGTTTTGTAGATTTCCTCACTGACAAAAGCCCACTTAGTGTGGGTCTTGTGTGTTTGTAGCAGTGACATCACTGACCCTCTCTTTGCTGTGAGACGGACAGCTTCCTCTGGTCATGTGACGCAAGACGGACAGCTTCCTCTGGTCATGTGACGCAAGACGGACAGTTTCCTCTGGTCATGTGACGCAAGACGGACAGCTTCCTCTGGTCATGT
>NC_056501.1:2210175-2211447 GCF_014905685.2 Nematolebias whitei | reverse complement strand
TACAACAGACATTTCTGAAAATATCTGGATTAATTACTGGCAGATAGAAGAGTTTTAAAGATGGGAAATGAAGGGAGTTTAAATGGAGAGAAAATGTGTGTGAGAAATGTGTGTTGAAGAAGAACGACAGCACTCTCCATTCGAACCCAGCTTTCCTCGGTACACTTGCAGTTGATGATCGACTCTTTACCTTGGCAGAGGATAGTTCTGCCTCGGTGTAGAGTTCTCTTTCAACGCTTTCCAGCGTCTCCGTAAGGATAGCAGGGAACCGTTCGGAGTCGTGAGATCATCCCAGAACAGACTTTTTCATAGTTCCTCTGAACTTCTCTCGTTCAGGGACTTCTCGTTTGAGGTCCTCCCTGGAACGTTGTTCAGCTTAGTTGCCGTTGTTCTTCAGCATTCTGCATTCCAGCATTCTGCTGCTCTCGGAACTAACTCAGCATTCTCTATTCCAGCATTTTTCTCACTCTCTATTCCAGCATTCTCTCTGGAACTAGGAAGTGTTGAACCTTTTAAAGAGGTCACTTCCGGTTCCTCTGAGAACTTCCTGATTGGTCGAAAGGAACCAACAAGGTGTGGTCTTAGTGATGTAAGAGGTTATTAAAAGTCAAGGAAAAAGATTAGATTGTTTAAGAACAGACAGAAAATGTTTTGAAGAAACCGAGACTGTTAGGTGCCAGTTCTACTTCTATCTGTCAGAAAAAGTTAAACATGACATTTCTTTCCAATAAACATGTAGTTGACCGAAACTTGACTTTTGACCGTCTTACAACCTCATTTCAGACAGAAAATCAAAAATGCATAATTACTCTTGTAACAAACATTAACTTGATTTCTACTTTGAATGAGGATTAAAAATCATTTATACTGTTTCACATTTGATTTAAAATGAGTAGTTCACTTCAACATTTAAAATGGTTTGAACTAAACACACTTTGATTATCAAGACATTTGTAAAATAGTAATGATAATAAAAAAGAGAGTGTTCTTTCAATTGATCAGTGCAGGACACACTTAGAAAGTCTCTGGACGAGCTTACTTTGTATTTCTGGACTCAAATCAATGAAATACAGTTCTTGTCCCAGGAAGGCCCTCAGGGCCAGATTTTGACCTGAGGCTTAGTTCACTACATAGTTACCCTCTTCACTGATAGTTACCCTCTTCACTGATAGTTACCATCTTCACTGATAGTTACCCTCTTCACTGATAGTTACCCTCTTCACTGATAGTTACCCTCTTCACTGATAGTTACCCTCTTCACTGATAGTTACC
>NC_056501.1:2209466-2210075 GCF_014905685.2 Nematolebias whitei | reverse complement strand
CTGACTGGTTGAACCAGGACCTCTGGAGGAGTCTGACTGGTTGAACAACGGTTTCACTTTAACAAATCTTTCCTCTGGTTTTCATAGTTTTCTGGTGATTTTCCTGAAGCATACGAGGAGAAACTTCACATGTATCACCGTTTATTTAAAGAAATGTCTCTGCAAGCAGTTTAAAAATAGTAAAGAATAATGAAAATAATAAATCACAACTGCTCTAAATGAACATTTCCTTTCTGTGCTTCAAATGATTTTTAATCGTGTCTAAAGAGCTTAAAGAGAAATTAAACTTCAACTTGATGATCAGCGCTGGTTACCATGAAGACATCTGAAAATATGAATAATTTTTGGGCCGGTATCTGATGTTGGGGCCCTTAAATATTAAATTAATATAATATTTTAAATTATTGGGAAGAAAAACTACAGAAAGAGACAAAAACAAAACTAGTTAAGATATTTTGCTATAAAACATCCAAATCTGTGTTTGGTTGAAATTTGTTGCAAACATCGTTGATATCGTTACCTTTCAGCAAATAAATAAACATCCATCCATCCATCCATCCATCCATCCATCCATCCATCCATCCATCCATCCATCCATCCATCCATCCA
>NC_056501.1:2209270-2209456 GCF_014905685.2 Nematolebias whitei | reverse complement strand
CCATCCATCCATCCATCCATCCATCCATCCATCCATCCATCCATCCAGGTCTCCAGTCCATCCATCCATCCAGGTCTCCAATCCATCACAAGGACACCTGGACAGGTCTCCAGTCCATCACAGGGACACCTGGACAGGTCTCCAGTCCATCACAGGGACACCTGGACAGGTCTCCAGTCCATCACA
>NC_056501.1:2207441-2209260 GCF_014905685.2 Nematolebias whitei | reverse complement strand
CTCCAGTCCATCACAGGGACACCTGGACAGGTCTCCAGTCCATCACAGGGACACCTGGACAGGTCTCCAGTCCACCACAGGACATGATTTATACCTGAGCATTTTCCTGCTAGGCAGCACTCGGTCCATGTCCCAGCCTGGTCTTTGTGACAGACGTGATGTGGCCTGACTTCATCATCATCTTTAACTAGATGAAGGTAGACCTGCTTGTTTCTTCCACTGTGGCTGTGCGTTGCTGTTTTTCTGCTTTGGTGGAGCCGTTGTTTTATCCTCGACATCAAGCCTTTGTATTTATGCTGAAGTGGAGCATGTCATATTTTAGCACCCAGCGCTCTGTTGCTCTCAGATTGTTTTTAATAGTTGTTGGCATTCGTCAGCCCGTGTAGCAATTACAGTGTGACATTTGAGAGTTGTTGAGCGTGGAATTTCTGCGTTCTCGTCAGGCTAGACTTTTATCTCCAGCTTTTATGTCAACATTTGGCAGAGCTAGTCCTGGGCTTCCAACCAGCGCCTGTCGTTTGGAAACACCAGGGTTTATTTGAACCCACTCCTTCATTGATGTAAAGTGAGTAATTACGGCGAGCAGACACTAAAACACCCAGCAGGAGATGAATCCCACTTCCACCATATTTCATAAAGAAAGAAGCATGTCCTTCACAACATCGAGACCTGGAAGTACAACTCTGTCACGTTCAGAAACATCTTTTTACATCTCACTTTATAAAACTGATGCAAAGGAATGCGATGTAATAGCAAACTAATAATGGATAAAACTATTAAAACTGAATAATAGTAATAAAAATGTAATGTTTTAATATTCCCATTAAAGTTTTCTAAAGGTAAATTACTTTTATAATCAGTTTAATTTCAGCCAGACTCTTAAAATACACTTAATTCCACATGTTTATAAGTCATTAAGTCAAATTATGTGTTGACATATGACGGCTTTCTTTACAGATATAGATTAATGTGTGACGTGATGATTGTCACAAGGTTCTCTTTGTGACGGTGTCAGCAGGAATCCCTCGGATCATTTGGTCCTGACTGGGAATGACTGAAGACAATTTGCTGTCATTTTGTGACTGATTAGGATGAATATTAATTAGATGATATTGATTTTATGACAGACCTTATGCAACAGTCTGTGGTTTTTCTTGTATTTTGACAGGGACAGATGATCTCCTGAGTGCAGAGGCTTCATAAGATCAGCAGCAGTCTGGCTTGGGTTCAAACCCTAAGTCAGAGTTGCTTCAAACACATAAATTACTATAAAAGGTAGAAATATACTGTGTATTCAGTTCAGTTTATTTCTGTAGCTCCAACAGATGTTGTCTCACGGCACTGAACAAAAACATTCACAAGTTTTATGTGAATTTATAAATACATGAACTATTTACCTGTAGAAAGAAAGGTTGAATTAAAAAAGACAATTATTAAAGTTCTCTCTCTGAGGAAGCAGCAGATTGTGTTGAATCTTCACCTCATCACAGTCGCACATTCTGAACAAGAACAGAGGAGACAGTGGGAAGAAAAAACTCCTTTTAACAGGAAGAAACCGCCAGAAGAACCAGAGGACGAGCGAACATCTGCTTCAACCAGCTGGTTTGAGAGGACAGGAAGTACAGCCAGATATAACAGATCCAGGTGAACTTTCTATAGTCCAGGTGTACTTTCTATAGTCCAGGTGTACTTTCTATAGTCCAGGTGTACTTTCTATAGCCCAGGCGTACTTTCTATAGTCCAGGCGTACTTTCTATAGTCCAGGCGTACTTTCTATAGTCCAGGCGTACTTTCTATAGTCCAGGCGTACTTTCTATAG
>NC_056501.1:2206441-2207431 GCF_014905685.2 Nematolebias whitei | reverse complement strand
TCTATAGTCCAGGCGTACTTTCTATAGTCCAGGCGTACTTTCTATAGCCCAGGCGTACTTTCTATAGTCCAGGCGTACTTTCTATAGTCCAGGCGTACTTTCTATAGTCCAGGCGAACTTTCTATAGTCCAGGTGAACTTTCTATAGTCCAGGTGTACTTTCTATAGTCCAGGCGTACTTTCTATAGTCCAGGCGAACTTTCTATAGTCCAGGTGTACTTTCTATAGTCCAGGCGTACTTTCTATAGTAGGAAAGGCAAATAAACATGGTAAGATCTAAATAATTACAAAAAGGTAGAGTAGAGCAATTAAAGACAGCAGCAGAGAGGAAATGAGGTCAGTTTGTCCTCCAGCAGTCTAAACGTATAACAAAATAACTAAGGGACAGCTCAGGAAACCCAAGCTGACCCTAACTATAGAATTTATCAAAAAGGAAAGTTTTTTTTTTTTTCATTCAGCCTTTATTTATCCAGGTAGTCTCATTGAGCCATGAGAACTCATTTTCAAGAGAGACCTGTTTAGGGAGCAGATGGTGGGGGTTAAGGGCCTTGCTCAAGGGCCCAGACTGAGGCAAATGAGGGTGGAGGGAGGTGTGGGTGTTTCACCTTTTCCACCCACATTTTGATGTTGACAGTACCGGGAGGTGAACCTGCGACTTTCCGATCACAGGTCATCTTCTAACCTCTGCGCCACCACTCCCCCACACCAAAGGAAAGTCTTAATCCCAGTCTCAAAACTGGACAATGTGTCAGCCTCATGGACAGAAACTGGAAGTTGGTTCCACAAGAGAGGAGCCTGAGAACTGGAAGAGCTTCCTCTCATTCTGCTTTTGGAAACTCTAGGAACCGTGAGCAAACCTGCAGATTGAGAGAAGTGCTCTGTTAGCAAAATATGTAATGATTTGTGCTATAAGATGGAGCTAAGTTGTTGAGAGCTTCATACACACATCTATCTATCTGTCTGTCTCTCTGTCTCTCTCGCTCTCTTTATA
>NC_056501.1:2185744-2206341 GCF_014905685.2 Nematolebias whitei | reverse complement strand
GTGTGTGTGTGTGTGTGTGTGTGTGTGTGTGTGTGTGTGTGTGTGTGCGTGAGCCTCACTGCAGTGATTTCCTGCTGGTTTTAAGAGGACCGTTATCTCCTTGACTCGTCTTTACCTCGAGCTAGTGGCAGACTCTTCAGCGACCTAATTCCACAGCTGTGCCAGGTGAGAGTGGCAGCCTCATTTAGCTTAATGTTCTCTTTTTTTTATTTCCTGTTTTGCTTCTTTAAACCCAGGAACTTTAGCTTGTGAAAGCAGTTCCAGGGGAAGTTATCTTGTCCTTTCTTCACACACGTCTCCCGCTCTAATTTCAATTCCCTCCAACGTTTCCTTCCTCTGATTGGTCACATCTCCAGATTAATAATGTATAAGTGATACCCACCTCCGTATTTTATCTTCTGCTCAGACAGCACAAGCTAATTTTAGAGGATGACACCACTGAGTGCTTGTGATAAGCAGTTCACAAAGAGCGGGACGTTATTTCTCTCCTTCTCAGGTGGAAATCACTGTAAACACAGCCTGTCCCAGATTCTGAAGATTGCAAAAAATTGCAGAACACATTTTGCTTCATTACTGTGTGCTGTGGAGCATGCATCTGGGATACATCACCATTTCCACGAAAAGCAGAAGAGGGCTGACGTGTCTGCATTCATTAATTATGGCTGTGTCAACAAACACCATCACTGGTTTGTGCTGGTTTGGAAAACGTTTCTATTAAAAAGACATAAATCGAGAGACGCCACCGCAGAGGAAAGTGTACATATTGCATTGTGTGCCGTTTCCAACAGATAAGTGCCTTAAGAGACGTCCTTTCAGAATTAACAAAGAAGTTGAGGAACGGCAGGGGGCTCCAGATCCTTGTTTGGCACAGAAACCTGTTTAACATTCTGGAGCCCACGGCACAAATGTTTATCATATGAAATGTATTATTAATTTCCAAGCCTTCAGAAATATCAACCTCAGTATTTGTCTGACCTAATCATGTTTATTTTATCTTGCCCATAGCATGTAAATCATTCTAAATCAGCTTTAATTACACTGGAGTGGAGTTTGTCTGCAGCCGAGGCAGAAGAGATTACATTCAAGGACGGGATTATTTTAGTGCTAACACAGTTTTGTTGCCTCCTGTTCTGTGTGTGTGTGTGTGTGTGTGTGTGTGTGTGTGTGTTATCTGATGAAGGAGATAATTGGAGTTTATAGGAGGTAACAGATAACATGGCTGCAGACGTTCAGGCAGCTGACAGCAGCAGGTGAAGTAATGGATGTCATATCACGGCTGCTCATTTCCAGGAGTGGTTGAAGATGGGAAGCCAGTGGCTGGATGATCACACACTATCTGATCAGACTGAAGCTGCTGCTTCTGGGATTTGCTCTTCTGACGCTACACCAGATGCAGGTGTGGTCTTAACCTGGGGATCTTACAGCAGCATCGCATTATCTTTTCTGAATTTCTTTATGGTCTCAAAGGAAATTTGAGTTGCTGCTGTTTCTGCGTCTCTCCTCCCACGCGTTCGACCAACTCTGATTGAAGAGGATCAAATTTTCAATTATTCCAAGAGTCACTTCAGACTGCTCTTCAATAATGACAGGAAAATAAGTAAAGACGGCCACATCGTCATTTTCAAAACTGTAAAGTTTGAGGGTTTAATCTGTTTCATAAAAGCAGTGAACTGATTGTGGTCGACTAAATAAATGCATGGATAATATTTCTCACACTAAAGTCCATAAAAAGTTCATATTAAACCTCAGTGAACTGCAGCTGATTCAGGAAGCAGCATAGCATCAAGCACAATGCCCAAGAAACGGATCAACGTGGAATAAATGACCAAGTCCACCATCATCCAGGCTGACAAGCCTGCAGCTAGCTCTAAGTGGTTTTCTATTATTTATCATATGAATATTAAGCTTTAGGAATGCTGCAGAGATGTGAAAGGTCACTTTCGCTGTGCATTTACCTTTTAATGTTGTATATAAAAACACACAAGTACTGCAAGTACAGAGCGCCGCAACAGCCCGCATTGCATTGTGGGACATTTCTGTCAGTGTAGCAAACACAAAGCATTATTTCAGCAAAGTTTACACTCAGGGTTTTGTGCAGATTTAGCTTTAGTTCCTAAACAATAAGAGGTTTGAACTTTGGATGCAGCTCTGGAATAATGTTCAACGTGTGATCACGAACGTTGCTGTTTGCTTTCAGGGTTCTGTGTCCTCTGATCCAACGGAACCAGAACATGTGCGTGATGTTTCCTGTGATAGACGGGTCGCTTTTATTCTAAACCTGGTTTAAACAACAGACAGAGCTGAGCTGCGTATCAGTGTTGCTTTCTTTGTTGAACTAAAAGAATAAATTAGCTTTTTACCAGGTCATTATTCCTAATGGTGCCATTTGTCTTTTATGTAAGTGCACAAGCCAACACTGTGATTGTTCCTTTCCTTTAGGAAGCATGGATTCCCTCCAGATAAGGTCTGGAATGAAGAGGTCTCGTCATTCTTCTCACAGTGAGATGTTGTATAATCATATTGTTGGATGTGATGTGAAGGTTTAGGGGAATGTATGCAGAGATTCTTGTCTTATTCAAATGAATGTATGACAAATGAGTTTCTCTTCAAGCCATATGATACATTATTAGCATTTTATTATAACTAATGATGTGGGTGATCAGGATTATGTAGAGAGGATAAATCATTTCCCCTCCTTTCATTTAGGGAACGTCAATGTTTTATGGATTTTAGCTGTGCATAAGACCTGGGTCAAACATATCCTCAGTCGATTTTAAATGGATATTTTCAGCTTGGGACTTATTTTCATAATTTTTAAATTC
This sequence comes from Nematolebias whitei, assembly GCF_014905685.2. Classification (NCBI taxonomy): domain Eukaryota; kingdom Metazoa; phylum Chordata; class Actinopteri; order Cyprinodontiformes; family Rivulidae; genus Nematolebias; species Nematolebias whitei. Next base: position 2,203,519 of record NC_056501.1, on the reverse strand, counting down.
ATGGCAATGACTTCCTTCTCAGTGGAACTAAGGTGTTACCATCACACAATGAACCAAAGCTATTTCCGATAGCGCCACACAAAAGAGATTAAAACATAATTACCAGCATATGTGCTTAATTGCTTCTACAGACACAGGCGATTGTGATGTGTCCAACTCCCTGCATCTTTCCAGGCAGTAACAGTTCAGCACAACTATAGAAGACTTGGATCTGTCATGTTGCCATGACAGGCTTGTGTTTCAGAATTACAGCACTGACGGTAATAATTATGAAGGTAGAGGTTTTTAACTGCGCGTCAATCTTGCAGTGGTGTTGCAGGTTCCTTTAAAAAGGTGATGAAGTGCAGCTGAAGGCTTGCAGTATATTGCAACACTGACCTCATATTTCACAAAACTGGTGCTCAGCTATTCCTCTTGTCACGCTGACAAGTGAAAGAGAGCAGCTCTTTCTGACTGCTCTGTTTAGAGACATGGCAACACTAAGAAGCAGTTCTCGTGTACAAACTGCTACGACTCCATCGGTGTTTGGTCACAGTCCGTGTTGTCTGTTTCCAGTGGTGGGGGGGGGGGGACTGGTGTCTTCCAAACACCACGGAGGAACGGTTCACATGAAGAGGGGTGGCTGTGGTGGACAGGGGCTGCACTGTTTCTACATTTAAATTAGAATTCAAGACTCGGCATCTTTTCTGTAACCACGTCCTTGTGTCCCCTGACAGAGACTGAACACGCAGACCGGACTAAATGACGTAAATACATTGATCACTAGCAGCAAGTGGTCAAATATAACTTTCTTAACTTTTTACAAAGCATTTATTGATGGAAGAGTTGCATCAGTTCAGGAATAAGAACATAAAAGTTATCCTTGTTGCAAGTTCTTCAGTTAAAGGTGAGTCTGCATAATGTGAACTTGTAAATAAGAAATGCATGCATTTTTTCAACAGTCACATTCTTCCACATTTTAAGTAAAACCCTTTACTCCGTCAGGTTTAGCTCAGTACCCAGGTAGTAACTGAACAAGAATGGCCACTCCAAGACCAAGAGCAGGTTTAACAGAGTACGGGACAGAGTTAGTTGGAGGTTTGATCCTGACGGATGTTTGGTTTGTTCTTCTTCTTTCAGCTGCTCCTTCAGGGTCTCCACAGAGAAATATCTCGCACGAAGACTTGGTGATTGTGTTCACACTGGATGCTCTTCCTGACTCAATCACAGACACCGAGCTACCACAGCCCTCTGTGTGGAGCAGAGCTGCTATCTATTGTGCCCAGAGGAGCAGATGGTGGGGGTTAAAAGCCTTGCTCAAGGGCCCAGAGTGGGACAAGTGAGGGTGGAGGCAGGTGTGGGTGCTTCACCTGTCCCACCTACATTTTTATCCTGAGAGATGTTTGATGTTCAGTCATTCTCTTACTGTTGCAGGCAAAGTTGTCACAGAGGTGAAGTTCCAGAAAAGTCATTCAACCGGTGAGGAAGTGGTGGATGGAAAGGGATGGATGGAGAGATCACGAGGCTTAGGAGAAACCAGGGAGGTCCAAGGCACAGGAGGAACACGAGTCAGAGCTAGAACACGTGAGAAGACAGATATTAGTTTTCACAATACACGAGGAAGAACAGGCACCGTGGTCTGCCTGAAGCATCTGCTGCTTTCTGTTCTCCTGCAGCTCCTCGGAGGGATGGTCCTCAGGTACATTCTTCTGTTTTTAAACTCAGCTCACTTTGCTCTTTAGGCTGGACTTCCTTCACACCAACGTGCGTTGACAGATAAACGTGTTCATTAACTCGTGTGGTTTTCAGTCTTTGTGTTTTTCACAGCACATTGTTTCCTGCAAGGTCCTTGTTTCTTCTGCAGTGAGTGCAGCTGAAAACCGTTTCTTTATTTCATGCTGTTTTATTGTAACTCTGAAATTTGAGTGTTTTTAGGTCTTATGTGTTTTTGTTGGTTTCAGATGTTTGGAGAAAATTGTTGTCCTTCTACAACCTCTGCACAATGTTACATTATTTTAATTCATCAAGAGAAACTGCTTTGACTTTTGGTTTTAACAAACTGCAGCGCTTCATTTTTATTTTTTGGTTTTACTTAGAATAAAAGTGAAAAAAGACTGAAGAAAGAAACTGGTTGGGACACTGAACACACTCCACTGAACAATATAAATAGTGAGCAAATGTACTTTTTAAAATGTATTTATTCAGTTTATAAACCTGTTTAGTGTTTCTTAAGAAAAGCACAAATACACTTTTCATTAACTTTAGTAAAGAGTCGAGCAGGTATTCTAGATTGTTTTATGTTGTTGTGCGATTTATTTAAAGAATATTTGATGTCAGTGTTTATTCCCAGTACAAGTTAGCTCAAATCATTACCAAGGTGCTGTTTACACGACACCTTTTCCAGGTGAAATCACAGCTTTTGTGCTGTGGTTGGGCCGTTCGTGTACACGACCACAGCCCTCGTTCTCTCTCTAACAAAGGTTTCTGAAGTGGGAAACCCCCAGGGAGGTGTGAAATACTCTGCAGGTGTGATGTCATTCATGTGCACTACAGCTGACTCCAGTCCAAAGTTTTTCTGCTCCAACAACAGTTACGATAAAGAGCAGAGAGCAGAGTTGTTTTTGTTCTACTCAACCTTTTTCTGCTTGTAGGAGCAAACCAACATTCTAGGTCCAAAGGGACGATCCTGTTTTCACCAGTTTGGATGTAGCCGTGATCCTGCAGACACTGCATGTGATGCCTGCATCAGGGTTGCCAGATAAGAATCAGAATCGGAATAAGCTTTATTATCATTGTACCGAGATACGGCGTGCGTTCTCAGGACATCATTACCTGCAGTGTTCCCTCAGTGAGGACAGAACTAGGCCAAAGGACCTTCTCCTACTCCGCTCCTGTTTCCTGGAACATCTTGTAAAAAGATCTGAAGCTCTCGACCTTTGACCTCTCTAAGTGTCTTTAAGAACCTGTTGGACTCCTGGCAGGGACCAATGCAGACATGTTCCTGTTTTTAGTTTTCTACATTCACCTTATCATCTAGCTGTTTTTTGTTACATTTTTCTTTTAGCCATCCTATTTGTAAAAAAACAAAAAAAACAAAACTGCAGTACAACTTTTTATAACTGTTAATTGTTGTTGCTGTTGTCCATTGTTGTCATCTTTCTTTGTTAAATCAGGTCTCTCTTGTAAATGAGTCCTCGAGGCTCAATGGGATTTACCTGTATAAATAAAGATTGAATAAAAAAAATAAATACAGCGATAGATGAAGCTTTTCCTTAGTTTATACATTTCCCAGGAGAAATTGATAAGTCGGCCTGTTTTCGAGGCCAACCAGGGGAGTCAGATTCAGATAAGCCACAATTGTTGATTTTCTTCTTGTTAGCCTTGAGTCCTGCTGGTACTGTCAAGATCCACAATGGCTAGATTAGAGTGCATTATACTGGTCCGTGCTTACAAGACCCTCCAAGATTGTTTCCTGCTGGCGAGTCCCAAAGCCGCAGGTGGCCTGCGATTCTCACAAATCACTTCCAACTTACGGTTTAGCTCATAAATCAGCTGATTTTGAGTCCTCAAAGCACGAACCAAACCTTCACAAGCAGGCAGCCTGACGAGGGCCAGATTAGCTGCAGCTGTCTTCTTGTAGTTTGACAGACCAGGAACCAGCCGATTCAAAAAGCAGGAAACCTGTTATAAATCTGATTGTATACGTCTTCAGCGTCCTCCTGAGATTCTCAGGGAACATGAGAACTCTCCAGGACTCTCTTGCTTTGTTGACAATATTTTGTCGATTGCGTCGAAAGTCCAGTTGGTCAGATCCATAACAGTAGTTTTCATTTCAGAAGATGTGTAAAATAGGAGCTCCGATACACAGACAGAGCAAAAAAAGCAGGAGAACAGGAGAGGGAAGAGAAGGGGTCCGCCGCGCACAAGAGCGAGGGGAAAAAACAAACGTCTCACATGACGGCTCACATGACGGCTCACATGACGGCTCACATGACGGCTCGGGTCAAAATACACACGCTTTACATGCGCGTAGCCAGGGGGGGTTCGGGGGGTTCGAACGAACCGCCCACTTTGCCAATGAAGTCCCACCTACAACTCCCGCGAGATATAGAACTGCGAGGTGAAGTAATTTCATTCATAAAAAACAATGTCTAACAAAGCAAAGTAAAAAGATGAGTTATTTTTGCAATTGAAGTAATGTTATTATTTGCGGGCTTAGTTTGCATTTATGTTGTTAGAGTTAAGGAGTGGTACTGTGCCTTTAAGAGGATGACGTCTTTCATTCTTCTTCGGTGTTTTTTTTTTTTTTTTGTGTATGTTCGGGCGGGACTCGGGAGTACCGAAGTGTTCGTTCGTGTCTGGGATGAGTTCTGAATAGAAGACTGGACACACACGCTATTCCCCTCTCAGTGTGTTGCTCTTTCTCCACTCACAACCGCCTATTTGGTAACACAGATTTACCTCACACAGCAGTGTTTTAACTAGCTAGCCAATTAGCTTGTTTACACATTTGAAGTTATGTGTACCACCGCCAATGAACCAATCAGAGTAGTCCTACAGGTCCACTTTTTCTTCAAACGAACCGCCCCTCATAAAATCCTGGCTACGCCTATGCTTTAAAGCAACAGTACAAAACGTTCTCATGTCTTATCTGTGAACCCTGCCCGGCATGGAAACAACAGCATTTTCATATAAACCTGCTCTTTTTGTGTATTCGTCCCAATAAAGATTAAAAACAGGAATGTTTCTGGGAGTTGTTCTCGTGTAAGCAGGACCTAAATGTTGCCCTGAAGGATTATAATCCCATTCTGAAATAAACTTTGTGGAAACAGAAACTGAACTCCAGACAGAAGTCATTTAGCTCTCAGGGCCTTCACCGTGGGAGGTTCAACCTTCTGCTCTGCTGACGTGTTCATCAAACTTCTGGAGGTAAAACTGAGTCGAGCGTGAACTTCAGTTAGGGATGAAACTGGAATGATTTAGTTTATTAGAAGTGTAAAGTTTATCGCAGAAGGTCTCTCTTGTAAACGAGTCCTCGTGACTCAATGAGACTAACCTGTAGAAATAAAGCTCGAAAGGTTTAATAAGATCTTTAATAGTTGTCATGTGACTTTTTAGGACCAAGTAACTGACATTTAAAAAGGGTTTTAAAATAGAAAGTAGTAAATAATCGAACTCCCTGAACCTCGTTAGTGGCATGTATTTACACAAAAGGAAGTATTTAATTTGTGAAGGATGAACAAAACTGTGGATAAGATTAAAAAAAGACCTGCTGGACTGAGCTACGCCTTCTGGAAGGCTTCGTGAACTTTGTTCTTCTTGTGTGGTGACGACTTCAAGGAGGACACCAGGAACCTTTCACCGTGAGGGAAGAAACTACCGGATTAAATACCACAAACTTGTGAAAGAAAATGTCACAGCTGTAAAAAGAGATGGAAAAAAGTCTGACTTTTACAACCGGATGATTCTAATAGTCATAAAATCTCTTCATATCTGTAATCTGTGCTTTCAAACCTTCACTCCTGCAGAATGTGAGGTTATGCTCATTAATGCTGGGCAGCCAGAAAACTGGTCTGTTTAGGGAGCGTGGCCGTGGAGAGGGGGATGGCCTCGCTTTCTTTTATTTTCTGCCGTGGACACGAGGCAGAACCATCAACCTGTGGTGGATGGAAAAGGTCACGCTGTTCTCTTCTACAAGTGACAGACAAGTGATGACGGAGCTCTGCAGGAACAAGGAGAAGCTCTGAGTCACTCAGCCGCTGCCCCGCACCTGAACTCAGACACTTCACTCCTCAGAACACACGGGATGTTCGGACAGTGACGGCTGGCTCTCATCAGCAACGCGGCCTTTTAGGCAAACTCCTCACTTTGTAATGTTTGAAAAGATTGTTGGCGTTGTTGCTGCAGGAACTCCTACTGGTTCATTATCGTCAACGTCTTCCAGAGGTGCTGCAGATGTTTTGTCACCAGTGACCACATCACAACTCACTCGTGCGTTCTGTCCGGCTGACACAAAGAAAAACTGCAGACTGTTGTCGCCCCGGACGAACGTCATAAAGCAAGGCTCGTGGGATTAAAGAGGACCCCTCATGTCATCACTGTAATCCAGATGTAATCCAGAGGGGCCATCTTTTTCTATTTTTAAGAAATCTTTATTTAGCAAAAACAAGTACAAACAAATATGGCAATTCCCAATAATGTAACTCTAAAATGGTCATAGCAGAGGCAGACTTCGATATGGGAGCATCAAAAGCAAAACTGATCAAAAGAATGATACGGTAAAATAAAATAAAGAAATAAAAGAAACTACGACAAGGGGGTATATGTTTTAGGATTAGGATTAACATGCATTAGCAGTTCCATTAACATTTCATACAGCTCTTTATGTGCGTCAATACATTTCAGAGATTTCAAATATAATTGGAATTCAGATAAAAAAATAAAAGCTGGGGATGATCTCATCACTCTCTGTTTATGAATAAATATTTTTTCCAGACAAAATATCAAAATTACAACAGAGTTCCATTGTTTTGTTTTCCAGTAATAATCCAGATGTTCCCGTGTCTCTGGAAATATGAGGACGTGTAATTTTCAGTGTGATCCATCTTTCCAAGTGGTTCCAGAATATTTAGGTTTTGTTGCATTCAAAGAAGAAATGATCAATTGTTTCTACATCCGGTTCACAGAACGAACATTTACTGTCATCGATAACAACATGATTTATTCGTAGCTCTTTGGAGGGGCCAACTGCATTTAACATTTTAAAGTGCGTTTCTTTAGCCTTTGGTTGTTCGGGGAGGTTTAAATATAGTTCTTAACATTTCTGTTGATTTTTTTTGTCAAATTTGCAAAGTGTGTTATTTTTACAGAGGGGCCATCTTCTTGTAAAGGTCCACATCAGGTCCTGGTCTGGTCTGGATTTTATTTGAACAAACTGTCTGTGGTGGTGGTGGGGGGGATCGTGACGATCAGCTGATTCTCATGAGGATCTGATTGTTGGCAGTTTGTATTTTCTTTTCTTTTCATGGTCAGGGTCTGTCTGCTCTGGCCCCGCCCACTCACACCTGATCACAGGTGTTGGTTATTTTGGCTCGTTTGTTTGTCTTTATATCCGTCTTGCTGCCTCGCCGCTGGTTTGGCATCAGACACAGACGTGTCTGTTGTTGTGTCGAGTCACCACAGCTCCTGTTGACGTGTTGCAGCCATGTCAGTTTTATTTTGTTCAAGATTAAATCTGTTTTCTCCTCTTCGACACGCCGTGTCCACCCTGGCCCGTCAGAACGACCGTAAACTGTGACAATCACATGGTTCCATGTTGTTGATGCCACCAAAGACCTAAACTGGTGAAAACTTTAATGACAAGTCTGAAGGACTTGAACAATGAATGTTTGTAGTTTAGGAGACGAGTGTTTTTCTGGACTGGAATGTAACAGGAAGTTTGATAAACCCAAATGTTTTGGTGCAAGATGTTCAAGTGGGCAGAAGTCACCGTGTGGAGAAGAACAGTTTGAGGTTTTCTTATTGGAGACAACACGAGTTCTGAAGGGATCAGTTTGATCCACCACCAGGAGCAGTGGTGGAGCCAGGGGGTGGCCAGTGGTGGCCTTGGACCCCACATTTTTAATCTTTGACCACTTCGATTATTTGAGAAAAACTATATATTTAAGCCAAATAAAAACTAGAAAGCAGAGTTTCCTCAAATTATGGTGGTGGCCATCTTGGATTTTGACATGGCAATCAAGTTTTTTATTTTTTATTTTTTTTACGCCTAGATGCTGCCACACTAAAGTTGAAGTTGGCACGGTTCTTATTTTTGAAGTTATCCAGCTCGATGTTGACATATATACTTGTATGGTGGCAGCCATCTTGAACCCAGTCCTCAAAAAGGAAGTTGGCATCTCATTTATTGTTCACATGATCATGCTCACAACGTGCACGTACGAATGAATGGAGGGTAATTCCAATTCCCACATTCACTTCATGACAGGACAACAAAAGACTGAACACTTCTAGAAAAATCATGAATCGTCTACAAAATCATGAATCATCTGCCGTCTTTCTTTCCAGAATTTTTTTTTTGTTAAATGAATGTTTTCACCACATCCTGACCGTCCCTTCCAACAGATAGTTGAACCATCGTGGGTTCAGGAGTCCATCGGGGCTGAATCGGCCTCAATCCTCTAATTATATTTTGGTCTTTTCTCACAGGACAGTTTGACCGCGTTGTGTGAAACAGGCTGAGTTGTAGAATGATCAGAACTATTTTAGTTGGTTGCATTCTTCAGCATGATCCATAAATCTCACACGCGTTGTGAGAAAGTCACCGAGTGTGTCGAACTATTTCATGGCTTGACGCTCCACTTCTGGATTTCTCTACGTTTAAGATTGATCATCTCATAATTAGTTGCTTTAACAGAATCAATTGATTGATCTTGTCGTCTTTGTTTTATCTTGTTGTGATAGTTTGGTTTCCAAATGCATCTTCAGCATCAGTGTGACCCATATCAACATCCCCCCCTGTTTGTCATCAGATCTCTGTTGACACACCCTGCTTATTCAAAGGCATTTCTCATTTAACTGGATTTTGTATTTATTTATATTTTTCCACTTTTATTTAAACTGCTCTGTCTTCAATTTGTGCTTCGTTGTATTTTGATCTATTTGAGATGTTTTATCCTCGTTTTTTATAGAATTTGTTTTCCTTCTAGCTGTCAAGTGATGTGTTACTGTAAAAATCCTCACCTTTCACCAGCTCCTTCTATTTGTGAAGGCGTTTTCAGAAATATTTTTATCTGTTCAACATTGAACATCTCGGGTACATAAAATATGCAGGGAGAATTTGTGAAATGCCTCATTTGAAACCATGTTTAGTTTTTTTAGCTCACACTGGTTTACTGCACATTTTGTAAAGTTTCTGACGGCAGACGATGCATGAACAGAGACCGTGCTGCTTTGTATTTGTATGAAACCTTATATACAAAATGAACTTTTATACTTTCTGTTAAAACTGATGTTGTCCAGAAGTAGGACACAACGGTCCTGTTGGATTTCCAGCTTGTCCATGAGGTCGTGTCAAAGTCCGGCTCCTGGAACAGATTCAGTGAGCCAAGCTCAACTCAAGACTTTTGCCCGAGTCTTCACCTCGCTTGTGTGTTTAGAAGTGACCAGAATAAAGCTTCAAATGTCTGGTAGTTTCATCAAATTCTTTAGAGATGTGTTAGAAATCTACTAAATGCAGATTATCACAAGCTCAGATCTGCCACAGTTTTATGAATGATTCAAATCGAACCGTCTTTCTTGTTCGTCTGTTTGAATCTGAGAGTTTCTGTGTTCGTAGAAGCTTCTCTTCACACGATTATATTGAAACCCGTGCAGGTTCCTGCAGCTCAGGTCCACCAGGTGTGACCACAGAAAGCTGCAATGATCGTGTAGTTTATAAATTTGAGGCATTGCATGAGTTTCTTATTGAGAAGTTTATTCCTTAAGCAGGACTGAAACAGAATGCAGATTCTTTTTGATCATGTTTCTCTAATAAATGGTGAAACGTTTCCAGGTGTGCATGAGTGAACATGATCCTTTCAAAGAGCCGGTGATCTGTACCGAACGTTAACGCTCAGCTCCGACGTGTCTGCGTTTTAAATCACTTTAAACTGCTGGAATTCATGAATATACAACACGTGAATACATGCCCAGTTGAGCATCAGGATGAGAACTAAAATCCTAATTCATACAAACACCAGGACACAAATGTCACATTGTGAAGGTTTTTATAAATTGAGCATGGACTTTGTTGTTTTTATAAACTGTTTTATGTTTTTAGATGATGGATTCTTCATTTCTGAAGAGTTTTCTAAGCTGCAGCTTAAAGTTTGAGTTATCTATAACTTCAGACAACACACTATATTTAAAAGTGAGCTCTGCAGCGTGTGGGCGTGCACGGTCGTGCACAGCGATGGGCTTGTTCTCGATGCTCAGCAGCAGGACACACGGTGCGCCTCAGTGTGAAACCCACATCAGGCGTCTTTAACTTCAAATGAAGCTAAAGTGACTCCGTTTCTGTATGCATGTGTGCACATCATCCGGCCCCATGTATCCGTGCACAGCTTGACACGCTCATCACCGGGAGGGTTCAGATCCAACCTGTGATAGTCTGTGACACGATGATAAGATGCCAGACGAGAAGTCGGGCTGTAAACATGATGCTTAAAGTCTCTTTGACGTCTTCATCCCGTCTGCGAGAGCTTCCTGTACTCTAGAAAATATGCACCTAATTATTTTAGGGAATGTTCAACGTCTTGGACCAGACGTCCAGAGGACCAGATTTAACTTTTTTAGATTTTTCTACCTGGATTATTGAGCATGCATCAGGATGTTCAACGTCTTTTATTCAGAAAACTGGGCGTTGAGGATCTGCAGTAGTCAAAAGCTACAAAACATCAAGAAAATGTTGAAAAGTGAAACTTTCTTTAGATTCAAGGTCATAAAGTCTGATGAGAGAATGATCAAAACTAGAAGGAGCCTCATTAAACAAAAGAGAACTGTGAAACTTTGACGGGGACTGCCACGTGGCGGCCATTTTAAATTTAGATTTGACCGGACTGTGTTCAGGTTCGCTCTCTGTTACCATCATACACAATTTAGCTCAAAAAGGCAAAATATCATTGAGTCACTTTTACTTTGAAGCTTTGGTGGCCATCTTGGATCTTTGATTTGCAACCCGTCTATGAAATATGACTAATAAAAATGGCGACTTTTTTTACAAATTACGTCGCCGTGGTAATTCGAAACGACAATAAAAGTAACGGCACAAATCACCGTGCCGAGCCGGTCGGTTTGATACAAGTTGTGGGGGGACACGTTGCAGTTTGGGCCACATTAAAGTTGATGGAAGAGTTAAGATATATAAAGTTAAGAAAGCTGCAGTTAGGTGGATAATAAAAGGTGCTGCCTTAATGAGCCGTCCCCAGAAACAAAAAGATGGTTTAACATTTTAAGACCCTTCTGAAAACTGTTCGCTCTGTGGATACTGCATCTTAACTGGTCAGTCCGGAGTCTAATTATAAAATCAAAATAAATATTTGTAGTTTGAGCTCACTTTGTTTCTCATCTGAATCTTTGTCTCGGGAGTCTTCAGCTCCAACTTGCATCGTTTGTCTTGACGGGTGACACCTTTCACTTTAGCTTATTTCATCTCACAAGAATCCTTCCTAAATGTCACATTTTCTGAACTCTTAAAGAAAAAAAGTGTTTTAAGGACCATCGGGACTAAAATGTGTTTAGATGGATACGAGGCTGTCGGGCGCCACATGGTGGAGCGAGCGTTGCTGTGATGGAGCTTCTGATGGTCACCTTGAGACGAGGGCCATGCTCCCGCCTCTTCATCCATAAAGGAGCCGTAACAGCCTCTCCTCCGGTGGACGGGGTCCCACTTTACACCAGTACAACAACACTGACACTCCAGTTCTTCAATGGTTCCACAGTGAACACATTCCGACTTGTTGCACGCAGTGGAGGCAGCTTCCTGAGGACGACACACGGAAGCTGCTGGACATGACGCAGAGATTACGTTTGTTCAGGTGTTTAATGTTGGAGGAAACTAAACAGCTCATGGTTAAAAACTGAGCGACATGCTCAGAGTTGGATCTGACGGAGAGCATCGTGTTCAGATGAAAACAAGTTGATCTTTGTACGTCTGCTGTAACAACTGAACGTTCTCTGAAAATAATCCACCGGTATCTTCGATTATTGATTTTTAACAACATTTAAACGTCTAACTGGCCCTGGTGTCAGCTGGTGTTTGTAAGAGTTTTCTATAAATGTCATTTATCCTACAGCTTCAAGAATAAAAGAGAAATGCTCTTCTCAATAAAAGCTCTTCCACTTCTCTTCATATCTTATGGAACAGACTGTTTTGTGTTCATCTGGTTGCAGATGTTCTTAAATAATGCAGACCCCCCCCCCCCCCCCCACACACACACACACACACCACTGAAGCAGTTTAGAGCTGTTTAGATGTTTAATGAGACTGTTGCACATTTTAGGCTCTTCGTTTCTTGCAGGCTGCTGAAAGTTTGCAGGTTTAAGTTGTGGACTGGTTTAACTGGACGTTGATGAATGGATGTAAATGGTTGAAGAGAACTGAGTGGGCCAGAGTTTTCATCTCATGGATGGTTTGGAGCTTCTTGTTGGAGGAGCACGACCTACACATGAGTCATCGTGCCGTTCTGCTTCTGCATTAAACTGAGTTTAGTTTCAGTCTGGGCTTAACTTTTTGTCTTGTCGACACAAATCTACAGACGATTTAAAACTCTTGTTTTTTAGAGAAAACTGTTTTAATCCATCATTTTACTCAACGCTGGATTGTAATCCCTCTTCTAGATGTGCTTTTCTTTGATCCAGAGTTTTAAAAAATGTGTGGGGGGGAAAATGTTGATTTTTATTTATTTATTTTAAATTCCTCACTCCTTCATTCAGACATGTTGAGTTGGAATAAAATCCCATTGCAACATGCGCATCGTTACACTGTCACATGAGATTAAAAACCCAAGAACACTAAAAAATGACCATCTATACATTCCTAACTAATCCAAGGTAAAGCAGAGAGACGAGTGACTCATCAATTTATGCATTTTGTGCTAAATTAAATACAATCACAGAAATGATTTAATGACTGTCAGATCGTTTTATTTATGGTGTCATTATAGATCAGGGGTGCTCTTTCAGCACGTGAGCTACTTTTTATGAAATGACCAGGTCCAGGTGATCTTTACTATAAAACTACTAAACATACTTATAAACCTATTGATTGATTATTCTTTATTTGTACAATATGTACTGATGTACCTTCCATAGCTGCATGAACCTGTATTGTACAATACACCTGTGCACGTTTCGTCACGACCGTGCTCTGGTGACTGGATGGATCAGCTGCGTCGTCCGGACAGAAGCTGCTGGAATCTTCTCACTTCCAGATGTTTGTCGTCATGGTGCAACAGTATCACATCAAGAGTAGTTGGTGCTCCTATTATCTTTGTGATTGACAGGCAGATCATGATCAATGTATTGGGCACCTACAGGGAGTCGCATCATATTTAACCTCTGGATTATAGATTATATTTCTATATAACTAACGTCTGCATTTAAATGTTGGTTAAGTGAACTAACTGGTCCTGTGTTCTAGTTGATGGTTCCTGAAGTGGACTTTGGTCAGATCAGGTTTGATTTGACCTGTCGAGGGTCCTATCACTTTATGGATTCACCTTCAAGGAGCCGTTTAAGCAACATGGAGCTCTTTATCAAAGATCTCATGGTGTTCTTTACCTTCTGTGAACGAGTTTTATTTGTATCCTCTTGATTGATTTTGAGCACGATGTGTTTGGAACGACTGCAGACATTTCTTATCGATGAAGACCCAGTTTACGATCAGCACAAACCCAATATCTGACACCGTCCTGCATCTGCTCATCTCTGCCATCGCTCCGAGGAGGCGCTCGACGTTTCTGAACTGAACTGAACATGAGCTCCAGTCGAGGCGAACAAAAGGAACATTTTCATAAAGCGTGAGGACCGTTTGTTTGGTTGTAGGACGTCTGTCATTCAGGAGCCACATTTCTCCAAACGCTCCACATTTGGAGGATTCTTGTCCTCGCATCCAGCTCGACACCACGACGTAACCGCTTGCACATTTCACGCTGACCCTGTTCTTCGTGTTCTTCGTGCTTTTCAATCAACAAATTGCTGCTCGGCTGTAACGATGCCAGACGAGTCCTTTTAGTGAAGTGGTGATTTAAAGGAACGCTGCAGTGGAGGTTCTCAGCATGGAAGCTCTGAAGATGGACAAAACCTCCTCTTAGCACAATGGCTGCATTTTTACTTCAGGCGTTCATCTGAACTGCTAAAATAAAACGTGAGCGCTGGGAGTCTGAGTGTAAGAGCAGAAATGAAGAGATGAGATTAAATCAAACGAGACCGTTTTGTAGAAACATTATTTTGCTCTTTTCTGAGGAACCAGGTCCTTGAAAGAAGCGATTATCTGTTTCTTGGCTGCAGGTACAAACTGAAAATGTTCGTTTCAGACCAGATTCATTTGATCTTCTGTTACAATAAAAGGAAGAAGCAGGTAGAGATGATGCATTTTGGTTTTCAAAGATGACTGGTTAATTTTTGATATTAGAATAGTTGTTTAAATGTAATTTATAGTTTTATATTTATTGTTTTCATGAGGAGGTGCCACAGCTTACAGATGACGAGGCTCTTGGTGGAAGATGTTTTGCAGCCTCAGGGTTTGAACTCGTCCGATCTGCAGCAACACATTGATGGAGTCGGCTGCAGAGAGGCTGCGGGTTAGAAAGAGCAAAGCCTAATGCTTTCACCAACAGCTGTCGGCCATCTTCTGGTCCTGGTGGTGAATGAACTCTGCAGCCTTCCTGTTCACACTCCTCCCACCTCCTCCTCCCACCTCCTCTTCAGCTCCCTCCTCACAGAAAGCTGGCACTGAGCCTTCGCTCCACAAATCAAATCATATTTTATTGTCATTTTCCGTCTCGGCTCTCTTCCTCCACATTCGTCTTTTTCAGTCCATCACTCTTAGGTCTCTCCTCTTTTCCTCCCTCCTTTCAGGACCTCCTCTGGCTCCTTGTCTGTCTAAAGAAAAAGGGACCTGACGTTCTGGAAGATGTGAAGTCACGATGTGGGATTCCCCCCGTTCATAATGTGTTGTCCCATCAGGCGAGTCGGAGCAGAACGTTTCTCCTGAAGCTCCGTTTGGAGCTGCAGTGGTTCGGCTTCACAAGACCCCCCACCACCACCACCCCCACCCTGAACAAGAGGAAAGACTTTTCAATGTCATAAGTGGTTTCACTGGTCTGTCGTTGTCATCCTCCCCTTTAATGTGTTCCCACTAAACTAAGAAGTCCAAACACACCCCAGAGGACCACGTCTGCTCCTCGGGGGTGATTTATCCTCAGGTCATTTCAGACGCCGTCTTTCATTTAATCAGAGCTCCAGTGAAAACATGGTTTTAACAGAGGAATCAAACCTCCACACCAAGATCACCTGCCGCCGACCTTGAGGACCTCAGCGTTTTAACGCCCTCCACCAGTCCAATAAAACCGGTGTTGGTCTAACCAGTCACCGCTCCACTCTCTCACCGCTGGGCCTTTTACGACCGCAATCTGAAGAAATCCTCCGTGAACAATTCCCCCGGGGTCAGCCCGTGCACGGACACGGAGTCCAAACAGATGAAAACGAGTGAATAAAGCGAGTCCCCAAGGGAGTCGTGACCGCAGCCGATTGCATTAGAGACCGTGGCCATCAGCAGCTCGTGTGCTCGTCTGATGGAGGAAGACCCGTGAACCACCGGAGTGAAGATCACGAGGCCTGAAGTCCAGAGCTCGTCAGATCAGATACTTTAAATGTTCTTAGACCTTTAAACTCCAGCTGATCGTATCTTCAGTGATTACTGTCAGAAACATCTCAAATGTTTGTCCTTAAAATTCCAGAGTTAATTAAAAACATGAAAATGATTAAAATAAGTTATGAATATAGTTCATAGTTTGAATATAATCAGAACGAAGGACTCTGAGCTCAGGCTTGAATTGATCAAACTATTCAACATCGTGAGTTCTTCGGCAAATCTGAGAGAACTTGGGGTGCGGGGGCGCTGCAGCACATGGGGAGGGCAAAAATACAGCGTTTCTAAATGAATTAAATAAGGAAAAAACAAATATATATACATTATTTAAAAAACATATATTTTTGGACATTCTGTGCAACAACTGGTGATTTAATGGGAAACTGTTTATTTCTGGTTGTGGTTTCCAGTGTCTCTCAGCACGGCTCATGTAAAACTCGAGCTCTGTTGTGTAATGTTGATTTGTCAGTTTCTATAAGAGCTGCAGGACAGCTGATGTGCTCAGCAACACCTCGTGCAACACTTGGACCATGAAGCCACAGCGAGAGATGCAGCGTGTCCCTCCGTGACAAACCGCATCGATCCAGCATTTCATTATTTATCCGGAGCCGCAGCTTGTTGTTATTGACTCGGTGTTTGCTCTCGTTCTGACCGAGACTCTTTACTGATTTTTACCAAATCAATGCTGTCCAGCCACACATGACAGTCCATGCCTCTACCTGCTTACACTTACATTTCATTCTGTTCAAACGATCAGCATATTTTCATCTTAAAGGTTAAAACTTAACAAAACGGATCAAGTCTGTCGGTACAAAGTGAAAAGTGTTTTCAAGACCATTTTTATTTGAACTGCTGTGAAAATGTTGCATTTAGAAAAAGTCACAAATGATTGTTGTTTAAGGGCATTGCCTGTGGAGGCCGTATAAAAGATTAGTGACCTCCGTGCACTTCTTCTGCCAAACGTTTTTATAGTTTTGGGGTTTCACTGCCTCAGGAAAACAAACGGCTCTCGTTTAGGACGGACGCATGAAGACTCTGGTTTTAAAATGACATTGGATTTAAAAGGCCGTTTTCTTTGCTGTGGGATATTTAAGTTTCTGGCATTAAATTGTTTGTGCTGTTCTCAGTGTCCGTCACTCCCAGGAACTTTTAGGGCTATGAGACTGAAAGAGCAGTGAACTGCATCAGGCCAGTAAAAACATTCAGATTGCAAATGAGCTCATGAGTGAAATCCATGAATCCATTCCAACAGCAACAAACCAAAGTCCACGTCCTGCACGTGCACACACATGTTGCAAATACTGTTTGTAAGCAGCAGTGCTCCGACGTGCCCCGTCTGAGGGATCTGAATGGTTGTAGTTCTGGAGATGAGCGTTCTTCTGGACTGAAGAGAGAATGAAGTAAACCTAAATGTTTTTGATGCAGCATATTCAAGTGGTAGGAGTTGCACTGTGGAGCAGAACAGAGGGAGTCATGTCGGGGAATTTTGGTCCAGGTTCATGAATGTTTTAAACTATGGCTGACGGTGTTGGCTGCCCATGAACCATGTGTTGGAGTTAGCTGAAAGAGGAGCTGATATGATCCTGCATGTGCAGCTGGGCGGCTGAGGTCATCAGTGTGTGCCTCTGAGCTGTGAGAGCTGATCACTTTATAAAATAAACCTCACATGCTGCCCCTGGCAGATTCTCCTGACTGAGCTCCATGATGTAGAACTTCTGTGGGGAAAGTCGGTCCTTCAAGTAAAACTGGATAAAAATCCTCTTCTGCTGTCGAGTGTAGTTTCTTTGAGTAAGTTGAAGAGGACATTTTTATCCAAGTTTAAGTTGACTGTCATTTGCATCACAAGTGGTAGATGAGGTGGAATGAAATTGTGCTCAAGGTCCCAGTTACACCCAAAAATGGCAAAAATATAAAGTGTAAAATAAACATGATGGTATATAAGAATCTAAAATATAAACTAAGATATATGCTAAACAGTACAATTAAAAAAGTTTAAGATAGATGCTAAACACTAATGTGAAACAATACGGCGTAACAGCCCTAACATGAGTTTATGGTGAGCAGATGATCTAAATGAATACAGCAGCATGAGATCAGCAGAGTCAGTCAGAGATTCTTTATTGTCATTCACACCTCATGTGGTGGAGCGAAATTATGTACACAGGGTCCCAGTTACATCCAACAATAAAATGTATAAGAAAAACAGTAATAACATCTAAGATATGAACCAAGAAAAACATCAACTAAATATACACTAAGCACTCATAACATAAAACATTGAACATCAGCACAAACATGAACATGAGTCTGTGAGCAGATGTGCACGCATGAACACACCAACATGAAACAGATCAGCAGCAACATGAAACAGATCAGCAGCAACA
>NC_056501.1:2184290-2185734 GCF_014905685.2 Nematolebias whitei | reverse complement strand
CATGAAACAGATCAGCAGCAACATGAAACAGATCAGCAGCAACATGATGTGATTTTTCACAGTGATTCTTCTGGTTAGAGATTCATGAGTCTAACAGCCTCAGGGTAGAAGCTGTTCCTCAGTCTAGTGGTTCTACACTTAATGCTCCTCAACCTCCTTCCTGAGGGGAGTGGGGCAAAAAGTGTGTGTGCTGGGTGAGTGTGGTCCTTCATGATGCAGGTGGCCCTCTTCCTGCACCTTGAGGTGTAGATGTCTGTGATGGTGGGGAGACTGACTCCAACATCTTCTGTGCAGCCTTCACCACTCTCTGCAAAGCTTTTCTTTCTGCAGCTGTGCAGCCTCCATGCCACACGTTGATGCTGGAGCACAGGATGCTCTCCACTGCACACCTGTAGAAGGAGGTGAGGACTGAGCTTCCAGACCAGCTCGTGTCAGCCACCTGAGGAAGCAGAGTCTCTGATGATCTTTCTTGATCAGGCTGGTGGTGTTGTTGCTCCAGCTGAGGTTGTTGTTCAGGTGCACACCCAAGTACTTGTAGCTGGAGACCACTTCCACCACAGATCCTCTTATGTTCATGGGGGGTAGGTGTGTTCCTTCTCAAGCCCACGATCATCTCCTTCGTCTTCACATTGATGTGAAGGTTATTCTTCCTGCACCAGCTCTCCAGGTGTTCCACTTCTTGCCTGTAGCTGGACTCATCATTGTTTGTGATGCATCCCACCACCACTGTATCATCTGCATGAGCAGAGTGAACAGGAGAGGGCTCAGCACACATCCCTGAGGAGAGCCAGTGCTGAGGGTTATGGTGGAGGAGGAGAAGTTGTGGATCCTCACAGACTGTGGTCTGTTGGTTAAAAAGTCCAGGACCCAGTTGCAAATGGAGGGGCTTAGTCCTAGTGTGAGTAGATTGTGCATCAGGGTTTGGGGGATCGTTGTGCTGAAGGTAGATGTGAAGTCCACAAAGATTCAACAAGTTATTAAGTTTTTTTTACATGTAAGAGACTGAGTGATGGATCCTGGAGAGAGGAGGGAGACATTTTATCACAATCAGGAGCAATGGAGGAGCCACAGGGTGGCCGATGGTGGCCTTGGCCCCTATAGATTCATCTTTGGCCACCCCAAACATTTGAGGAACTGGCAAAACCCATTGCGGACATGTTCCTGTTTTTAGTATTCTAGTAATCTACATCACTTTATAATCTTGCTGTTTTTTGTTTTGTTGTTTAACATTTTCTTTCATATTTATTTCATTTATTCTTCTCAATTTATAGGTTTTCTCTTAAGGTTGTCTCGTGTTGTCCATTGTTGTCATCACTCTTTGTTAATTCAGATCTCTCTTGTAAATGAGTCCCAGAGGCTCAGTGAGACTAACCTCTAGAAATAAAGTTCGAATGAAGGAATGAATGAATGAATGAATGAATGAATGAATGAATGAATGAATGAA
>NC_056501.1:2175246-2183890 GCF_014905685.2 Nematolebias whitei | reverse complement strand
AATGAATGAATGAATGAATGAATGAATGAATGAATGAATGAATGAATATAAAAACTAGAAAGTCTAATTTCCTCCAATGATCAGGGTGGATAATTTACATACTGTATGTATGTATATATGATGGCGGCCATCTTGGATTTTGATATGGCAACCTTAATTTTCAAATGATTTTTTTTTTTTTACTCCTATAGATGCAGTCACACTTTATTGTTTATATTTTTTAGTTCTTGTGCTCACAATATGAACAGGACCGACGGATGGATTGAGGTTCTTCACTCTGTGACATGGACAGAATAAATTATTCAACTTGCAGTGTTACTTACACACTTTCTTTAGATGTTTATTTTGATTCTTTTTATTTCACAATGTCTCTGGGGATATTCCAACTGCTTTAAAAAGATAAATCCCCAGTAAATGTATAAAAAAACAGAGCAGCAGTTCTTTCCCCAGGCTTCATTCATTTTAATATAAAATTATAAAACTAAAATCGGTGACTTTGCTGAGGGTTTGTCAGAAAAAGACTGGCATATTGGACATGAAGTGTGATTATTACGCCAAGTGATAATGAATTTCTTAAAGAGGAGGGAGGAGACCCTTGATAACAACTTTTTGTTAAAAGATGACGAGAAGAAAAGGTAATCAAATTGTCATGGTTATAAAAATAAAAAAATCTCTCGATTATAATCATGTAGAATCTGTTTGAGTAACATTTTCTGGGCTAAACTTTGTACAGCGTGTTCTCTGTTCGTATTTTATTTGCTCATTGAGTCGAGCTTTAAAGGCAAGGTTACAACGCTGAACAAAGACTTTACAGGCTTCACGTTTCTCAGTAACTTTAACCCTTTCACCGCTCTCTTTGCCTGAGAGCAATAAACACATCTGCTATTTTAGGTCATAATGATGTTTTTCAGCACGTGCAACATTTCAAAGAATGCCTCGGAGGGTGTTTTCCTTTAACTGGAAAGGATTTTCAAAGAAAGAGTTCTCAGTTTGAGTGGGAATATTAACGAAGCTTGACGGACATAAAATGTGTTTCTTAAAAGGCTTTGATTCTGTTGTTCAAAGGCCTAAAATTAAATGAAACATGATTCATTCTTTGTTGGTTTACAAAATAAATTCTCATTTCAGAACTCATTTCATGATATTTTACACAAAGAACAGTTATTACATTTGTATAACTGTCTTAAGTAAATCTGCGCTAAAACACATTCATTAATTTTTTCCTCAAAATTCTACACACAACACCCAGAAACATGAAAAGGTTTTCTTTTATGTTTGTAAATACATTAAATATAAAAGCTAATAAATCACTTGTACATAAGATATTTCTACAGCTTGATTTTGAGTCCACCTAATTTCAGTTGACTGGACATGATTTTATATCAAGTTCCACCTTGAATCGCCACCTTTTTGTGTTGGAATTTGTGCGCCTGAATGATGCTGGGAACCATGCTGGGAACCATGCTGGGAACTATGCTGTCTGGGACAATTGTAATTGCTCCTGGTACGGTCTCCCAAGGCAGAATGGTTCTAGGTGGCAGGCCAGACAAAGAGAAATTCAAAAGACTTGTATAGACAAAAAAAAAAAAAAACATCAAGGAACTCCATGTCCCTTGGCCAGATGTGGGTTGGCGGGGCCCCACCCTGAAACTAAGCCTGGGGAGGGGCTCGTTGGCAAGTGCCTGGTGATGGAGTCTCTACCTAATGGGGCCTGGTTGGGCTCACCATGACTGGCTGAAGCAACACCCTCATTACTGAAGATGAGGCCCCAATCGTCATGTCCAGTGCATCTCCAGCTCCATCCTACCATCACTTAGGAACAAGATGTCCAGATACTTGAACTCTCCCACCTGAGGCAAAGTCTCCCCCTGACCTGGAGGGAACATTCCACTCATTTCTGGTCAAAAGCCATAGCCTCAGACTTGGTGGAACTGACTCTCTTTCCAGCCACTTCACACTCAACTGCGAACCACCCAAGTGCACGCTCATGGTCTTGGCCTGAAGATGCCAAAAATGCCATCATCTGCATTAAGCAGAGATGAGACCCTGAGGGTCCCAAACCAGACACCCTCTTCTATATGAATGTGCCTCTAGATCCTGTCCATGAAAACTACAAAATGGGAGTGAAGACAAGGGACAGCCCTGACAAAGCCCAACCTTCACAGAGAATAACTTGGACTTTATGCCAAGAATGTGGACACAGCTCCTGCTTGGGTTCTACTGGGGCCAGACACCTCTTAAAAGCAACCCAGGTACCCTGTACTTCTACAGCACCCCCCACAGAATGCCTCAAGGAACACGGTCATGAGCCTTTTCCAGGTCCACAAAACTCATGTAGACTGGAGAGGCAAACTCCCATAGCTGCTTTAGCAACTCCACAAGCATGAAGATCTGGTCCACTGTTCCACGACCAGGATGGAAGGTACACTGTGTAGGCTTAAAACTTTCCTTTTTTGCTCAATCCTATAGTTGAGGTTGGATTGGGTTTCCTGAGCTGTCCCTTAGTTCTGCTGCTATAGGCTTAGACTGCTGGAGGACAAACTGACCACACTTTTCACTCTGCTGCTGTCTTTACTTACTCTGCTCAACTTGTTTTTTATTTGTAATTATTTTTCTATCCTTAACATGGGGTTATTTTATTTTTTTATTTTTTGTCTTTCAGATACACCTGGACCTATATCTGGACCTGGACCTACCAGTCTGTGTTCGTTTGTCTCTCCTTTCTGTCCTTTCAAACCAGCTGGTCAAAGCAGATGACCGCTTGTCCCGAGCCTGGTTCTGCTGGAGGTTTCTTCCTGTTAAAGGGAGTTTTTCTTTCCACTGTCTCCACTGTGCTTGCTCAGGATGGGAGACTGCAACGAAGCCAAGATTCATCTTGTCTGCTGGATTCCTTAGATAGAGAACTTCACTAATTGGCTTTTATGTGAATGTTCCAGTAAAGTGCCCTGAGATAACTTTGTTGTGATTTGACGCTATAGAAATAAACTGCATTGATTTGAACTGTTCCTCCTAAATGTAAGGTTTGACAATAGGATTCAGGAAGACTTCCACCCATCCATCCATCATCATTTACCCGCTTCACCCTTTTGGGGTCATGGGGGTCACTGGTGCCCATGTCCAGCCATCAACCATGCAAGAGGCAGGGGACACCCTGGACAGATCTCCAGTCCATCACAGGGACACGTAGAGGCAAATGAGACAACCATTCTTTCACTCTCACTCTCTCACTCGCAGTCACTCACCCACCCAGGGACAATTTGAAGTTTCCAATCAGCCTAACCCACATGTTTTTGGTCTGTGGGAGGAAACCAGAGTACCTGGGGAAAAACCCACGCATGCAAGGAGAGAACATGAAAACTTCACCCAGAAAGGTCCCCCAGCCAGGATTTGAACCCCCGACCTTCTTGCTGAGAAGCAGCTCTACCAACTGAGCCACTGTGCCATTTGTCTGGAAGATTTTAGGAGGGCTTTATGGAAAAAATGGAAAAAATAATAATCGGGCTTCTTTTTAGCAGTGGTGCTTCTTTAAAAGACCGTTCCACCAAGACATTTAGGTCAGATGGTTTGATGAATTTTGATGCGACAGTTCAGACTGAGTTTGTACTTCAAAAACATTAAACCAGCTTCTGACCTCAAGTGGGGACAAAATGCTTTGCTGAAGTGTGCCATGTCAGATTTGCATTAATCAAATTTCAATTGCTTATTAAAATACAAAACCATTTCCAAGAACCCTAAGGTATATTTTCTGTCCTTCGCGCATCACGCCTCTCAGGCCTTGAGTCCTCATCGCTGCGTGGTTGTATCTGTAGCTGACACGTCATCCTTCGCTTCTCCCCTAATGACAGTACTGTAAAACTTCCCAGACTCTTCTCAGATTGAATATCCTCCAGCAAGGCACGGCCGTCACTGACAAAAACTCTGCTCGTGTCTATGTGCGAGCTTGTGTATGCACACGTCTGCCTTTTGACTTTCTATCACCATGTTGCCGTGACAACCGTGCCTCTGTATTCTTTGTCCTTTGTCACCATACAGAACTGTAACAGGATGAAATCATTTGTCTGATCAAGGTTATTCAGAGGCACCAGGAAAAAAGAAAAGTACATAAAAGGAATAAGCTGAAAATGCCACATTTTCATTTAGGTATTTCTTACGCACAATTTCTTCTCTGATGAATCAAAGAGCCCATTTTGGCCCAAGTAACCTTTTTAATCACATTGGTGAATGTGTCTCTTCCAGGAGTCCCTGGTGGCTGGTTTTTATTCCAACGTTATCTTTTTACCCAGGGAAACTTGGGGATTTCTGGTTCCCCGTATGGTTCCAATCCCAAAGTAAAAGGAAACCTGGTGATGGCGAGTGCCTCGAGCAATCAGAGGAAAAAATAGCCAAAATATGCAGATGACATCTGTCTGTTGAAAAGAGCACGAAGCAGTTTGACATTTGAATCCAGCTGAAGTTGTTCTCAGTGGTGGGTCCACTTTGTGAGGCCTTGCAGCTTCTATCTATCTGTCTATCTGTCTATCTGTCTGTCTGTGTCTGTCTGTCTGTCTGTCTGTCTGTCTTTGTTCAAAACACCAACATAGTTTAAACACCAACATAGTTTAAACCTGAATTCAACACAATTTTTGTCCTTGTGATTCATGAGGATTAATTATGCCCTTTTTAATTTCCTTCCAAGATATTTCCTTCAAACCAGCCTTTGTTTCTGTGCCTTCCTCTGTCGGTGGCGTTGAGCTGCATGTTCTGAATGGAAGCTTATTCATCGTGATTACATTCTCAGAGAGCTGCGTGTTGTCTGAAGACGTGCTGACACACCTGAACAGGTGCTGCTGATAAAACTCACATCTTGTGACCAAGTGGGCACAGAACCATAAAGTTTGTCTGGGAGTAGGTTTGTTGTGGTTCTTTGTGCAGTAAAGTTTTTTTTTCTGTACTCTGAAGAAACATCCTGCCTCATATTTAACCTAAATATGGTCAACTAAATGTTTTTTATCACTTGGATTTTAGGTGACATTACATTTGTATGAGTTGAACCTTATCCTGGTTCGGTCAGGTAACAACAAAAATATTTTAAGTAGTCATTTGTGGAAAGAATGTTATTTTTAGACTCCTTTTTATTTTTCCAGGAAAAACCCACGTGTTTTACACCAATATTATCTCTGTGGAGCAATTAAGGTCATGGATATCATAAATATTAGTTTGTAATATTTTCTTCTCCAGCCGTCACTGTTTGAAGCGTAACCTTTTTATATTCGCTGCTGATGATCCAACAGGTCGTGTAGTTACAGCTGGTCTCGTCCCGTATGACAAATCCTAAGAGGTAGAACCGGCCTTTGTTTCTACGGTCGAAGACGTTTCACTTCTCATCCAAGCAGCACTTTGAGGTCAAAAGAAAAGCGTGTGCATGAACCATCACTGCTTCACTGTTCTCCAAATATTTCATCCACAGAACTTTAGCTCCTGTAATCAGAAAATGGTCTAAAGTGTGGACAAATGTGTGTGTGTGTGTGTGTGTGTGTGTGTACTATTCAATGTCTGATGTTTGTGGTGTTCTTCAGTTTTAGTGGCTCCACAACAAAACAAGAAAAGTTGCATTAATGAGGCACACACAATAAAACCTGTTTCCCAAATATTTCTCTCTGTATTGTATGAACTAAATTTGTTTCTTCAGCCATATTTTAAAATGTGTATACATGTTCCTCTTAGTTAGATCATCTTTTTACCTGTTCAGCAGCTGCATTTGAATTTCTCACCAGTTTCATCCCAGACGTATAATTTAATATTACTAAGATGAGATGGGTTGTTTGGCAACCGAGTGTGTAAAATTGCAGCGTTGCCCTCAATCCAATTTTAGAGCAGCACTTCCATCCCACTGCGTTCTAACACTTCTGTCCATGTTGATAATGTCAAATTGAGTAAGTCAAAAACAAATTAGGCCCATACTGGATGCACAATGAATGACAACAGTTTCACTGCGTTCCAGCAAAGTTGCACGTGGAAACTGCATCATTTATGATGCTGAGGGGAACTTTCCATGTGTCTGACATATTAGCAGCCTGTTGCAACACTGTTACTAAAAGGAAACGAAGCAGTTTGATGGTAAACTGTGTGTGGTGGTGGTGGGGGGGTCAAAGTGGCATACTCATCACTTATAATCCCTGGGAGGATGGAAGTAGAAGACATGGATCAGCCTTACTCTGTGGTCAGAGCAGCCTCAGAATATTCAGGGCAGACCGTTGACCGAGTGAAGGCGTCCGCTGCGTGATGAACCTCTTGACATGAACACCGGGGAGCAAGAGGCAAAGCTGTTCTTTTAGGTCGGAGAGGTAAAGAAGCAGGAATCTGTTTGTAAAAGTGATGCTGAATGCTTGGCTTCACTCGAGGCAGGATTTTCAGGAAATATTAAGCAATGCCTTCTGAGGCAAGGTCAAGCCATAAAAATGTCAAACTTGTAAATATCTGAACCTAACTGGAAATCCTCTCCACATGAGCACACGAGACATACCACTAAAACGTCTCAGCTCGTGCCTTCATTAAAAATGAGAATAAGATCATTCTAATAGTTTATAGACAATATTTCCAACATGGCAGATACATTTACATGAATCTTTAAGAGAAGATGAACAGGTAATGACACTAGATGTGTGTTTCTTCATTTGTCTGAGTTCATGTATGAGTAAGAAGAGTTTAGGTGGAGAGTATCCAGATTATTATTTCTGTAAACAATCCAGTTTCTGTGGTTTTGCCAACATTTTGCATTTTATGAAGAACGGCACCAAGATGGGCGTCCTGTTCAATAAGCTCATGCTTTTGTCGCCGTCACCAGAAGCGATCATCTCTAAATTTAAACACTGGTTTATTGTAGCTCACAGGTTGGTTCAGATTTACCTCTAATCGGTTTATAGCAGGAGATTTCCAGTTCATTGAATTCATCTCACAAGTCTAAGGCATTACAAATGTAAAGCATCTGATGCTTGGCTGCTGGTCAGCATGTTGAAGCTGGTATTTATTCCTGCCAGCTTGCTTTGTGCTGAGTCCGAGTGTTAGAAAGTACTTTGTACTCCAACCAAACCTCCGTCTGTCATGAACCTGGCCTGTCCTTGTCCATGTGTGTGCCCAGATCTGCGAGCACTGCTCTCCACTGCACCGGTCTGTGGGGCTGTCGCTGTGGGACTAACGCAGGAGACGGCAAAAGGTTCAGTTATAGTTGCTGGTAAAGGTTTGTATGCTGGTCGGTCCTCACCTGTCACCCCAGAGCTGGACGGTGAAGAAGATGAGCCCTGAGGGGATTGTGTTGGACAGCTGCGTCTTCAGGGCTGGAACACCACATGTGAGATCAACTGATGGTGCTCTCCTTCAACAACCTTCACTATTCTGCTGCCATGCCATACAATAAACCTGTTTTAAGGTTTTAAAATAAACTGGTCCTGATTTTACGATTAAAACAGATTTAGAAAATTGGTATTAATCCAAGCTCTGTTTTAGTCATGCACTGGAACCAATCATTTTCAAACTCTTCATCTTTGTTGAGGCCAGCTCTTGTGGGTCTTGGGTAACTTGCTCCCTCCTTGCACCAAAAGAACCTGTGACCCTATTAAACATGTGGTGATCCATCTTGCATGTACTGAATGAACCAAACATCCATACATTAAAATAAAGTCAGACTCCTGCTTACTTTCAGGAACAACATGTGATGTTTCTGCACAACTTCAAACTGACCAGTTACTGGTTTGTTCCACTTTGGAGTAAGCTGTTGGGGGAAGAATCAGTTTTGTTGTGCGTCTCCTTGACTGATGAAGCCTTCTGGATGGAAGGTGAAATGTTTCAGCACAAAAAAAAAAACTGTCCAGATGACCTGACTGAAAATTGTTGGACTGTATACCTGGATTATTGAGCATGGACTTTGTTGGTTTTAAAATATAGTTTGCTCAAATGAATGGGGTGGCTGAAGGTTAAAATATGTTGGCCCTGGCCCCCATTGGCCACCCCCTGGCTAAAATTGGTCCCTCCACTTGTTCAGATCCATCACTCTTGCTTCCTGGGACTGAATGAATGAATGAATGAATGAATGAATGAATCCCCATCTCTTCTCCACAGTGCAACTCCTCCCCACTTGAGTAACTTGCTCCAGAAACATTTAAGTTTACTTCATTCTCTGTTCAGTTTCAGTCCAGAAAAACACTCATCTCTGTAAGTACAAACATTCACTGCCTCAGTAACGGACCGGTGGCGTACCGCTTGTGTTTTGTGTGCGACAATAAAAAAACTCTTGGGGACTTTTTGCACTTTCATCTTAAATTCAGGAGGTCAGATTCAAAATACACTCCTCTCAATAGTTAACTTGGTGTTTGTTAAAGATTCCTCTCAGTGTTGCTCTTTTAAAACATTCATAAGTTGTTGAGGTGAGTTTTTAAACCTATACATTTTTAATTTAGTGTGCACATACAGTATTAAAATAAGAGTGCCTGTTATTTCCACCAGATATAAATGTGCATTTTTTAAATCAGATTTGTAAAAGTAATGATTCATAAAACTCAACTCGTTTAGTTCACCTTCATAGTGTGCTCCATCAAGCATCTGATGCTGTAAACATCTGGATTACACTAAACCTCCATCTGATGCTGTAAACATCTGGATCACACTAAAC
>NC_056501.1:2166182-2175236 GCF_014905685.2 Nematolebias whitei | reverse complement strand
AACCTCCATCTGATGCTGTAAACATCTGGATCACACTAAACCTCCAAACAAGAGGGAAATGTTCTGCAGGTGTCATTGCCTGTTTTTACTCCCTCATATGATCCCACTCTGCTTTTGACATAGCTTAAAAGAAACTGGCAACTTTATTTTTTAGAAATATGAGAATTGTTTTAACATTCAAAACAAATGGAACATTTTAATGCAAGTTTCAGCCTTTTAAAATAAATAAACACAGAGTTTCATGCCTGCTGAGATTCATAATGCTGATGAGCAGACTGGGTATATATATAAAAACATTAAAAACGAGTTCTTGCCCTGGGTTTGACTCGTTTTACATTGGCACACATTAAGATTCACAGGCGACGGTCAGTTGCATGGTATTTCAGTAGCTGGAGCTCTTAAACACTTTAAAATGAATGGCTGACCCTTCACAGCTTCACACAGCCGAGTCACTACAGCAACTGTAACATCCACATTGCTTCAAAGGTGACAACATGCAGAGAACAAATTTCAACTTTAAAGTCATGTCGTTCTTTGAAGTAGCGTGTCAGATAAAACCTAAATGTGAAAATAAACCTGCTAAATTTTCTGACACCAAAGTTCTAATAAAGTTCTTTCAAGGTTGCAAAGAACGGTTTCTTTTCTGGGCTAAGGAACATGTTGAGCATCCAAAGTCACATCTAAATGTTTGCATTACTTCCTGCTGCTCGTTTATTGTTGGATATAGTCTAAACTACTCCCACACTCCTGATTTCTCTGGATGCTATTTATTGTAACGGAGAACAGATTGGTGAATTATTTTTCATTACTTTGTGGGAAAAACAACAACTCGTTTCTTTAGCTTGCTTTCCAAACCAAAAAAGCCCCAGGAGAGACACATTGCACTGTCCAGATGGTGTATTTTTTTATTTATTTAATTTAGGTTTCCTAAAAATAACTGGCACATTTATTCTTCAGCACTCCAGACACTTTTTTCTCTGAATATTTAAATCTGTTTTTTGTTTTTTTTACTTGATGTATAAAGTTAACTTGAAAATTAGCAAAGAAAAAATAAAATCCTTGAGTATTATATCAGTAATATATTACATGGTCTTGACTGCCCACCTTATCTCAGTTCACCTGGAGGTCCTGTAAATCCATGCTCTGCCCCCTCCCACAGAGGAAGTCTGCCGACCCATCAGAGGGTGGTGCAGAGGTTAGAAGATGGGCCTGTGATCGGAAAGTCACAGGTTCACCTCCCAGTACCGTCAACATCAAAATGTGGGTGGAAAAGGTGAAACACTCACACCTCCCTCCACCCTCCTTCGCTCCACCCTGGGTGCCTGAGCAAGGCACTCAACCCCCACCATCTGCTCCTAAACGGGTCTCTCTAGAAAATGAGTTCTCGTGGCTCAATGAGACTACCTGGATGAATAAAGGTAAATGAAAAAATAAACACTGTCATCATTTCAGGACTCAGATTCTGCTGTTCCAGGTCATCGTCGGCACGAGATGTTTACAGATCTCACCAGAGGGAACTGACTGGTTGTACCATTCTTATCAGACTCTTACCGTGCCTCTGGAGGGTCCTTGACCCGATCACCGCTTGTCGTGATGTCGACATTCCACAGGGGAGGGGAGATGACATGTGCCTTTGTGTGGGGTGTTTTTTTTTTTTTTCAATATCAGGGTCTCTCTCCTCGGTCAAGGAGGAGTTTGATAGGAATTTATTTTTGCCTCCAAATCCTGAACATGTGTCACTTTCATTACGTTTTGTCTGTCTAAACAGATCTCACTTGTAAACAAGTCTTCGAGGCTCAATGTGATTTATCTGTCTAAATGCTCAGTCACCTCTTGTCTAAGTCTAGGTTCTATAACTTTCTCCCAGATCTTCATCATGTGACTCATCAACTTGTAGTTGCTACAACTCTGTACATGACCCTTGTTCTTAAAAATGGCCACCAGCACTTCTTCTCCATTCCCGAGGCATTTTCTCACCCTCAAATATGACATTGAATATTTGAGTCAAAACCCTCACTGCCATCTCTCAAAGACATTTCCAAACCTCCACTGGTCATCAGGTCCTATTGCCTTCCTCTTCTTCATTCTTTTCAGAGCTTTCTGGACTTCACCCTCACTGATCTTTCCCACTTCCTTGTCCACAATTTCTATGACTCTACTCTTCTTTCTCTTTCATTCTCTTCATTCATTAGCTCCTCAAAGTTCTCCTTCCATCTTCCCATCACTCTCCTCACTTGTTAGAACATTACCATTCCTATCTTTAATAAGCCTAACCTGCTGCACATACTTTCCAACCTGATCCCTCTGCTTCTGTCTCTGGGGGGTGCGGGTGTCCATGTTGGGGGACTCCTGGAGTTCCGAGCTTGGGGGCCGCTGTGTGTCTGTGGTTCCGGTCTTCCCTGCGTTGCCTTCGTGTCCTGTGGGGACGGGTCTGTGGGTCCCCACATCCACTATTGAACATTTTTATGGAGAAACCTTAAAGTGACATCATGCTCACACAGGTGTTTAGATTCAATCAATCAACCTTTATTTCTACAGGTAAATCCCATTGAGCCTCGAGGACTCATTTACAAGAGAGACCTGGTTTAACAAAGAAAGATGACAACAATGGACAACAGCAACAACAATAAACAGTTAATAAATAAAAAAAACTGTATTATGACTTTTTATATTATTATTTTACAAATAGGATGGCTAAAAGGAAAAGGTAACAAAAAAACAAAAAACAGCTAGATTCTAAGACAAATGTAGAAAACTAAAAACAGGAACATGTCTACATTGGTCCCTGCCAGGAGTCCAACAGATTCTTAAAGACACTTAGAGAGGTCAAGGCCGAGAGCTTCAAATCTTTTTGTAAGATATTCCAGGAAACATGAGCGGAATAGGAGAAGGTCCTTTTACCTAGTTCAGTCCTCACTGAGGGAACACTGCAGGTAATAATGTCCTGAGAGCGCACGCTGTAGCTGCACTCACGCAGAGACATGTAGGAGGAGATGTATGAAGGCAGCAGACCAGGAAGTGATTTAAAGATGAAAATGTACCAGTGAGAGAGTCTGTGTGAAGTTAATGATGTCCAGTTAACCAGTGAATACTGGGTGCAGTGGTGGGTACGATAATCACAGCCAGTTATGAATCTTAGTGCACCATGATAGACAGCATCCAACCAGGTGTTTCATCCATTCAGGTGTTTATCAGATACACACTCAGTTGGGTTGTGGTGGCCATCAAATATATATTGTATTACCATGTACTGTATAAAATACTTTCTAATGATGTTATACGTATCATTATATATGTTGTTTGTTGTTGTGGTTTCTTAGTTTTGTCTCGTCTTTTCTTTCCGCAGGTCTAGAGTCAGACTTCAATGATGTTGATTTGTGTTCTCTTTATCTCTCTCTCTCTCCTCTATTCCTCTCTCCTTCTTTACATTTTAACTCTTCTCTCACTTTTCTGCTTTGTCTTCTTTGTTTTCCGTCCCCGTGTCCATTACATCTGAAACAAACCCAAAGCATATTCTAATAAAATTTGATTTATATATCAAGTGGAGTATTAAGGCCAGCCATGATGCTCTGCTTGTGAAAGTAAATCTGTTGGGCATCACTTTGACACTCACACAATAATTCTAAGTGTCACAATACCGGACAGGACAAGGGGGAAAAAATAATAAAATAAAAAATAAGCCTAACCTGCTGCACATCCTTTCCAGCCTGATCCCTCTGTCTCACAAATCGGTACAAGTCCTTCTCTCCCTCTTTAGTGTCCAGTCTCCATACAACTCATCATTCATCTGCTTTGTCTTAGCTACCTCCCTCTTTGCTCTACGTCCCATCTCCTTATATTCCTGTCTCCTCTCTTCAGTCCTCTCTCTGTCATATTTCTTCTTGGCTAACCTCTTTCTTTGAACAGCTTCCTGCACTTCACTATTCCACCACCAGGTTTCCTCATCATCCATTCTCTGTCCAGATGACACACCAAGTACCTTCCTACCTGTCTCTCTAATTACTGTTGCTGTAGTAGTCCAGTCATCTGGAAGCTCTTTCTTACCACCCAGAGCCTTTAACAGCTCCTCTCTGAATTTCTCACAACATTCTTCCTTCTTCATCTTCCACCATTTGGTCGTCTTCTCTGATTTTACTCTTTTCCTCTTCTTCACAACACCAGTCATTCTACACACAACCATCCGATGCTGTCTGGCCACGCTCTCCCCTGCCACAACCTTAGAGTCTCCAATCTCCCTCAGGTTTCCACTTCTACACAGAATGTAGTCGACCTGCGTACTCCTTCCTCCACTCTTACTCTTTCACAAAACAAACTTCAGTAATTTTAACATTTTACAAATAACATTCACTGTGTTTACAGAATAATCTGTTTCACCCTATAACTGACCATTATTGCACACAAGTAATGCCCAAACATTATTTTGCAAATAAACCCTACTTTTGAGGGATGTGATATAATGGTGGTTCATGCTGAGCAGTGCTTCACCTTCACTCAGCATCTCCTCAGCGCACCAGTGCTACATGAAGAGTCGTTTCCACAGCACACTGGGGAGTTCCCTGAGGCATCTCTTGACACAGCAGTAAAGGTTTATTCCAAGCGGATCATGATTGCTCCAACCAGAACTGCCCCTTTAAGGCTTTAAGCAAATTTAAGACTTTTCATTCAACCTTTATTTCTACAAGTTAGTCTCAATGAGCCTCCGGGACTCATTTACAGAGTGACCTGCTTTAAACAAAGAAAACAGATGAGGTGCAGACAACAATAGACAATGCAACAGTGCGTCTGCACCAGGTTTTCACAGTCCAAGGTTCTGATTTGGAGGGCTACCTTTTCATTTTAAAGAGGATCAAGTCCTGAAAAACTCCATGACACAGGATCACTGTAACATGCAGGCTATGCTCCTTACAGCCTGAAGCTTGTGAGGGGGTTCCTGACTTTAATCTGGGGGTTACTGAGAGGTTTCCATGCAGAAGGATGTTTTTTTTTTTGCTTGGAGTGAAATATTTATTCATACCACCTTTAAAGTATGAGCCCTCCTGAATCAATAGTTCATACATTATTGATGAGACAAATTGAATTTACTTGTATAGATTTTATACTGCACATACAAACTCAACATGCTTCCATAAAAATAAAGATAGCAAATACTAAAGCTAAAAAAGTGCAACATAAGTTTACAAACCAGAAGGACAACATATTGATTTAAAATGACCAAAACTGAAAACAACATTAAACCAGATATGTTCATTGTAAGTTAAACTGAAAACTTTGAGGAAAAAATAAAGTTTTTAGTTAGTTTTTGAAACAAGACACGGATGTGACAACCAGAGCTCTTGTGTCAGAACTTGAGAGAACTGGACCAAGATGGCTGACGGCACCAAGAGCTGATGGAGAGTTTACTTTAGATAAGACAAGAAGCCTTTGCTGGATGACCTTAAAGGAGCATCAGGATTGAATCCAGAGAGCATCTCATTGCACAATCGATGAGATGCTCCTGCAGCCATTTAAAAAAATCAAACTGGAACATTCTGAAGCAAAACATTGCTGGACGTACAGTAGATGCATTGTTTTATATCTAAATGATAAAACTTGAAAGTACTTGTCAAGGTCAAAGTTTCTTTACTGCCATTCACATCACATGTGGTACATGTGGTGGAACGAAACTGTGTACACAGGGTCCCAGTTACATCCAACAATGATAAGATCGAAGATATGAGCTAAGAAAAATGTTAACTAAATCATACACTAAGCACTAACAGCATAAAAACGATACACCGAACATGAGTCTGTGTGAGCAGATGAGTACAAATGAACACGGCAACATGAAACAGATCAGCAGCAACATGAAACGGATCAGCAGCAACATAAAACTGATCAGCAGCAACATAAAACTGATCAGCAGCAACATAAAACTGATCAGCAGCAACATAAAACTGATCAGCAACATGAGATCAGCAGCACTGTTTAATGTAGTCTTTAGTCAATTGAAATACACACTTTAATTTTTGCTTTAAGCTGACACATTGTCATGAGTAACACTGTTATGGTAAATTTGTGCTATTAGTTTTTTAATCTGAGGCCATGGTCCTCAGTCAGAAAAGGGTGGATTGTTCTCTTCAGGGTGAGGTTCTGCCTCCAGTGGAGGAGTTCAAGTATCTCAGGGTTTTGTTCACGAGTGAGGGAAGGATGGAGCGTGAGATTAACAGATGGATTGATGCAACATCTTCAGTATTGTGGACTCTGTGCCGGTCCACTGGGGTGAAGAGGGAGCTGAGCTGTAAGACAAAGCTCTGTTTACAGGTCGGTCTACGTTCCTCCCCTCACCTCTGGTCCTGAACTCTGGTAGAGACTGAAAGAATGAGATTGTGGATCCAGGAGGTTGAAATGAGTTTCCTCTGCAGGGTAGCTGGACTCTCCCTTAGAGACAGGCTGAGAAGTTCAGTTATCAGGAGAGACTCAGAGTAGAACCACTGCTCCTCCACATTGAGAGGAGTCAGTTGAGGTGGTTCAGGCATCTTGCAAGGATGCTCTCTGGACACAGCCCTAGGGAGGTGCTTCAGGCATGTCTGACTAGGAGGAGACCCCGGGGAAGACCCAGGACACACTGGAGAGACTACGTCTTTCTGTAGGACTGGAAACATCTTGGAGTCCTCCCAGAAGAGCTGGAAGAGGCTGTGGAGAGAGGTCTCGGGGCAGCATCTTGAGCAGGGAGGTCCAGGCATCTGAGTCCAGAACAAGAGGAAGATGATGGATGGATGTTTATTGCTTGGTTTCTATGTTAAAATACTGAATATTTTATAATTTGAAGGTATCGTGTCTGAAAGCTAAGCTCTTGTTGTTTACGATAGAACAGTTCTTAAGTTACTGGATGCTTCATGTAAATAAGAGCGCAGCCTCTTTAGCACATGTCTGCATTACTCAGTCATTAGTATCCTGCTTCTGCTCAGACCAATGGCAGTCGACACCCATTGTGTCTCTGATGCCATTTTGATTTCTTTTGGCAGACTTATTGTGCCGGTCCGTCTCTTCACATCTCATCTGACGTTGCAGCACGCTGCCCGTTGGGGCCTGTGTAGAGGTGCATGACAGTTTCTAGTAGAAAAGAGAAAATACAGACTAAAGATAAGAACCGCAAGCAAGCCACTTTATTTTTAAACACCCAATTTAGTGCATTTAAAATCTTACCAGATTGCGAGAGTAGTATTTTTGTGGTTAACAAAGAGCGAGCTGAGAGCTCTCAGAAACTCAAAAGACAAAGGGAATCTTTTTTTTAGGTGTTACATCAAAATCTTGAAATTATTGCAATCAGAACATCAAATGTAGCCACATTTTCTACACAAAGAACAAATCAAATGTCGCCTTATAAAACACTGCCGGTTGTCCCTGATGTGCTCCAGGTTTAGAACATCAGTAGTCCTCAGTTCTGAAGCAGAACAGAATTTAATTTTGTTCAGTTGATTTATACAGCACCAAGTCACAACAGACGTCGTCTCAGGGGCCGAACAGAAACTTTCATATATAAAAATAATAGTTATGTATAAAATACACTGTATAATTACATCAAAACATTGTCGGCATCTGAACTGACAGATCTGTAGAGTCTGAAAACATTTCTGGACACCACGATTTGTTGCCAAAACTTTAAAAAACTGGTTATGAGACAAATGAATATAGACAAAATGGATCTGGAGTGACTGAAAAATCTATTGTGATCTTTTGTAAAAGTGGACACTTTACAGCTAACTGTCATCAAATCACGTTTATACAGAAAAATCAGGTTCAGAAATGAAATAATGCCTAAAATACAGAAAGTATAAGTTACAAGAACAAGTCTTTGAATGAAACGCAAGAAGAAATTACAACACAATGTTATTATTCTGACATTTTAATGACCATTGACGTGCTTGCCAAGTCGATCTCGTGCCCTAAACGTCCATACATGGAGCCTCGTGTGCATTTTTAGACATTTCACAACGATGAAACACACTCACAAGAAACTAAAATCTTTGTCTTTGATTGTGTCTTATTTTTTTAGAAACCACCAGTTTGGGGCACAGCTAACCAAATTTTTAACTTTGCTAACCCAAATTTGTCTAACTAAAAAAATTGCTTGTTAACATTAAACATGTAAAGGAAATTAGTGGAAGTTATCCACCTTGTTCCTCGTCCCATGCTGCCTTGTGTGAATTACTGACAACTTCTGGTGCGGACCAGAAGGTGTTTATGTGTGAACATTACAAGCTAATATCCTGATGCATGCTCAATAATCCAGGTAGAAAAATCCAAAAAAGTTCAATCTGGTCCTCTGGACATTCAAAAAAACAAACAAACAAACCAAAGCAAAAAAAATGTAGAAACGTTTCGTCTCTCATCCGAGAGACTTCCTCAGTCTGAGGTGCTGTATTCAGCTCAGTCTCTTAAATAGCACCTTCTCAGAGTGGATCAACCAGTTTGCTGTTGACAACCAGAACCAGCTGATCACATGATCAAGAAGGACCATCAGCCTAACAATGGATCATTAGCACCTGATGGCTGTTTACTACTCACAGAGGGCTGAGTGATACTAGCAATCACAGCATTGTAAGAGGGGGACAGTTGAACCCGGAGGCCTCCACCCCTGTTTAATGATGGACGGTTTCTTTTCACAAAGATGGCCTCCTTTACTCCTCTCTCAAACCATCGTTCCTCTCTATCCAGGATGTGAACATCTTCATCCCTGAAAGAGTGACCGCTGGCCTGGAGATGAGTGTAGACCGCAGAATCCTGGCCTGATGATGTTGATCTTCTGTGCTGGGCCATCCTTTTGGAACACCACCTGTTGGAGTTCAAACAGGACAATATAATCGTACCGCTGCCTGATGAGGACGAGGGATGGAGGACGAGCTGAAGAAGTGGCTGCAAGTTACATCTACTAGCATGTTTAGCTACATCTACTAGCATATTTAGCTACATCTACTAGCATATTTAGCTACATCTACTAGCATATTTAGCTACATCTACTAGCATATTTAGCTACATCTACTAGCATGTTTAGCTACATCTACTAGCATGTTT
>NC_056501.1:2162088-2166172 GCF_014905685.2 Nematolebias whitei | reverse complement strand
ATCTACTAGCATGTTTAGCTACATCTACTAGCATGTTTAGCTACATCATCTACTAGCATGTTTAGCTACATCTACTAGAAGTTTAGCTCCTTCACTGACTCGGTTCTTCTGACGGTGAAGCAATGAACAACCTGAAAAGCTCTGAGGTGTATCAGTGTCTCCACAATAATAAGGTCGGTGGTGTTTTGTTAAAAGAGGTGGGACACAATCTTCTTGACCTTAAATCAGACACAGAGACAAAGCCTTAAAGTCCTCCATCACTGAGCTTGGGTTCATTACAGAGAAAATCATAAACTGAAGATGAACAAATGTATAAAGCTGTGACCTCCATACACCTGAAATCATCCCTGATGTTCTCGTCACTGTTTTCAATCCTCCTGAGGATCTGGCGTCTCTTCTCCGGTGGTTTATTGTCGTCCAGACACAAAGTAGGACGCAGGTTTTCCTTCGTCGGTCGTTTGTCAACAAAGTGAAATGAGCTCACATGCAGAGTTTTGGGTGGTCTCTTCAAGTTCACATTTTTCAGACACGTTCTTCTTAATTCCTCATCTGTAGGTGGGAGATGGAAACTAGACCACTTCCTGTCTGACAGGATAAATTCAAAAAAGCGTTCAATACAAAAACAACTGAACTTTATTTGTAACAGAAGACGTTTCGCTCCTCATCCGAGGAGCTTTCTCAATTCAATGAGCAGTAAGTGAGAGGTTCAGATTATAAAGCTGAGTGAGATAAGACACACACACACATGTAGATTTGACAAGTCACACCTGAACACCTTAACAGTAGGGCTATCTTAAGGTCTTTGTTCCTGTAATTCACAGTCGAGGCCCCTCTGTTCCCATCAGGTGTGAAAACCGGCTGGGAATCTGTTTTAAAGTTGCATTATAGGTTTTTGAAAGTGGAAATCTGAGGCCTCCTCCTCTGTTCAGAGACGGCTTTTCTCTTTGTACATAAATTACCTCCTTCACCTCCCTCTCAAACCATCTGTGTTCTCGGTCCAAAATGTGCACATTTTGGTCTTCAAAAGAGTGTCCCTTATCTGTGAGGTGGAGGTGAACAGCTGAGTCTTGTCCAGAGGAGGTGGCTCTCCTGTGATGAGCCATGCGTCTGTGAAGAGGCTGTTTAGTTTCTCCACTGTAGAGGTCTGGACAGTCCTCGCTGCACTGGACCACAGACCCTACTTTGTGTATGGGTGTTTTGTCCTTAGGGTGGGAATCTTCACCAGAATGTCTGACAGGAAGTTATACCATAACCCTTTCTACAGGAGAAAGGTGTATAGGATGGGATACTTTCATTACTTTTACTTTCTTGTTCGTCTTATCATCATGTGATGCATGCTAAGGTCTGATAAACGTGAACAGGCTTGCAGAAGAACATCAACATTCAAACACAATACTCGAATGAGGCTGAAAAAAATCAAATTCCACCAGTTGCCTGCAAGTGTTTTAACGTGTTTCCATGTTCACCTTCAGACCAATCGTTCATGCACAGATAGCCTCGCATGTTTGCTACAAGTACTCAATAAACCAGTGTTTTACTCTGAGCGTATGGAAAGTAAACATGTTTCTGCTGCAGTTTCCTGCTAGAATCAAAATGAGAGCTACAGATGCTTTTCCCAGTCCAAGGATGTTTACAAGAAGCCTGAAACTTTCAGCCCTCTTTCATCATAAGCCGAGTGTTGGTCGCAGCGAGCAGCCGTGTGCATCGATGGCTCAGACTGATGACGCTGAAAGCTGCTTACAGTTTGAGGCCACAACTCAATTATTCATTGTTCTCATTGTCTTTTGCAAAAATTCAACTATAAGTAAAAATAAAAATGTTTTCATTTATCACATAATTGTTTTTTTCAATTTCCAGTGGAACATAGTCCAGTTATTGTCTTGTTACATAATGTCTACTAAGACAAATGTTGTGACAGAGAAATGTCAAGCATGCAGATGCCTCGTCTCAGCTTTGATCGTGTGCATGAAAAGAATATTGATGAGCATCTTTGATACAAAAGCAGTGTGTACTGGTGCCCAGGCAGAGTGCAGCTCTGACTCATGGACTCCGAGGAGCACGGGGTGCTTCATGCTGTTTGCTGAAGGGAGCGTCTCCATCAATAACAAGCAGCCTAATGAAAGAGCTATTGGATTTCATGTTCTGATGCTCATGCCTGTTGTTTTGATGTACTGCAGCTTAATCTAAGCTCATCATTTTTAGTTTTGTGTTTTGATTGTTAAACTGACAGAATGGAAATGCAAATGAAAGACATATTTATCACAGAAATGGGTAATAAATGTAAAACAGTTCATTTTGACAGAGATTATGATGTACATTATTCAAATCACCGCTTTATTGTTATTTTATTTGCAGTGATTCTCATCAGCTATTCATCAGCTTTGTAGCAACCTTGTCAAGGGACTGTGTTTGTACAGCAATGCATTAAGTTAACTGCAGCTGTTTCACAGAACTAACAGCAAAATACACCCCGATCTCACACAGTCGCTACTTCATTATATGCCGTGCAATATCAATAAAGCTACCCATAAACATACATAGTTATGGGTTATAAGTTCTAATTATAATTTGTTTCAAAATGTTAAAACTCTGGTCACATTTATTTAAAATATTTATTCAGTGCAGTATTCTTATAATTTGTTTAGAAATGTCAGGGATTTTCAAGAATTTGCAAAATTAAAATGAAAACTTTCACTTTATTGTTTATTTTTAGATCAAAGTCTTAATGTGTCACAGGTTGCAATGTTTCCAACCCACCTAGGATGGATGGATGGATGATGGATGGATGGATGATGGATGGATGGATGATGGATGGATGTTCTAGAGTCAAGTTTTGGGACAGCACCTTACACAGTCTCTCTTTCCACAGTCACCTCTTCCAGCTCTTCAGGAGGATTCTGAGGTGTTCCCAGGCCAGCTGGGAGACAGGCCTACCAGTGTGTCCTAGGTGCAGTGGTTCCACAGATATTTTGCTAACACACACAAACATGCTGGGATTATTACCTGCCTTCATTTTTGGTGGCAGGCAACAATATTCAATAGACATCATAAGCTGACTTTGACCTAAAGAAAAAGTTTTTGTCACCAAGTGAAACTTGTGTATTTATTTAATTAGTAATCTCCACAACATGCCTGAAAACTTGCCCAGCATCTCCAGTTCCTTGTCCATTATGACAACGGGAGCCTCGAGTATAAAACACTGCACAGCTTGCATACTAAAACATGGCACACTTAAAAATGTGCAGAGTGTTCACAAAACATACCTAGACATTTAAAACCCAGGCCACACCTGATCCTGTGCACTTCTGCTTCATAAATGTCAATGACTGTGGAGCTGGGTGAATATGCATGGACCAATTACCCGCCTCAGTAACTCATATAAATGATTATGCAAACATCTATTAATATGCCCCTGCTGCCACCTATTGTTCACATATCAATGGCAAATTGTGCTAAAAAGAAACAAAGGGACTTCAGTGAATGTGAGATTGAAGAACTGATGAGAGAAAGGAAGCCAGAGATGTTTCCCTCTGTTATCAGCATCAGACAGAAAGAAGAGACAGATCATCACCTGGTGATCGCTGCTTCTTACAAACCCATGGGTGCCACAACAAACAAACAAACAAACAAACAAACCTAAGAGAGGGTGTTTTGGTGAGTGTCCACAGGCACAGTGGGGTTAAACAAGTGGAGACGAGTGAACCGGTGAGAACCTCTGCTTTAAACAAGATGCTGGTGAAGATTCTCAATCCTGCAGAAGAGCCGGAGCAGTCATCGCTCTTAGAGAGGCAGCACCATGTTTACGCATTCATCTGTTGTCCACAGCTATTACCCACCTTATTTAATTACACATAATCAACAGGAACAATTACACAAGATAATTGATTTATTCAGTGTGCATTCACCCACCTGTGAGGAGGTTCTCCTCTCTGCACCTCACCTCCTGCATGTCATTAATGCCTCTGCTCCTCAGCACGGTGAAGTCCCTGACACAACATAATGTATTCACGTCACATGACCAGAGGAAGCTGTCCGTCTCACGTCACATGACCAGAGGAAGCTGTCCGTCTCACGTCACATGACC
>NC_056501.1:2143764-2157088 GCF_014905685.2 Nematolebias whitei | reverse complement strand
GAGGAACAGCTTCTACCCTGAGGCTGTTAGACTCATGAATCTCTAACCAGAATAATCACTGTGAAAAACCATATCATGTTGCTGCTGATCTGTTTCATGTTGCTGCTGATCTGTTTCATGTTGCTGCTGATCTGTTTCATGTTGCTGCTGATCTGTTTCATGTTGATGTGTTCATGCGTGCACATCTGCTCACAGACTCATGTTCATGTTTGTGCTGATGTTCAATGTTTTATGTTATGAGTGCTTAGTGTATATTTAGTTGATGTTGTTCTTAGTTCATATCTTAGAAAATAAAAATAGTAATAACATCTATTTTATTGTTGGATGTAACTGGGACCCTGCGTACATAATTTCGTTCCACCACATGTAACACATGAGGTGCGAATGACAATAAAGAATCTCTGACTCTGACTCTCTGATCTTTTATTTTATGAATGTTTTCTGTGTTCACACAGCTCATAACTCATTTTTACTTCTAGGCTTCTCAATGAACGGGATTATATATTTCATAACTTGGACCATCCATCCATCCATCCATCCATCCATCCATCCGATGTTGGTCCAGAAGGCACCAGGTGCAGAAGGAGAACCCAGCAACACTTTTCAGTTCCTCCTGGGGCATCAGGAGGTCCAAACCAGGACTCTCTGGTCCCAGAAAGGTGCTCCTGAAACTCTTTCAAAGGGAGGCAACAAGGACAGTTCTTGTCAGATGCCCCAACCATCTCACCTGACCTTTTCAAGTGAAGGAGCAGCAGCTCTTCATCAGAGATGAAGCTCCTCACTGTCTGATGGATCTGGAAACTCTGTGGAGGAAAATCATTTCAGCTGCTTTTATTTATGACCATATTCTTCTGGTCATGTAACAAATCCTGTAACTCAACCAACTCTTCAGATTACATTAGATTAACATTCTGCATAGTTTTACTAAATTACCCACCCTTGCAAACTAAAGAAGTAAATCATTTTATTTAGTCATGTTTTAAATAAAATTAGGCACAGTACATACCTGGTAATAAATGTCATGCTGACTCATCAGTCTGAAAACATGGATTTAGATCGTTTACCATTAATTAAACCTGAGCTACTGTGAACTTGCAGCCGCTTGTTATTAGAAACAATATTTATTAAACACTTGGTGCAAATTATTATCTATGAATTAATTTAGTCAAAATGAAGACTTATTATCTTAAAACCTAAAATCCCTGTTCTGAAGACAAAGGCTGAAAAAGTATTAAAGTCCAGTTTTAATACGTCTGGTGGATATAGAATAATTGTTTCAAACAGGTTTACAGTAGTTTGACATTATGAAGCGTTCACACTATTGTGACCCTATTAATATTTATTATTCTGTATTCCTCAGTCTTCCAGTTACCTTAAACTATTCCATATCTTTTTCAGCATTTTTTTTTTGCACTTTTCAATCTATTTCAACAAATCATGAATCCAAACGTTCGGCTCTTTCAGGACAATCCTGCTGTGACTTTTGGTATTGGAGCAACTTTAGCTTTTTCAAACATTTAGCCTTTTCTGCCATTTTTTTCATAGAAAATGAATTGAGCTCAATTTTCATTATTCATATCTTTAGATCTGTTTACGACCTTTTACTTTTCCTTTCACATTTTGTTAGCTTCTTTCAGCTTCCTTCTAAAAAAATTAAAGTTTTTCAGCCATTTTCAGTTAATTTCAGCTGTTTTATGCTCCTTTCAGCTTATTTCTGTAAGTTTCAGCTTTTTCTGCTATTTCAGCTTCTATTTAGCTGTTTTTTGCTAAGTGTAGCCTTTTCAGCTACTTCCACATTTTTGCACTCATTTCAACTTTTTTCTGCATAATTCAGTAAAAATGTGCCAACTCCTCTTCATTCTGGTAATTTAGGCTTCTTTCTGCTTTTTTACTACTTTGCAGCTGTTTTTGCTAATTTCAACATTTTTCAGATAATTTCCATTTTTTTGTGCTCATTTCTGCTTTTTCAGCCTAACTGGGCAAACATGTTATTTCTGCTTTCTTCTGCTACTTTAAGCTTGTTCTAACCTTTCAGCTACCTTTTTTTTTAAATTAGCCTTTTGTAGCTAATTTCAGCCGTTTTGAGATTAATTCAAGTTTTTCATGGAAATTTCTGCTACTTTCAGCATAATTAACCTCTTTATGATAATTTCAGCTCATAATGTTCCTTTCAGCTTTTTTGCTAGATTTAGCTTTTTCTGCTAATTCAACATTTTTTCATTCAACCTTTATTTTTCAGGTCTCTCTTGTAAATGAGTCCTCGAGGCTCAATGGGATTTACCTGTATAAATAAAGGTTGATTGATTTAAACAGGTCAGTTCCGTTGAGCCACGAGGACTCATTTACAAGAGGGACCTGATTTTTTTTTTTTTTTTAGCTTATTTCAGCTCTTTGTTTCCTTCTGGTAGTTTAAGCTTCTTTCTGCTATTTCAGAAACTTTTCAGCTTTTTTCTTAGCTAATTTCAGCATATTTAATCTTAATTCAGCAAACGTGTC
The DNA here is from genome assembly GCF_014905685.2 of Nematolebias whitei. Lineage (NCBI taxonomy): Eukaryota > Metazoa > Chordata > Actinopteri > Cyprinodontiformes > Rivulidae > Nematolebias > Nematolebias whitei. Next base: position 2,154,592 of record NC_056501.1, on the reverse strand, counting down.
TTTTTTATTTTTTATTTCTTCATAGCTTAGGCTTGTTCTACTGTATTTCAGCTACATTTCAGCTGTTTTTAACTTATTTCAGCTGTTTTTTAGGCACGTTCTTCAACAACAGGCATTCAGTTTCAGTTTTCTAAATGGAGGTGAAGGATCTCAAGTGTCCTGCTGCTAAAGGCATCTCAAGTATTTGAAGGTACATTTTTTTATTTAGTGTAATTTTGTGAAAACACAAATTCAAAAGTTCACTTTTGTGTAACCTGTGTGTGTTGTTGCGTTTGTGCTCTTGTTGGTTTGATTCTATGTTTCTCTTGCACTCAGGCTGCTGCTGTTACACCGGATTGTTTGACATCATCAGTGTTGAGCATATAGCGTTTATATTTTAGATCCTTTTTGACCGTTTTCTTTTTATACTTTATATTTTTTCTGTTGTTGTGTGTAACTGGGACTCTGAGTTTTGTTGCACCACATGTGATGGAAATGACTACAGCTGACTTGAACTTGAACAATCCCCAAACCATCCACATGGATACTGTCACACGGAGAATGTGAATGACATTTAAATGTTGTTGTTCTCAACGTCATGGTGAAGGTTTTATTGAATGACATCACATCTTCCTTCATGTCTACATTTGAGCCTAAATGACCCGAACGACACGCATCGCTCACGCCATGTCTGTTCGTTGTGCATGCAAATTGCATCCACTATAAAAATAATTTGCATTCTGCGTGTGACTGCGTCGTCTGCACCTGTGACGACTCGTTTGCAACGCAAGCAGAATCCAATCTCTGTAAATGTATCTCCACATAATGATTGCCGCCGGGATAAAAGTTGCATTTTGGCCTTCATTGTCGTCCCGCTCATTTTCCTGGAATAGAAAGTCATAATGCGTCACGCACCAGAAACTAATTCTGTCTTTTTTTTTCTGGAACTTGTCTTTACACAGTCAGATGCACCAACACAGAAAAATAAAATCAGGTTGTTAACTATTTAATTTATGTGCTTCAGCTCTTTCCTCCTGTTCAGGGTCAGAGGTGCTCGTGCGCACCTCATCACATGCTTTACATTTTGAAGAACCAGCGCATGTGCTCATGTTTTAGACAAAGCAGCCGAAGGTAACCTTCAAACACAAACGCACATCGAACGGCAGCTTCGAGCTTTTAAAGGCTGCATGTTTCACTGACTGCTGTTCTTCACCGACACATTTCAAATGAGTATAAAAGCAAAATAAAAAGATTCAGCAGAACAAACTGTGATCTCTGTGTGTTTGTGTCATGTCACTTTATTGATTCTTTAAGAATAAAGTATGAATTGTATGAGTAGAAATGTTTACTCCCTGTCCTGCAGTTAGTTTCTTGTTGTTTTTAGCAACAATTCAAGTTGTTAACTTTTTATCTACTTAATAAGAGGTTTCGTTTAAAAACAGGAATACAAAATTTAATCTGGAAATTGATAATTTCAGCACAGTATTTAGTTGGCGTCGGCTTTAGTCGGTGTCTTTCATTTAAAATGACTGTAACACAGAATGAAACTGAAAACTAAAAGATTATGTGAAACAATGACGAAGATAAGTGACTGTGATGACGTGCGACTAAAAGAAGAGGAACTGGAAGAAAAAGACAGAAGTGGTGACAGATGTGTGGTTTCAGCTGAATCACAGGTTTAAAAGTTACAGTCTGAAGATGTGACACCGCTCAAATAAAGAAAGAATAAAATGTGCATTATTTTATTTTTAATACTGACTTTCTTTAAGAGGCTGTAAATCAACAGCTGGAAACCACAGTCATTGGATTGTGATCTGTTTTTAAGATCTTCTACGATGCATCTAAAAAATGAGAATCCTCCAGAACCAGCTCTGGTACTTTTGTCATGTGGGCCGGTGTCGAGTCCTGCTGGAAAATGAAACCAGCATCTCCATGAAGCTCGTCAGCAGCAGGAAGCATGAAGAGCTCTGCAGATGCTGCGTGGACTGTGGACTTTAGAGAACCCAGTGGACCAGAACCAGCAGAGGACATGGACCCAAACTATCCCTGATTGTGGAAACTTCACTCTGGACTTGAACAAGATGGAGTCTGGACCTCTCCTCCTCCTCCAGACTCTGAGACCTTCAATTATAAACCTTTCATGTGAGAAGAGGACGTTGGACCACTGAGAGACGGTCCAGCTCTTTGTGTCCTCAGCAGGTAAGACGCTTCTGATGTTGTCTCTGGTTCAAGGACGTGAACACTGAGACGTTTGTAGCTCATGTCCAGGAGTTCATCAGCTGATCAGGTTGACACCAGGAGTTCACAATTTTCTGTTGAGTTTTGTTTTTTTTTCATTATTTGTAAGTTTTAATCATCAAAATGAAAATAAATAAATAAAGGCTGAAATATTTCTCTGTGTGTAATGAATCTATGTAAAATATGAGTAGATGTTTCCACAATATTCTCATATTTTGAGATGCACATGTAGATGAGCATGTGACAGGTAGCTTCAAGGTGGAGGTGGGAGTGCATCAAGGATCAGCTCTGAGCCCCTTCTTGTTTGCTCTGGTGATGGACCGACTAACAGATGAGGTCAGGCAGGAACCCCCGTGGACTATGATGTTTGTAGATGACATTGTGATGTGGTGATAATGGGGAACAGGTGGAAGAGAACTTGGAGAGGTGGAGGTATGCACTTGAAAGAAGAATGAAAGTCAGCCGTAGTAAGACAGAGTCCATGTGTGAATGAGAGGGAGGAGGTGGAACAGTGAGGCCACAAGGAGCAGAGAACCCTGAATAGGGAAAAGCTGAAAGAAGATGTAGATTAAACTGTGTGCAGTTTAAATCTTTATTGTCACAAATATTAACAGTTCTTGACCAAAAACGTGTCTTTGCATCACTGATCAGCTGCTTTGATGGTTTTATTATAAGAAAACTCTTTCAAAACGTTCAGAATCAGAGAAGATTCAATCACATTTGTAATTTAAACATTTGTAGCACAGTCCAGATGTGCAGCAGTCTGTAGAAGAGCCACTCACTGCTTGAGAAAGGAGAAAACCCAAATACTGTAGAGTAAAAAAGACTTGATGTGAATGAAGTGTCCGCTCTGTGTGGATCTGCCTTCACTCCTCTGGACATCGACCTGCCCCTCCTCCCAAATCACCTGCACCGTTTTCTTTGTTTTAGCTTCAGGAAACTCTGACTAGTGGGTAACGGATTGAAACCACAGCTGACTGCTGCTCACAAAACAGCTCTTCTCTTTTTTAACTTTGCACAGCCGTACGTTCCTCCTGTTATCAAGTGCAGCTGTTTATTTGAGTGCTCTTTGACCCTCTCATCTTTCTCAAGTACATACAGACCAACAGTTACTATTTTCTGCGTTCTTCACTCGGTGTCGTTCTTTCCTGCTGCGCACACTTGTAAGGGTCATGGTCCATCTCCTGGGGGCTAAAGGTGCTTCCTGCTGAACTACCAGGTGATAATCCTCACACTGTTACAGGTGATGACTCCGACGTGGACTGTGTGGCAGACAGACGATTTCAAGTCACATAATCTAAACTGGTGAAGAAGTGGAAAACTTCCAGTTCAAACAAGATGACGTGCACAATGTGGTTCAGACTCTCATTAAACTGGCACTTGTGTTCCCACAACTGTTGAGCACAAGGTCATCGTTTCAAGGTTCAAGGTTCTTTACAGTCGTTCTCATCACATGTGGTACATGAGGTGGAACAGAATTGTGTCCTCAAGGTCCCAGTTACACCCAAAAATATCAAAAATATAAAGTTTATGAAAAAGAAACAGCACACAAGGATCTAAGATATACATTAAACAATAATAATATAATACGGTGTATTAAACAGCAGCCTGAACATGAGTCTGTAGTGAGCAGATGGTACGAATACAGCATCTTAAAGGCAATAAATCAGCAGCATGGATAATCAGCAGCATGGATAATCAGCAGCACATATCAACAATCAAGTGGCATTACAAAAAAAAATAGTTGTAAACATTCAAATAATAAATGTTGGTTTAGTGTTTACCTATAACCCAAACATTTAAGGAGTAAACATTTTTAATAATCACATTAAAAGTTATAAATATTGTCTTTAGTGCCTGTTTGTTTTAATTTGCTGCCTGTCATTCACACACACTAATAAATTTAGAAAATACTTTGTAGAACCGGGCTTCGTTAAGTTCACTCCATTTCCTGGTTTTAGTTGACCGGCAGTTCTGCCACATCCAATATGACGGACGCTCCGACGTACCGCTGCGACGGGCCAGCCCTCTCAACGAGGCATCTACGTATAAACGTCTATGGAGGCGAGCTTGACCTGCGTCATGGGTGAGTCATACAGATGTGGGGGAGAGAATCCAGTAGTTTTTCACAATAAAACATGGTTCAGAATCAGACACTAAATAAATCTGAAATAATTTAAGTTATGTAATCTTTTTGGACTTGCTGGGCACCGAGGTGCTTCAGGCATGTCCAACTGGGAGGAGACCCTGGGGAAGACCCAGGACATGCTGGAGAGACTTTGGTCTCTCGGTTAGTCTGGGAACACCTTGGAGTCCTCCCAGAAGACCTGGAAGAGGCTGTGGAGAGAGATGTCTGGACCTCCCTGCTCAAGATGCTGCCCCAAGACCTGAGTCCAGAACATGATGGCTGGATGGATGCATGATGGCTGGATGGATGGATGAATGGAAGGATGGATGGATGGTTGTAATTTTTTGTGTGACCGTTAACAATTGATCCACGGACCAGTACCGGTCCCCGGTCCGGGAGTTGGGGACCACTGGTCTACATGTGTACGTCTAAGTTCTAACTGTTGTGCCTAGAAATCAGTGTTTTTCATATTCGTGCTGCCAGCCCACCTGACGCATCGTGCCAGTGTCTCTGAAATCAAATTCCCCTCATTCTCGTGTTTGCTGTACACGCTGCCTGGAGCTCCTGAGTTGACTCCACATGGTTTTATTCGCTGCACTGCAGGCACATGACTGACTGATTGAATAATTGCATGAACAAGCAGGTGTATCCAGTGCATGTGTACCACATGGACAGATTGCAGGAAACACATTTAATTCTGCACAATTACAAATAAAAGTAATAAGACATCATTTGGGCACACACTTGTGACAGCTGTTGGGTTTAGACAAGCTCACGTCCAGATGTTTGGTCATTGATATGAACGAAGCATAAAGAATTTCTTGTAAGCTGACACACAGAACTGTCTGATTGTTAGCTGCCAGGCTGCACGCAGATAATCTAAAGAGATCACAGCTAAAGAACATTTTACCACGTCGCAGCAGTGTTGGTGATAATTCTGAGTTGTCAGTCCCCTCATAGAAAACGTGAAGTGCAGTTTGAATGCGATCGTCTTGTCCTGACACTTTGTGTTGCAGCCTCGTGCTCATCATTTCACACAAACCTTACAATGAGCCGCAGCACAGAAGCTTCAGATCCAGCTGTTTCCACAAATGGAGGAGAACTCTGAGCCTGAAAGCACCAACACAGACTGGTGCATGCCTTTTCTGTAGGGTTTGCTTTTTCAAAACCTTTATGTCAAGCATACGTTTTGTTCAAAGAACATTTAACCGATGAATAAAAGAGGAGGACGCACGATTTAGTAACGATGCTTTAGTTCTTAACTTGAGTCATTCTTGTCAAATAAGAAAAGCCTGAATGTTTTTAAAAGAGTGCAGTTTGCCATCAGTCATTGCATTTTAAACATCTGCCCTGGAATATTTACAAATGTACATTTTAAATGTTTTCTTTCTCCAAAAATAGTAAGAAATAACGAGAAAAGTTCCTGGAGAAACTTTGACAAGGACTGCCACGTGGCGACCATTTAAAAATCTTGATTTGACAGCACTAAGTGCTCAGGTTTGCTCTCAGCTACTGTTGTATGACATTTCAGCTCAAAATGGCAAAATGTAATTGAATTATCTAAAAAAGTCAAATCTGGTCCTCTGGACATCCAAAAAACAAAACAAAGCAAAACAACAAAAAATCTAGAAACGTTTCGTCTCTCATCCTGAGGACTTCCTCAATCTGAGGAGCTGTATTCAGCTCAGTCTCTTAAATAGCACCGTCTCAGAGTGGATCAACCAGTTTGCTGCTGACAACCAGAACCAGCTGATCACATGCTCAAGAAGGACCATCAGCCTAACAATGGATCATTAGCACCTGATGGCTGTTTACTGTTCACAGAGGGCTGAGTGATACTAGCAATCACAGCATTGTAAGAGGGGGACAGTTGAACCTGGAGGCTCCACCCCTGTTTAATGATGGACGGTTTCTTTTCACAAAGATGGCCTCCTTTACTCCTCTCTCAAACCATCGTTCCTCTCTGTCCAGGATGTGAACATCTTCATCCCTGAAAGAGTGACCGCTGGCCTGGAGATGAGTGTAGACCTCAGAGTCCTGGCCTGATGATGTTGATCTTCTGTGCTGGTCCATCCTTTTGGCCAGTGGCTGTTTAGTTTCCCCGATGTAAGACTGATCACCCTCCTGACACTGAACAGCATACACGACATTACTCTGTTTGTGCCGGGGGACTGGATCTTTGGGATGAACCAGTCTTTAATGTATTTTGGGGTTTAAAAGCCACTGGGACGTTGTGTTTAGAAAATAAACGTCTCAGTTTCTCTGATACTCCCTCAACATATGGAATGACCACTGGTCTGGGTCTGGGTTCCTCCTTCTCACCTGATGGCTGACTGGAGTCCTGTTTGGGTTTCTTCTCTGCTTTCAGGAAGGCCCAGTTAGGATATCCACATTGCTCTAGAGCCTGTCTTGTGTGGGATTTCTCCTTCTGCCTGGCTCCTGAGCTAGTGGGGACGCTGTCTGCTCTGTGGTACAGAGTCCTGATGACTCCTAACTTGTGCTCCAAAGGGTGATGGGAGTCAAACTGCAAATACTGGTCTGTGTGGGTGGGTTTGCGGTTTGTGGTACACCTCGGTTTGCAAAAGTCCTCTATCAGAGACTGAGACCTCAGTTATCACACCAAATTTCAGCTCAATGTGTAAAAATAGCTGAGTTAACGCTATTTAAATGTAGCTTTGGTGGCCATCTTGAATTTTTTTTAATCCATTAATTGCACATTTTTCTCAGCTACTACCACACCAAATTTCATCTTATCTCTTAAAAATCACTGATTTACAATCTTTTTCCATTTTAGCTCAAGTGGCCATCTTAGATATTTGATTTGCAACCAGTTTATGAAAAATGACTAATGAAAATGGCATCTTTGTTTGAAAATTACGTCGCCATGGTATTTCAAAATGCCAATAAAAGTAACGGCACACATCATGACGTCAAGCCGGTCGTTTTGATATAAGTTGTGGGGGGTACGTTGCAGTTCAGGCCACATTAAAGTAGACCGATGAGTAAGATATAAAGTTAAGAAAGCCTTTGTTAGGTGGATAATAATCGGTGCTGCCTTACTGGGCTGTCCCCAATGAGAAGAGACTCCATTCTTAATTTCATGGAGCTGTGCAGGTTTCTGGATTGTTTTGTAAAGTCAGACTTTATGTTACAAACCTATTATCATCTTGTAACTCAGATATATACAAAATGGTATTTTATTTGATACATATGACATTTAATCCCTGCAAACCTTATTCCAGAACTTCATCAGTGAAATAACAAGCTCTGCGTCAGATTTTGTTCCTTGCGTCTCGGTCTCAAGCTAAACGACACCAAACTCTTCAAGTTGGACACCAGATCGTCCGCTTCATAAAAATGACAGAGGGTCAAAAATAAACTGTGGCCCCTCAACAAAGGCCGGACAGGAGGAGTCGTGCTGTCAATAAAAGAAGAGTGGAAAATTAGTTGTATTTTTTCATGCTTGCCTGGAATAAATGCATAAACGTTATTTATTTCACAAGAATTATATGTTAAAGTCAGTGTGAAGGGTCTAACATAAATAAATGATAAGTAATGCAAGTTTAAATAAGAAAATAAAATGCACAAATAAAAGTATATAAAACTATTATACAGGATGTTGGTGCTGCACTGAAGCCCTTGTGCTGACCCGGGCCTGGCTGTGGAGCGATGCTGAGGGACGCTGGATGAAAAGATGATTCACAGCCTCAAGCCCTTCGCAAGAGAAGAATTAACTGTGACATAGACGGATATAATCCCCCTGAAACTTCCACAGAAGCACTTTAAAGATAAAAACGGTTCAAAACCACATTTGAATTTAAAAGCCCATCCTTTGGAGTAATTTCTAGTCAGAGCTGGAACAACAAATTCTCTTTAGCCAACAAAAGGACTGGCAGCAGTGACGAATGTTAGAAGATATCTTTGCAAATTTAGAAGAGTAGTTTCCTCCATCCACAGAAGTCTGGAACCTGTCATTAGATTTTTCATTTGAACTTTATTTCTTCAGGTTAGTCCCATTGAGCCTCGGGGACTCATTTACAAGAGAGACCTGATTTAACAGAGTGATGACAACAAAGACAACAATAGACGATCATAAAGGATGCGTACAATTTGAGTTTGTTTTTTTTAACAAGTGAAAATAAAATGCTAATTAAAAGCAAAAGTAGCAAAAGATCAGCTATTGCCCCCGGTGGTGGATACATGTGCTCCCTCCTCTCTCCAGGATCCGTCAGTCTGAGCTGCTTCAGACAGAAATCAAGACCTCTGTTCTTCTCCACAGAGGGACTCCTCCACTTGAATATCTTGAACTAAAAACATTAAGGTTTACTGATGTTTCCTCTTCCATTCCTGTGCAGAAAAACACTCATGACATCAGAGTCCAGCTTATGGATTTGTAATTTGTGGGAGGGACAAGGACTAAGGATATGTGGCTCTAAGACTGAGATCCTTTAGAAGCTCAAAACTCACTGCATTTACCAAAAAAAAAAAAAGTATCTATTAAAAAATGTAGTATATTTAACATTTATTAATTATTTATTGTTAAATGCCTAGTTTGATGCAATGTTTGATGTCATGATGGATTACACTTTAAAATGATTAAACTATCTAAACCAGCATTATGTTTGTGCGCTGGAATGGTTTAATTGTCACGGCGATGATTATATCCCATCATGGATAAAACCAGTCAGCGTTGTGATGCCTGCACCACAGAAACACTGGAGGTTTTGGAGGACTTGCTGACTGATGATGGAGGAGGAACTTCTAGAAGGAGTGTCGTTATTCACGGTGGGATATTTAACCACTTCTCCTCTGAACAATCAGGAGCCAGCACTCGAGCAGTTTACTCACACATTCTGGGTTTAGTTCGTCTGACGAGGATCTTTAATGACACAGAAGATACATTCTCTGATCAGATGCTGTGTTCAGTCATTAATGACTTAAAGGGAGGAAATGATCTTCCCTCAGACAGACGGAGCTGAAACAATAATGGATCTTTACTCTGCAGCAGAGTCCAAGTTGTCGTGTGTTAAGGAAAGAGACAGCATGTGTCCCCAGGGCAGGAGGCGCATCTGTCTTAAATATGACAAACCAAAGTCAGATATTTGGAAATGAACTCGTGCCATGACTTGGCCAAAGGCCCAGAAGCTCCAAACTCATTTGCTGGGAGGCTGACCAACTTGTCAGGGTCAGAAAGTGGAAAATCGTCACCTTGTTACGAACATGAGCATCAAGCGTCTCTAGGTTGGATCAAATATGATCTAAGTTTAACTCAAATTAACGTCTTTGTTGCAGAGATGCACTTGGTTGAATTAAACCGTTAAAGCTGAGCAGAAAAAAACCACACTGCTTCTTGGTAAAATGGTTTAAAATTCAAACTGAATACATCTAAAAAGGTGCTGAAGAGTTCACACTGGTGGGGGCTGGGGGTCCCCCCCAGAACATTTTCTGGGGGGGGCTCAACTCCCCCAGAAAGATCTGAAATCACCACTGAACCAGTGAATGCATCAGCTGCTGTCTTCTCCCTGACGTGGTCTTTGTCTCATGAACTCCTTTAATTCTTCCACAGTTGTCTCTGTCTGTTGAGCTTCCTGCTGCTTGGAGGTTCTAGAAACTAGTCCAAGTTTTCAAATTAAGGTCCTGATTCATTAATAAATGGAGCTGATAGTTGGAAGGCACACTTCAGATGTGTCCATGGGTTTATGGAAGACGGGACATTCTGCTCTGCGGGTTGGCTCAGCCTTTGTAATCCTCAGCACAGATACTTTCACAAATCCTGTATTTAATTAGTTTTCTTTAATTTAGTCATTTGCAGTTACCAGACTAACTCCTGCATCATGTCTACAGTGAGAGTGAATTCATGAGAAACTCTAGGATGTCTTCTGTTCTGTTCTTTGGACCATGAGACTCTGAAGGAGAAGTTTCCCCTCAAACATCTCAGACTGTTTGAGCGCATCAGACCCTCGACTCTCTGAGCAGACGTTGTTTAGCAGCGTCAGGGATGCAGGGGGTGTCTCTGGACCGTTGGATCTAATCCAGGAGCAGCTTTGCTCAGTCGCTGAGCGAATAACAGCGAAGAGTTCTTCTTTATGTAAAAGGTGGAGTGTCTGATGGAAGATGTAAATCTGAGGTCTCCTCCCACTCTCTTTGGTTTCACTTGTTCAGACGAAGGTTTTCTGCAGGAGATGCAGCAACAAAACCACAGAATAAAACCTGTTTAACTGAGGAATATAAGTTTTTATCTTGCTACAAAAAACAAAGTCAAAGAATGTTTAATATTTGCCAGAACAAGTCTCTCTAGGTTTGAACCAGGACCTCTGGAGGAGCCTGACTGGTTGAACCAGGACCTCTGGAGGAGCCTGACTGGTTGAACCAGGACCTCTGGAGGAGCCTGACTGGTTGAACCAGGACCTCTGGAGGAGTCTGACTGGTTGAACCAGGACCTCTGGAGGAGTCTGACTGGTTGAACCAGGACCTCTGGAGGAG
>NC_056501.1:2132116-2138764 GCF_014905685.2 Nematolebias whitei | reverse complement strand
ATATATATATAAATTCCAATCAGAGTTGGAGAGGAACATTTCTCTGAATGCTTTTCCACCTCGTGCCTGAGCTCTAGCTTCATCCCAAGGCTGTCTTTTGATAGTTTCCTCTTTCACACCAACAGCACGGATGAAAAGTCAATGCTGCTCTGTAAATAATGAACAGAGCAAAATCAGATGTTATTGAATGCATGCGCTTAAAGGGCAACTTAACTCTCTCAGCCTGCTAATAGACTGAACATTTTCTGATGAAGGCTGCTGAAGATAACCTTTAAACAGCTGAATTGCTCTTGATGAATTTAGGTCTACAGGGGGGCATTTAAGGTTCATGCATTTACTCGTTTGTGATTGGATTCAAACCGTAGGAACGAAGAAACAATATGTTCTGCGCAGACAACAGACCCTCCTGTTCTCTAAAGACAAATAGAAAATGTAAAATCAATTTAAACTTTAAAATTAAACCAACTTGATCTTCAGTTGTGAGAACAATCATTCTGATATATCTGGAGGTCACCCGATGTGTGTCCATCCTGTCACAGCGAAGGTGCTAAATGTCAAACACTAACTGTAGACGTCACTTCTGTTGAGCAACAAATATAAACATCAAATCAATCCTTCGTAGTCAGGACAGACAGATTCATGTGAGTAAATAAATGAAACGGAATGAACAGATCAATGGCACAAAGAATGAACAAACATAACCTCTGTAGATCCTGTTGTGCAGAACTTCAACAGATATCAGAGCATTTAGATTCTCATAAACTAGAAATTAAATAACTTTGAGGTGATCGTTAAACCCTTTTATTAAATCAGTCGTCAGTGAAGCTCGGTTTTAGTTAGCTAAAAGGAATTTAAAAAAAGAAAGATGACTAATGTAGAGTTGATGTTAAATATCTTGCAGGAATGAGATCAAACAACAAGTTAGTCGTTAGATTTAATTCTCCATCACAGACATGACGGTGCGCTGATTGTTTTAGTGCAGCACATTTAAAAGTTCAGTCAGAACCCTGGATGGTTCTGTTACACCTCCCAGCAACAATGTGTCTAAGTGATAAAATGTCATCGCACAACTTCCTGTTCCTCCACCCACTGGTCCTCTGGAGGCTCTGCTGCACTACTTCCTCCTCCCAATTATTTCTACGAGGAACAGAACGCTGCAGCTTTGAGCAGAGTTCATCAGATCGAAGACCGGGACCCAACATCTCTGAGCTGCTTCGTCTTGGTCCAGATTGAGAACGGGCAGTTTTATTTATTCCTTCAATGTTTTCCTGTTTGCAGCTGCTGGAACTGATTTGCATGGCAACGCGAGACGACGTCTGCTTTAAGGCGAGCGTCTGCACGCAGCGAGAACAAGAATGAATAATGTATTCTGGCACACTTCCTTCCTGTTGAGTTTTGACATTCAGTGAACCTGAAGCAAAAAGACAGACCCTCGAGAAGAAGAGAATCTAGTTCATGCAAGTCAGGCTGCTCCGACACAAACATGAAGTTCAGCTCGATGCTGCACATGAGGTTTGTGGAAATTATACCATCTAAAGTATGGCATGTTACAAGCATGTGCTTGATGACACGTGTCAAGATGGATGATGCACTGCCTGGCCAAAGAAAAGTCTCCACCTGGATTTAACTCATCAAACAGGTACAAGCCTCCTGTTGGATAATTACTGCGTGGACGATTATGTTTCAGCTGCAACAAGTTCTTAACCTCAACTGGTGCAATGAGTTGCTTCTCACTTCTTCAACAACCATGTGGAAAGACACGTGGTGGTCGTGGAGAAGATGTCCGTCTGTTGGAGAAGGCTCACATCATTGGCATCAAACAGAGGAAACCTAAGGAGATTAATACAGTCCATGCTCAATAATCCAGGTATACAATCCAACATTTTTCAGTCAGGTCATCTGGACAGTTTCTTTTTTTGTGCTGAAAAGTTTTGCCTTTGATCCAGAAGGCTTCATCAGTCAAGGACACACACAACATAAAACTGATTCTTCCCCCAACAGCTTACTCCAAAGTGGAACAAACCAGTTATGTTGGTGCTAAGATGGTCTCTCTCTCTCTACAAAGACACTATGATGAAGCCTTCTGGATGGAAGGTGAAACGTTTCAGAAAAAAAAAAAAAAAACTGTCCAGGTGACCTGACTGAAAGTTGTTGGACAGTTCTTAACCCAGTTTTAGTTTCTACAATCTCCTTAGATCCAACACATTATTAAAAACTGGAAGGACAGTGGGGACCCATCGTCTTCCAGGAAGAAATGTGGCCGGAAATAAATCCTGAATGATCGTGATCGATGATCACTTAAATGTTTGGTGACATCAAATGGAAGAAAAACACCAGCAGCACTCAGGGCTGTGGTTAATAGAGAAAGTAAGAACATTTCCACACACACAATGTGAAGGAACTCAAGGGACTGGAACTGAACAGCTGTGGAGCCTTAAGAAAACCACCAACCAGTGAGGCTAACTAGAAAAAAAGGCTTCCGTTTCCTAGGGAGCATAAAGATTGGACTCTGGAGCAATGGAAGAAGGTCATGTGGTCTGATGAGTCCAGATTGACCCTGCTGGGTCAGAAGAGAGGCAGGTGAAGTGATGCACCATCATGACCAGTGTCTCGTCATCAATGAAAGATCTTGGTGAAACATTAATGCAACACTGGATGAAACAGATCTTGTGACGTTGAAGAAACTTATCGAAACAATGACACGGAGAATGCACGACGTGACCAAAGATAAAGGAGGTCCAACGAAATGTTAGTGTGACTTTTTATTTTTGGTGGCAACTTTTTCTTTTGGCCAGACAGTGCATGTTCCAATCCAGCCAGTCCAATTCAGTTCAATCCAGTCAAACCCAGTCCCATCCAATCCAGTCCAATCCAGTCAAACCCAGTCCCATCCAATCCAGTCCAATCCAGTCCTGTCCAGTCTAATCTTGTAATTCCAAGCTTCAGACTTGGGACTTGACCAGACCTGGGCGTTGTACGGCCCCAGGGCCACATGCGGCCCTTTGGTTGTCTCTCACCGGCCCCCGTAAGGGGAATTACAAAATACATGTGTAAGCAAATGAAGTTAACCAAATCCAGATATAGATCCTCTCTCACTGATGATGTCAGCTTTGCTTCACATCTCCACTTCAGACCTTGAACCTGACTTTAACATTTCCGTTAAAGCCCAACAGAGACTAAACTTCTCTCACTAAACAAGAAAAAAACTGATAAACACCAAATGAGATGTTTAGACTACAAATGTAGACACGTAAAGAACCGGGACTCGAAATCACAGTTCAGTGACGATCACTATTATATGATGTTTCATAATATTTGGAGTACAAAGACAATATTGTGATATATTTAGAAAGCTAAGAACTTTTTCCAGCAGTATATAAAACTCAAAATGAGTTTTGGGGTGAATGTGACTGAAAATGATCATTAATATAACGTCATAAATGGTAAAAATGTTAACAGTTTACCATTGTACTGGGAAATTTAATTGAATAAATGACATTTTTTGTAAGGAAACCTCGCTTTTTCGTTGTTTAATCATAACAAATACTCTTACCAGCTTGTTAAAACAGTGCTATGTACTGCTTTTAATAATGAAATACTATATTATGCAGTACTGAGTTAAGTTGAAATCAGGACTCTCTTGTAAATGAGTCCTCGAGGCTCAATGGGATTTACCTGTCTAAGTAAAGGTTGAATGAAAAAGTCATTTGTGCCAGCCCTCCACAATATTTACTGTTTCTCATGTGGCCCCATGGAAAAAATAATTGCCCACCCCTGGACTTGACAGTTGCCTGTCTTGACTTGAGACTTGTGAAACAATGACTTGGTGCCGCCCCTGCATGTGTACCTCAGTTTACCTCCTTGAAGTGAACACCTAAAAGAGAAATCTTCTCACATTACCATCTGTTTAAAAGTATTTATCAACCCATTCAGCATTTTAAAGACATTTTGATTGAAACAAATGAAAAAATGAATTGCTAAAGCTTTATGTGTAATCTCTAATGAGTTCCATAGTTAATTAAAAGTCAACAAAGACTCACCCAAAAATCAGGTTAGTCATAACTGCACCCCTGCTGGAACACTCAGAACAGTTTATCAATCAGCTGTGAACGAGCTGCGGTAATTAATAGCAGCCAAAGGGCATCTGATGGCATTAATATTCTTCACTGTTAGCGCTGCAGCCAGACAGGCGTTTGGACGGTGCTGTGAAAGATGCGCTGTAGCTGCCGGAGGAATGCGAGGGGAAAACGCAGGCTCGGAGAGAGGTGAGGCGCCGTGGGATTTTCTGCATCCTCAACCTTGGGCAGTTAATTGAGGCTCACTTCCTGTTCGTACTCTCATGCTCTTTGTTGTGCCGTGGATCCTGGCTGCAGCTCGAGCAGCTCTTTCACTGTTCTGAGTGAAGCTGAGGCAATTATACATGAATTATTAGGGTTGATTAGAGTAATACCTCCGGGTATCCTGAGAATACATAACGAGTTGATTTCCAGGAGGAGCAGTAGAAATGTAATCGTATTGATGATATTGTAAATTTAGGACCAACTCCACTCCAGAGCACTGAATACAACCATTGACCCGATGTACAACTCTAAATGACATGACTGATTTTAACATCATTGATTTTGATACTCCAAGTTGATCAGTTTTACTCCTTCAAAGGGAGGAGTCATTCATGCAGCGCAGCTTTCTTAGTGGCTTCATGTAATCAATGGAAATTGACTCAAACCTTCCCGTCTTATCTTCCAACCTCCAGTTGTAACGTTTGCTTTGGGGAAAATGAAATTGTTGCTGATATTTTATGTCTCGCAGCATGTATGGAGATGAGGCAACATCCAGATCAAGCTGAATAAATTAAGAGACTCTGAAAACAGGCGTTCTTCTGTAAGTCATCGGTTTTAAAATGAGAACTTGACTCGTACATTTATTCAACTAGTACTTCACAGGTGAGACCTGCTCGTTAACATCTACTCAAGATTAGCATGAAGGAGTTTTACAGTAAAATAAAATACGCAGTTCATCAGTTATTAGCTGTAATTACAGGTCGATGAGAAGGATTTGGTTACAGACGCATGTTTTGTACTTCAAGTTAGATTAGAAAATAAAATAAATAAATAGTTTGTCAATATTCCATCTGGTTTATTTTTTATCAGAGCTGGAGACTTCAAACTGCAGTCAGTCTTCTGATTCCTTTCAGTTTCCATCCATCCGTCCATCCATCCGTCCCATCCTTCCATCCATCCATCCAACCATCCATCCATCCATCCATCCATCCATCCATCCATCCATCCCATCAATCCATCCATCCATCCATCCGTCCCATCCATCCGTCTATCCATCTGTACTCACTTCTTCCTTTTTGGGTCATGGGGGTCACTGGTGTCCATATACAGTCAGTCACTGTGCGACAGGCAGGGGACACATGGACATGTCTCCAGTCCATCACAGGGACACATAGGGACAAGTTAGAGTTACCAATCAGCCTAACATGCACGTTTTTGGTCTGTGGTAGGAAACTGGAGTATCTGGAGAAAACCCAGGCATGCACGGAGAGAACATGCAAACTCCACCCAGAAAGGCCCCAGCCAGGATTTGAACCGGCGGCCTTCTCACAGAGAGGCAACATCTCTACAAACCGAGCCACCGTGCTGCGATCTGGAAACAGACATGTCAAAACTTTTAGTTTTCATAATGAGGTTTTTTTTTCTGTAAAGGGTCTATTGTCCATTCTTTTCTATGCTGTGGACAAAATAATGATGTGGACTATAACTTTTTTATCACCAAAGCACGCCTGTTGTGACAACAATTTGTCTGTTGCACATTCTGAAGAAAATATATGAAATTGGGCTGTCAAAGTCAGCGAGGCAGAATGATGGCTGTGTGTTTCAAAGAGCAGCCTGTCCAGCAGCCAATTTGTAAGAGTGCGTGTTCGAACACGGCCGGCTGCTGTGAACACAACACTTGTTGTCCTCTTAATGCAGCTTCACCAACATCAGGCTCATGGGGTTTAACCACCATCACAATATTCTCTAACCACGGTACTAATGATGTTTGTCAGTGTGGACTTAACTGTCAACGTATATCAGAGGACAGACCCCCCCCATAAGTTTGCTCTTCCACAATCAGACCTGAAGCAGACACGATAATATCCACCTATAATGAGCTGAATGAGGAGGGGGCTCGTTGAGTCATTTTAAAATCAGGGTGAGTGAAAAATGGTCACACGACAGGAAATAAAGGACGACTGTCGACATGAGGGGGTACGTTCCACACGCCATCTTTGCTCCTCAGGTTTGGACTGAAAGAACGAGAGGAGCTCCATCATCTGAGCTGAACTTGGAGCCAGAAAGAAGTCCTCTGAGGAGATCCAGGCATTAAAGGATGGTTCCTGACCGTTTCCTGCTGCTCATTCATTCATTCATTCATTCATTCATTCATTCATTCTGGGCGTGTCAGATCCAGTGCAGACCAGAGCTCACTGCAGTGATTAAATATGCTTTCTGATCCAGAGAGTGGTGTGAGACCCACAGCAGGAGCTGGAGGAGAGAAATGTCAGAGATATCCCTTCAGGACCTTTTCCCTCTGTGACCTGACCCCTATAGGCATGGATGGATGGATGGATGGATGGATGGATGGATGGATGGATGGATG
>NC_056501.1:2120696-2132106 GCF_014905685.2 Nematolebias whitei | reverse complement strand
GATGGATGGATGGATGGATGAATGGATGATGGATGGATGGATGGATGTTTCCAGATCAGTTTGAACATGAATGTTTTTGTGTGGTTTGCAGCTGTAATTCCAGTGCAGATGTGGATGTCCTTTATTAAAATGTCCTTTGCAATTAAGAGTTAAATTTGCCTTTTTTTCCTGAGCTAAACATAATTATTCATTAAATCATATTTGCTTTTTTAGTTTTGATCTGAATGAGAACAATCCATCCATCCATCCATCCATCCATCCATCCATCCATCCATCCATCTTTACCCCCTTTCTGGGTCACTGGTGCCCAGTCCACCACAGGGACACATAGGGACTATTTAAAGTTACCATCAGCCTAACTTGCATGTTTTTGTTCTGTGGGAGGAAACTGGAGTACCTGGAGAAAACCCACGCAGAAAGGTTCCCTTCTGGGATTCAGTCCGGCAACCTTCTCACTATGACGCGACGGCTCTTCCATCTGCACCAATGAGCCGCCTCAGTGAGGACGTGGGAGACGTCTTTCTGAATCCCTCTTCTTTTTGTTTCTCCATCTTTTGTGAAAGCTCACATTGAGCCGTTGCTCATGTCACGGCAGAGTTCGTCTCGTTGTCTCGGAACGTTCAGCTGATGTAGAAACAAGGCTCAGCTTCTGAAGCAGCTGTGGGTCAAGGCTCTCTGGCTGCAGATCTAACGGCCCTTTCTGTCTTGGTTTTTATGCTTGTTCCTGCTGTCACAGGACATGGACTGGTGTGTTGCCAAAACTGCGTTTGACAATAAACTTAAAATGCAATAAGACGTTAATGCCTGAGTCGGCGAGAACGAACCACCGAGGGCCGTTCCCATTAAACTCAAACCATTTGGGAGAGGAAGAGCTCTGCACTTTAATATACCACATCATTACATCTAATGGATGTGCAGAAGTATGTCAGCTACAAGAAAGATGACGGATCTGATGAAAATCTGATTCAATGTTTGATGCGAGGATGTTCAACACTTTGAACATCGTCTGACTCAAAATTAATCTGATAAATAAACATGTCCTTTTTATTTCATCAAAAAATAACAATTACAGATAATGAAGCACTTTTGTGATAAAGTAAAACCTGGTTCAAGAAACTGAAACACAAATAGCTTTTTTACAGTTGTATGAAAATCTACGACTGTATTTTACGTTCATCTTGGAGCGGAACATAATTCTCATTAAGGCCATTAAAGAGAACAAACAGCAGCTTTTACACACACACTTTTCCTGAGCAGGATAATTAACCTCCGACGACTCCCCTGTAACTGAACTGGGCAGCTCCCAGCAGGGTTTGTGTGTTCGGCCTCGGGCCACTGCTGGAAATAACAATTGGCTCAGCGGCTCGCTGCCTGAGAATAAACCTGCACACTCTGGGCAGAATAAAGTTTTGATATATTCTGCTTAAACAACTTTAGGTTTTTGTTAAATAATATACAATAAAATGTATAAAACAAACATTTTACAATCTAAAATACTGTACTGAGAAAGTTTAGATCACTCGCCCAAATTCAGCTGTTGCACGGAACGTGGCCCGTCTTTTTAACGTGCATCAAAACGAGATGAAATGATGAACTGTCGTTGTTGGAGCCCATCAAACGATGAAACACGTGAGGTACACCAGCGTGGAGCAGCTGCAGGACGCTGCGTTCACCCTGCAGGACCAGGTCCATCACATTATTTTTTTTAATTTTATTTTATTTATTCATTTTATAAATACATAACAATCAACATAATCAACATATATGTAACAACAACAAAATATTAAATATAAAATGAAAGGTAGCAGATGAAGAAAAAAATCTTATTAAATCTGCTCCTTATTTATCTAATAAGCAATTCAAACAAACGTTTCCTGTAAACAGCGAATACAAGTAAGTAAATCAAAATATTTTACAATTCTGCAGCACGGTGGTGCAACTGGTAGAGCTGCTGCCTCTCAGCGAGCAGGTCCCTGGTTCAAACCCCGGTCCAGGGGCCTTTCTGGGTGGAGTTTGCATGTTCTCTCCGTGCATGCGTGGGTTTTCTCCGGGTACTCCAGTTTCCTCCCACAGACCAAAAACATGCATGTTAGGCTGATTGGTAACTCTAAATTGTCCCTAGGTGTGAGTGAGAGAGTGAATGTTTGTTTGTCTCGTTTGTCTCTATGTGGCCCTGTGATGGACTGGAGACCTGTCCAGGGTGTCCCCCGCCCCTCGCACAGTGATTGCTGGACATGGGCACCAGCGACCCCCGTGACCCAAAAATGGAATAAGCGGGTAAAGATAATGGATGGATGGATGGATGGATTTTACAATTCTCATACAATACTCATTGATATTCATTTAACAATTTGATTTTAATCAGTTTCTTAAATACATAAATTGACATGTTTAAATTATAATCTATATATCAGAGTCCAGTGTGAGCGCTCCATGGCCCTAAAGCCGCGCACGTGTGCAGAACAAGACTCGGTGCTACAAGTCGGTCTGTGTGTGACTCTGGAGTTCTGAGCCTGTTCCCATCTGACGATGGTTTCATCCAGTGTTTACATGTCATCCTGCATCTTGAAGTGGAGTTAGGACACTTTCAGCTCAGGTCCACTTCTTTCCTTCAACCTTTATTTCTACAGTTAATCCCATTGAGCCTCAGGGACTCATTTACAAAAGAGACCTGATTCTAACAGAGTGAGGACAACAAAGACAATCATGAAGGATGTGCACAAATTGAGATTTATTGTTATTATTTTTAGCTCAAGGACCCTGCGACATGGCAGGGAATAAAACCTGCAACTTTCCAGTCCCTTGGCCTCACCACTGCGCCACAGCTGGACCTGATTTGAACAAGGTTTCATATGAACTATTAAAGAATCGTTTGTTTAAGCGCTGGCAGAATTCAAGAAAAGAAAAAGTCAAAGCTGTGGTTTGGGAAGTGATCACGGTTTGGATTGTTTGTGAAAGACTCAACATTGAAATGCAGAACAAGAAGCGAGAGGTCGCTGATGTCAAAGAACATCCTCAGTTTCTACACGCTTTAGCAAATAAGCATATTTCAATGTTAACGAGAACAGGTGGGATGGAATCAGAAGAAGGGACGACGTTCGACGAGCACGAAGAAATGTGGAACTGCAGCCAAAGACGAGAACTCGACATCGTGACACAATTTACCAAGTTGTGAACAGAAACAACATTTAACCAAAGAAATTAAAACAAGATCGTCTTTGGTTTTCCACAGATCTTCTGCAGAGACCGGAGGGAAAATGACTAATTCAGACCCTTGATGAGCGTCACGTTGTGCAGAGGATGATCTGAAAATGCACAATAAATAAATAATTTCAAAAAGGTGGTATACTTCTGTGGCTCACTGGTCAGACTGGGACTCATGGCTTGTCTTTGTCTCTGTGTCCCTGTGAAGGAGTGAGACATGTCCAAGGTGTCCTTGGTCCTCACTCAGGAGGTAAGAAGCCCAAAGAACATAAATTACTTCTGCACAACATGCAGCTGATCTGCTTGTTGGCTTTTCATTCATTACACAAAAATGTCATTTTAATTTGAATATTCATACAAAAATGGTGAAAATGTGATTCATCCACGTTATTAGCAAATTTAATTCCATTTACTGGTGTAAACTGAATAAATAAATACTTTAAAAAGTAAATCACTTATAGCTTTTGCAGCTGTGATGCTAGAAATATCAAAGTACGTAGAAACGTATCCAAACAGAATATTTCTACTGAAACAAGGTAAAACAAATGAAATCTGAAAACCAGTGACTGTTTTCTGTCATTTCTTGCAGCTGGAGACTGAAGTTTCAAAGTAATAAAATAAAACTGTAAAATCAGAGCACCGCAGCCTCATTGAAGACTAAAACTAACGTCCTCTGCTTGTTGTCATTCTGTCAGGGTTGGACCAATGACCCCCCCATGAATCTGTGTGTCCGCTGATTGATGACGACAGACCTTTACCATTTCCATTTTAATTCAAGGCCTGCTCAGATGTTTTCTGCTGCAGATGTTTTATGGTGGATGTTGAGTGAAAGTCAGTTTAGTTCCGTTGGCTTGAACGCTGCTCCAAGTGCCACATGGAGACGTAACAGGAGCCATGACAGATGTGACACGCAGGGCAACCCAGAATACTAACAGTCTGCGGTGGTGACTGGCATGTTGCTGCATTCAAGCATGAGACAGGAATACTGATTGGATCTCCAGCTGCTGCTGCTTGTGTTTAGTCCTCTCAGCGCACTTAGTCTTAAAGGCAAAGTTCAACCATTCGTCAAACACTTTGGCACGACGGCTGCCAGACGTCACAAGAACGCTCCGTTTGGATCCATTCTGCATTTTGTTGGTTCAAGAAGCACACACAGCAGAGTGACTCCTGAGCACATCATCGCTTTCACCACCCTGGAATCTGTGGAAGCAACACAACCGTCGACACAGGCCTGGAACCCTAAAGGGATGAGCCGACGATGAAAAGGGATCCAGTTGATTCTGTGTCCAGAGAATCCCCTGAAAACATGGAAAATAAATGAACCAATGTTCAGCTTGATGCATCGTTGAAGGTGCATCAGGACGGTTGTTTTAGACTGAAGGTGCCATATTTAACATCCATCCATCCATCCATCCATCCATCATCTTTACCCTCTTCCTTGTTTTTGGGTCACTGCTGCCAACATATTCATCAGTCACTATATGAAAGAGGCGGGGACACCTGGACAGGTCTCAGTCCATCACAGGGACGTCAAGGGACAATTTGAGTCACCAGTCAGTCTTACATGCGTGTTTTTGTTCTGTGGGAGGAAACTGGAGGAAACCCACACAGCACGGAGAGAACATGCAAACTACAAACAGAAAGGTACCAGGATGGGATTTGAACCAACAACCTTTTCTCTGAGAGGCAAGAGCTCTACCCACTGCTCCACCGTGCCATATTTCACAGCAAATGTTTACAAGTGTTAATGTGCAGTTTTTATGGCGGCGCTGGACTTGTGTCAAGTCAGAGACAACTCGTCAGGTCTCTCTTTAAATGAGTCCCCGAGGCTCAACGGGACCAACCTGTAGAAATAAAGGTTGCATGAAAAGTCAAGAGCGTGCATTTTTAAGATATATTTAAAAACTTTTGATGAATGGAAATATTAAAGAGAACTAAGACATAATTTGAATTGGCGTCCAGCACCACAAATTTAATGGCACAACTCAAATTTCTGTACAAAAGTTTGATCATCTTAACGTCACCAGCGACTGAAATCAAGTTAAACCGTGTCTGTGGTTGATGAACTCTAATGGTTCACTGTGCACATTTCACTGTGCACATGCTCATGGTTTATTTTATTGTTGAGCACAAACAAGTCAAAGATTTTGGCAATCATTTGTCGGCTCTTGCAGCAGATCTATACAGTGTCCTGGTGGGCAGAGTTTAATGAAACTTCATAGTCGCTCTCTTACATGAGTAAATGAGAACCTAAGCATCAGAGACAGTTTCTCATTTCAGCGTAATTAAAGTTTTAATTGCTTGATGTTGAGCGCAGCATCTTGTGGAAAAAAGCAAACTCAGTATTGAGTTTACTGCGAATCAAAGAAGCAGGAAAACACGAACACGAGACAGTGCCAGAGCTGAACCCTTCTGAATACTTTACATTTCCTGAGAGAATGACAGCAAAGGCTTCTGCTTTAAAACACGCACACGCACATGCACGCACGCACGCACGCACACAACGCTCCTGTGTCATGTGCTCTCAGATAATTGTGTGGGTTAGAGACGACACTGCAGCAATAAGAAATACAGTATGTGGACAAAAGAGTTGGGAGGCCGGTCCTGTTGGTTTTTACCATCTCGAGGAATTTCCATTTCACGTGGATGAGTTGCAGCTCGTGTCTGCAGGGTGTGCATGCCAATCTCATTAGAGCCAGGTGTTGGGATGCAGCTCACTGTTCCTTCCTTCGGCAGGGCGTACGTGATGTCTAACACTAAATCCTAACAGTGCTTTGCACCATTTTCTCTCATCCTGAGCCCGCTGGACACCCGTGGTGACAGTAATTGAACGCGCTCAGATCTTTTGCGATGGCTCAGCCCGGTGCTCTGCAGTTACTGACCGCGCTGTCCAAGAGAAATGCCCAAACTCCTTTTTGTCTCAAATTACAAGAGCACCTCAAAAATGATGGTCTGCATTGTGAAAGATCTGTAGGAGCGTCTGAGGGAAATATATTTGAATGCTTTTATGAAAATATGAGAACATTTAATTTTGATGGATGCATTAAAGACAACAAAAAGACATATTTATATTTAAACTGTGTCTGTTGTGTTCCTGAACTTAATGTGGGTTCTGATGTGATCAACAACCATGTTCACTTTTTCAGGGGCCACCACTGCAAACAAAACTTGCACAAAATAATTAAAAACTGTTTTTTTTTCCCAGCTGCCCCGATGCAGCCCGGACTCAAACCTGCAGCCACAGAAGTCATTTACAGTTTAGGAAAATCTATATTTTTCAAAATTTAATTCCCCACATTTATTCCCATTCAGTCTGAAAAGGTGTTAGATACACACCTGTGAGCATTAGTGACTCGGACTTTGTTGTTGAGTCAAATTTACACTTTTATTTCTTCTTTACATCCGAGTCCTTTGGAAAGACAAATTCACAGAAACTGCATTTTAGCTTCATTTTGTCCACATCATTTACAGCCTTTATACGTTTCATGATCTCAAATCAAAACGTAAACTGAATCCTGGCACAGACTCGCTCATGCTGAGTGAGCTGGAACTGTGTCGCAGCCTTCCCATCACATGAACACTGGGAGGACTGGAGACAAGAAAGAGTCAACTCTAGTTTAGTAACAAAATAAGTTAAAAACATCAACAATTATTTTAAAAGGATTAAAATGGCTGGAGGAGCTAAAGTCTGTAAAAAGGGTAATACAGGTTATAAAGGTGCACCTGAACAACAACCTCAGCTGGAGCAACAACACCACCAGCCTGATCAAGAAAACTCATCAGAGACTCTACTTCCTCAGACGGCTGAGACGAGCTGGTCTGGAAGCTCAGTCCTCACCTCCTTCTACAGGTGTGCAGTGGAGAGCATCCTGTGCTCCAGCATCAACGTGTGGCATGGAGGCTGCACAGCTGCAGAAAGAAAAGCTTTGCAGAGAGTGGTGAAGGCTGCACAGAAGATGTTGGAGTCAGTCTCCCCACCATCACAGACATCTACACCTCCAGATGCAGTAAGAGGGCCACCTGCATCATGAAGGACCACACTCACCCAGCACACACACTTTTTGCCCCACTCCCCTAAGGAAGGAGGTTGAGGAGCATTAAGTGTAGAACCACTAGACTGAGGAACAGCTTCTACCCTGAGGCTGTTAGACTCATGAATCTCTAACCAGGAGAATCACTGTGATGTCACTTTAACTGGTGATTTGTAACTGGGACCCTGTGTACATAATTTCGTTCCACCTCATGTACCACATTTGGTGAGAATGACAAGAAAGCACTTTGAACCTACAGAACAGATTTCACATATACCACTTAATAAAGAAAATGGCTACTTGGTCTGTCATCCCAACTCAATTCATAAAACATTCTCCATTTAAAAGTCAGTCCCTGAACTCCCCACACCAGCTGGAGGAGATGAAGACACAATACTGGAAAGGAGTGCTTAGTCCCATCCACATGGGGTACAGATCAGTGTCAGTCTTCTAAACCAGGAAGTGGTTGTCCATCTTGGTGAGTCTGCGTGTCCCAGCTGCACATCCACCAGATGCTTAAACAATAAAATGGAACAGGGGTTTAGAAGAGGACTGATCCCACCCAAATAATCCCACTGCTCAATAATCCCACTGCTCCCCTCACACCCCACAGGAGGAAATGAGTTGAAGATGTGATGCTGAAACCAGGACCACCATCTAACACCCAGTCTAAATGTGACGGTCCACACAGCACAAGTGACAGAAAAACATCTCATCCACATTGAGCTTCAAGTTTAAAGAGACGAAACATCACGTCCAGGGTTTCTAAATCACAGAGTTTTTGTGTTTGAACATTCTTATTTACACGTCACGGTTTTCAAAGGATCTTTTAGATTTATTTGACCAGTTGCTCTTTTTTTAACATAATTATATGTTGCGCAACAGCTTCCAGCTTCAAATGCTACACAGGAAATCAATTCCACGTCTTTTACGTGATCATTTGATCAGGAAATATAAAGTTATAACTCATCTGTCCTTTAAAATGAGGAGCTGCAACTTTTCTTACAGTCTGGATGTGAAATCTTTGAAAGGAAGGATGACAGCGTGTCCTGAAAACTGCACGTGCGATCCAACAGAGACGTGAATACTTTTGGTACACAAACTCACAAGATAAAAAATATTTACTTACAAGCCTTTAAAATCATGTTTTTTTTTTTCAAACTCATTATACACAAAATCCAGTTTGTCATAGTGAAAGACCAAGTCCTTGAATATCCATCCATCCATCCATCCATTTTCTTTACCCGTTTATTCCATTTTGGGTCACGGGGGTCGCTGGTACCCATGTCCAGCAATCACTGTGCGAGGGGCGGGGGACACCCTGGACAGGTCTCCAGTCCATCACAGGGACACATAGAGACAAACGAGACAAACAACCATTCACTCTCTCACTCACACCTAGGGACAATTTAGAGTTACCAGTCTAACATGCATGTTTTTGGTCTGTGGGAGGAAACTGGAGTACCCGGAGAAAACCCACGCATGTACGGAGAGAACATGCAAACTCCACCCAGAAAGGCCCCTGGACCGGGGTTTGAACCAGGGACCTGCTCGCTGAGAGGCAGCAGCTCTACCAGTTGTGCCACCGTGCTGCCGTCCTTGAATAAATCTCAACAATTAAGTGAGTTTCAGAAAATTCTCTTTCAGTGGACAACTCACTGAAAATACTTTATTGCCAACTTCTTGTAAGTACCAGATATTGTGGTGAGTACAGCAAATATTAGACAAAAGAGAATACCATATTTTCAGGCCTATAAGTCACATCAGTCCAAATACGTCTAATAAAGTGGGAAAAAACATAAATATGTCGCATCTATTACACGTCACCGCTGACAACCCGGAAATGTGGGCCGGTGTTGTGCCAAGAATCAATTGGCTGCCAAATGACACCCGTGGGCGCGTGCACGGGAGGACTTTAACAAGAATTTAACAAGATAAGCACCTAAAACAATTATTTGTTTGGTTAAAATTATAGCAAAGCTGTGTCTCAGTCTAATTATTGCTTAATAAAATGACTTTAACAATCAAATCAGCTGCATTTAAAAACCCAAATTGAAGCAGTAGGAGTGCACAGAGGGACGACTCGCTGTACATTTCTTCAAAAATGTAACATGCGCACCTAAAACAATAATGTGTTTGCTCCACATCATAGTAAAGGTGTGTCTCAGTTGAACTTTATTTAATAAATGCACTTCAGTGGTCAAAGAGCTGCATTTCTCTGGGGTGGCGCAGAGAAATGAAGGTGATGTGATGGTTGCTCCAGGTGAGCTGGATGAAGGTGGCAGGCTATAGCAAGCTGATTGTGTCATTAATAGCCAGTTTTGCCAATTACATGACACAACGGCATGCCATACCACTCGAGTGCCATCTAGCAGCTGAAAGTGGTAGAGTTGAATATTTTCAATGTCAGAATGAATGAAATAAGTCTCAGAACATGTAGATTATGCAATAGTTGCAACTTATGGGTCAGAAAATATGATATATTTCCTGTTAATGCTGAGCTAAATACGTCAGAAGGAGGCTTCCATTCATGATGGATGTTACTTTGTGAGTTAATGCGACCTGTTTTTGTGTTTTTTTCTCAGTAGTCGATCTAAATTCTCTGAGCGGCTGTAACGCAGAGCCACTCATCAAACGAACACGCCCGAGCAGAGCTGCAGACTCATCATCGTAATACAGTCGCTCTGCCACTGCAAATGGAGGAGGAGTTTTTCTTGCTCTGTCTGACACATTTAGAATATTACAACCAACACCAGCTGGAAGCCTCATAAATCATGCGGGCCTGCAGGACAAAGGCGATCACACGGCACCGGGGGGCAGCAGACGAAAGCTTCAGGGACACCAACAGAAGAGCGCTGGTTAGAAAGCAGGGTGTGGGAAGTAGATTATTGTTACTCGTCAGGTCAAGGGACGGCCGTATAATTAATACTGCATGAGTTAAACCCGTGACATGCTTCTGCTGCTACCCACCACCAGCTGATTGAAGTTGAAAGGATGGAGGAGGACGTGTGGGTGGAGAGCAATCACAGTGGGTGAGTGAGAACCGGGGGTGGAGGACCCTGGAAGGAGAGCAAATGCTCAGTATTGTTCTGTCCCTTCTTGTTAGAAAGCTAATGCAACTGTCTGTTCTAATACTGGGGAGCAGCTTTTATTCTTTCTTTTCTCCTCCTTCACAAGCGTTTTCTATTCCGCTCAGCGCTAATCTGAGCAGTGCTAGCAGACGATAAGACGGGGCACATTCGCTTGTTCTCTGCTCTTTTCACGAGCTTTGTCTTGGCGCTCGTCGCACGCTCGTTTGCTTCAATAAGTTTACAGAAGGACTCGAGAAAAAGGTAAAAACTTTACTGTGGGACTGTGTTTTGTTCGGTGCAGCTCCATTGTAATTCTTTAGAGGTTCTGTGTTGATACTGGCCTCTGAAAGCTCAAGGAAAGCAGGAGCGTCTTTGTTTTAAGTTGAAAGAATCCTCCACGTTAAAGCCTTTGAAGTGCACAAAGTGTCGGAGCTTACGGAGGAATTGTTCTTGGAGCGAGAGGATACGTTCAAACCTGCAGGCCTAACTTTTACTGCTGCTTGTATTGTACACATCAAACATGCCTGCTTGGACCCTGAATGCAAACTAAAGACCCCCCAGGCCCGAAAGACTCAGACATTCAGGACGACTGGTCTGCAGATAACTCTCGTGTAGTTCTAGTTCTTGTCCCAACAAACTGTAAAACAGCCGAAAAGACAAATTCACAATGTGTTCCACCTCTACGGCTCTTTGAAAGAAAGTGTTGCTGCCTCAGATTTAAATGTCTGTAATGTAGAGCTACTGTCAGTCCTCCATCACATTTATTCTTACTATTTTAGAAGACTCTATTTAAAAATGTTGATAATAAGTGTTTGAACTAAAACACTCCTGTCTGAAAAAGTTCTTTAAGAAACATCCAGATGCATGCTCTATAATATAGAGAACTTTTTTAGAAACATCCAGATGCATGCTCTATAATCTGGATAACTTTTTAGAAACATCCAGATGCATGCTCTATAATCTGGATAACTTTTTAGAAACATTCAGATGCATGCTCTATAATCTAGATAACTTTTTTTTAGAAACATCCAGATGCATGCTCTATAATCTAGATAATTTTTTTTAGAAACATCCAGATGCATGCTCTATAATCTAGAGAACTTT
>NC_056501.1:2118447-2120686 GCF_014905685.2 Nematolebias whitei | reverse complement strand
TGCATGCTCTATAATCTAGAGAACTTTTTAGAAACATCCAGATGCATACTCTATAATCTAGAGAACTTTTTTTAGATTCTTTAAGAAACATATTTGTCTGAATGTTTGACGCTGTTGTGATCCATTTTTCTTCCGTACGTATTCAGGCGTGATTCTCGTCCTGCAGTTTTTATTCATTCCAACAAATCATGAATCAAAATGTTCGGCTCATTCAGGACAATCCTGCTGTGACTTTTTGGTGTTGGTTCAACTTTACCTTTTTTAAATATTTAGCCATTTCTAACGTTTTGTTCTCATAGAAAATCATTTTACATCCTTCAGCTCTTTAGATGTGTTTATAATATTTTACATTTTGTTCTTCTTCAGCTTCTTTCAGCTTCCTTCTGCAAATTTAAACTTTTTCAGCTACTTTCAGCTGTTTTGTGCTCCTTTCAGATTATTTCTGCTAACTAGAATATTTTTGTGCTTCTTATTTATTTCTGATAATTTCAACTTGTTTTACTCCTTTTAGCTAATTTTTACAAGTTTAAGCTTTTTCTACTATTTCATCTACTATTTAGCTGTTTTTAATGATAATTTTAGCCTTTTCAACTAATTCCACATTTTATGCACTCATTTCAACCTTTTTCAGCCAAATTCAGCAAAAATGTGCTCTCTCCACTTCTGTCTGGTAAATTTAGCTTATTTCTTGGATTTTTTTTAGCTACTTTTCAGCTATTTTTTGATAATTTGAGTTTTTTAAGCTAATTTCCAGTTTTTTGTGCTCATTTCTGCTTCTTTAAGCCAAAGTCAACAAATATGTATTTCTGCTTTCTTCTAACAGGTTTGTTCTTCCATTTCAGCCACATTTCAACATTATTTTTCAAGCTAATTTCAGATATTTTTCAGCAATGTTTTCATCAATAAGCATTCAGATTGCATTCTCTCCTGAAATGCAGTTTCTCTTGTCTTTTACGATTGATGATTCTGCACCGTGACAACGATGCACAGAAGTGAATACAGCGGATGCAGTTTGTTGGATGTCGTCCATGCAAACTATTTTTCAGGAAATTAAGATTTACAAGTTAAAGGAGCATTGTCCAAACTCCTTGGCAGCATTTTAGTGTTTGTTTTGCTATAAAAGTTATTTTGCTGACATAATGGCTGCCCTCTGCCTACCAAATGACGGGCAAAAGACACAGAAAGTACAATCCTTCTCTGTTTTCTTTCCCTATAATTATTTTACTGATTGTCTGCAGAAATCAAAATAAAAAGAGTGAGCTCTTAACATATCTCCTTGGATAGTAAATAGTTAGTAAATGACATTTGTAAGGGAGTTTACAAAATGTTTTGAAATATTTACACAGGTTTTTAAATTCTTTTCATGAGTTGCAGAAAGTCACGATCATGTTGTTGAGTTTTAAACATAATGATCAAAAAAGTGCTGCAGGTTTGTTTTTTCTAAATAGTGGCAGTCGGTGTGAGTTTCTGTGCTCCCGCCTGTAGTTCAACACCTGCACGGTTGCTGTCCTCAGATAGAAAATGTCCAAGGATAAAAACTACACTAATGCTAAACATTACATTTAGAAAAAACTGTCATGTACTGTCATAAAACACTTGATTCTACTGACTGGCTAAATTTCAATAAAATAAAACACATGCATCGTTAATCTCATGCCTCATGAGAAGTGTGTTAACAGCTGATCCTCAATATGTAAGCAGCTGATCCTCAGTGTGTAAACAGCTCATCCTCAGTGTGTAAGCAGCTGATCCTCAGTGTGCAAACAGCTGATCTTCAGTGTGTAAACAGCTGATCCTTTGTGTGTAATCGGCTTATCATCAGTGTGTAAACAGCTGATCATCAGTGTGTAAACGGCTGATCCTCAGTGTGTAAACGGCTGATCCTCAGTGTGTAATCAGCTGATCATCAGTGTGTAAACGGCTGATCCTCAGTGTGTAAACGGCTGATCCTCAGTGTGTAATCAGCTGATCCTCAGTGTGCAAACAGCTGATCCTCAGTGTGTAAACTGCTGATCCTCAGTGTGCAAACAGCTGATCCTCAGTGTGTAAACGGCTGATCCTCAGTGTGCAAACAGCTGATCCTCAGTGTGTAAACGGCTGATCCTCAGTGTTTAATCAGCTGATCCTCAGTGTGCAAACAGCTGATCCTCAGTGTGTAATCGGCTTATCATCAGTGTGTAAACAGCTGATCATCAGTGTGTAAACAGCTGATCCTCAGTGTGTAAACAGCTGATCCTCA
>NC_056501.1:2114572-2118437 GCF_014905685.2 Nematolebias whitei | reverse complement strand
CTCAGTGTGTAAACAGCTGATCCTCAGTGTGTAAACAGCTGATCCTCTGTGTGTAAACAGCTGATCCTCTGTGTGTAAACAGCTGATCCTCTGTGTGTAAACAGCTGATCCTCTGTGTGTAAACAGCTGATCCTCTGTGTGTAAACAGCTGATCATCTGTGTGTAAACAGCTGATCATCCGTGTGTAAACAGCTGATCCTCAGTGTGTAAACAGCTGATCTTCAGCTGGACAGGCTGTGTCTAAAGCAATTGGTTTTCAAGAAACCTTTCTTAAACTTTTGTTTTTGCTAAGTCACGTTAAGTCTCTTATTGTTCTTTGTTGTCATCACATGTCTTTGTTTTCTAATGAACTAAATGTTTTTAAACCAGTTTTAGTCAGAAATAATAAATACATCAATGGCCAAACTGATGAGTAATCAAAAACAATGTAACAGCAGGGGGGCGTTAGCCTCTTGACTAAAAGGACAGTGGTTCACCTCTCGTCCTTTCTGGTTGAAGTCTGCATGTTTTCCTCGTGCGCGTGTTTACCCCACACACAGTAACCGCGGGGGACAGGCACCAAGCCCCCCCCCCCCCCAACCCAGAAAGAAGAAGTGGGTAAAGAAAATAAATGTTTAGAAAATAATCCAATATCTTTCACGCCTGGTGTTCCTCACACACGCCACATAATATCTTAGGATGTTTGCAGAATGATTTGGATCACGCAGGCTCAGACCAACATGGAACATCAAACTTATCTTTGCCAGTAGATTCTAACTAAGGTCTTTTATTACAGATTCATCATCCAACACATAATTCAGCATGATAGTGGGATGAACTTTGTAAATGATAAGATCTGATATCATGTGACTTTTAATAACACCAACACATTCCAACTGGTTTCCTGCTGTGAGACGTTGTGGAATTAGGAGTCAGTCATAATGAAACTGGTTTGTTGGAGTGGATATCCACGTGCATGAGTTTGTGTTCGTCAGGTCCTCTCATACCCTGGTGGCATGATTAAACTTTGGGGGAGTCATCAGATTTGCTGGCACTTGGAGATTACGCTGATCGCAGACAATCCCTCAGGCAAAGACGGCACTTTGCTATTGTAATTTTATGCTAATGAACAGATACTCTATCTTCACATTAAAAAAGAACCTTTTCTAAATCTCTGGTTCTCTCACTCCTCATTTCAGAATTG
Source organism: Nematolebias whitei (assembly GCF_014905685.2). Classification (NCBI taxonomy): domain Eukaryota; kingdom Metazoa; phylum Chordata; class Actinopteri; order Cyprinodontiformes; family Rivulidae; genus Nematolebias; species Nematolebias whitei. The sequence goes on along the minus strand of NC_056501.1, from coordinate 2,117,254 downwards.
TTTTGTCTGCTTTTCAATCTTTCCCTCATAGACTTAGTAAAAATAACCGTTTTAGTCTAAATGATGTAGCATGTGGGACTGTATTGTTCAACCTTTCCTCATTTTATTTTATTTATTTATTTTGGTACTTTAGATTGACGTAAACTTATATTTTTACTGTACAGTTTAAATGACAAGAACATAAGCCTCAAATGGTCTGGTTTGTTTCTTGCACTCGTGACATTATACACTAAAGTTTTATAATAAAGTTAGTTTCTAAAATGTTTGTCTAGACTTTGTAAAATCCATATATAAAATTTAAAACTATGTTTAGATGTGGGTGTTCCAGTTCATGCATTCATTCAACTGTTATTTCTACAGGTCAGTCCCACTGAGCCCCGAGGACTCATTTACAAGAGAGACCTGATTTAACTAAGAAAGGGCTGTTCCTGGTTTTGTGTTTGGGAGCTGTGATGGACGGTCAGTTCGAGAGAGCCTCACATCTGCGATGCAGAAAACAGCAAATGAAATATACAAAAGAAACAAACATTTTAAGTTAAAAATGTTCCTGTCAAATATCTATTTTTGCAAGCAGACAACTTTAAGCTCACTCTACACTGTCTGTAAGATTAGAATGAGTCTCTCCTTCTTTTAATTAACCCTCTAGGTTTCAAGGAACTTCTTTAAACTGATTCTTGTTTCAGTCTCTAAAAAGAGTCCTGGAGTCCAGGGTTTAAACATTTACTTCTAAAACAGTCCACGTGAAAAGATGTGCTGGTAACGATGCCATCCTCGGTGAAATGGCAGATAATAAGAACGGTAAGCAGCAGATGTGAAGTGACGCAGCTCGGGGGAATGAAGAGACGGCTGAAACATTGAGACTTCAGCCTCCACCACCTGTTGCATCAGCAGATGGTGCAGCTGAAAGAGAGTGGAGAGACTTCTCGCTGATTGCAGCCCCGTTCACTGGAGGGTTCATCTGGTGAATGGAGAGTCTGTTCGTTCTGCCTCTCTACAACTGAACACCCCCCCCATATTTGAATGTTTATTATGAAGAACTGTGTTTGTGCAGTGAATCAGATTTAATGAGGCTGTCCACAAAGATTGAACACTTGGCTGCATTTGTTTTTGCTTAAACGGTGACACGCTTGTTTATGTTTGAATTAAAAAAAATATGGCACAAAGTCTCAATTTGTACCTTTGAGCAGAGAGCTCCATCCAGGGCGCCCGGGGGGGTGGGGAGAAAATGAGGGTGGAGGCAGGTGTGGGTGCTTCACCTTTCCCACCTACATTTTGATGTTGTTGGTCCAGGGAGTTGAACCGGTGACATTCTGATCACAGGTCCACCTTCTCTAACCTCTGCACCACCACTCCCCATATTAAGAGATTAGAACATTTGTTACTATAACCTGCAGCTGTTCTGCTTTCTTGCAAACATCTACACAAAATCACTGCATGTTCTGGTTGTATTGTTTCATAACCCTCGTCAACATCCAGACGTGGTTTCATTCAACCTTTATCTCTACACGTCGGTCTCAGTGAGCCACGAGGACTCTTCTACAACAGATAACATGAAGGACAGACGACAAGAATCCAACAATTAAAATCAAAAAGAAGTTATAAACAGTCAAATCAAGATAAAACAAGTTAAACTACTAAAAACAGAAACGGATTTGCTTCAATATTTCTATTGATCTTATCAAATGTTTAAAATCCCTTAAAGAGATCAAAGAGAACAGCTCAGATCTTCTTACAAGATCTTCCAGGAGCGGAGGAAGAGCAGACATTTTGCTGATTCTTTTTGTCTTGAGCCATTCTTTTTAAAATATCTTTTAGTTTAGTTTGTTTCATTTCTCTCCAAACTGCTTCGAGGCTACATTCATATCCACCGCTAAATGTTTTCATCAGGGTGGCCCAACAGGAGAATAATAATTATTATAATTGTAGGTGAAAAGACTAAAAAAGTGTGTCCCTTTTAAAAAGGAACAGAAAGACAGTGTGGATCTGTGAAGCTGCAGAATAAATCAGAGCTGCAGGAGAATGTGTTTTACTAAAGTCAAACACTTGGTGTAAATGTAACGGTGTCACGTTCAGCAACACCAACCAGCATACTCAGAAAAGACGTGTGGTCGAGCTCTGCAGTAACGAGCTCTGCTGCCGTCAGTTAAACTCTGACGTCTTGTGCAACGAGTCAGACGTGGAGCTGTGGTTGTGACCGCTCATGACCCACTCCGGTTCAGTCACACAACAAGACAACGAAGTCAAAGACACATTAAAAACTGTAATACACCACGTCTGAGAAGAAAATGTAACATTTGGATTGTCCATGTCCTGACGTCTAACTGAGGGTTGTGCACAACTCATTGAAACAACAATAATCTAAAAGTAGAACTTATAAACCAACAACTTTCACTCAGGTCATCTGGACAGTTTCTTTTTTTGCTGAAACATTTCACCTTCCATCCAGAAGGCTTCATCAGTCAAGGAAACACACAACTAAACTGATTCTTCCCCCAACAGCTTACTCTAAAGTGGAACAAACCAGTTATGTTGGTGCTAAGATGGTGTCTTTGGCACACCCCCTCTTGTGCCAGCCCTCTTCCTCGTCGACAGTCATGTCAAACTGGTTCACTCCACTGAAGAGGGTAACTATCACTGAAGAGGGTAACTATCACTGAAGATTGGTAACTATCAGTGAAGATG
>NC_056501.1:2108561-2114562 GCF_014905685.2 Nematolebias whitei | reverse complement strand
TAACTATCAGTGAAGATGGTAACTATCAGTGAAGAGGGTAACTATCAGTGAAGATTGGTAACTATCAGTGAAGAGGGTAACTATCAGTGAAGAGGGTAACTATCACTGAAAAGAGTAACTATCAGTGAAAAGAGTAACTATCAGTGAAGAGGAGCATGACGGCTCCAAGTTTTAGTGTTTGCTTGTGTTAACTCTGGACTGTTCTGGGCTTGAACCAGAGGTCGTGTAAGATTTGTTAAGTGCTGAAGACACTGTGCAGTTCAGGAGCAGTTTCTTATCACCACTGCTGCAACAAATCCCCATTTGTCTGTTTTCTACTGAAACACAGTAACTTCACAACATGTAATCTAAAGAGTGATAAAAAGTGTTCCTGTTTGAAGTCATTAAAAGTAAAAGTGTGATGTTTTAAGAACTGGTAGATGTTTAATTTAAAGGATCCTGTGCTGCTGCTTCACCATCCACTGCAGTGAGTCTGCTCCTGTTTCACTTCGATCTCCGTCTTCTTGTCCACCTGTGCCCAAACAGCGTAAGTGGGAGCAGGTGCGCTGCAGACAGGTCACCAGCTGTCAATCATCTGCAGTCTTCTCCAGCATCAGCTCTAGTAGCCAGATGTTACAGATGACAGAAAGAAATACATTTAGCCTCTCGATTCACATTTATCCACAGGTTTGTTGTTTCTGACTGATGTGGGTAAATTATGCACACGCTCACAAGCTGGAGTACCACTCCCAATTTTAGCCATGAATAAATTTGCATTAAACATGAGAACCATCAGAAAAGTATGTTTTCTTATGGAGTAAAATAATTCATGCCAAAATAAAAGGAACGCTTGAGGCTGCTGGTTTTAAACTTGTTGGTTTTTCTGCCTAAAAGAAGCAAACTGAAACTCAGAGGACAACATGTGTGAAGGCTCGCTGAGCATTTTATACATTTGATGCAGTCTGAGCTCATGCTAAACACTCGGAACAACAAAATGTTTTTCTGTTCTTACTAAAAACAACATGTTGTGATGTTTATTGTGAAAGATGAGGAGCATCTTTCTTCTCCATGATGAATGAGAACTTCTGGTTTAATGTGTGGAGAATATCTGGAGGTAGAAACAGACGTGAAGATGTGACGCATGGGACAAGGGTGAGTGGCGTGTGGTTTCTCTTCCAGGACAGAACATCTGGGCCCTTTCCATCAGCGACCGGACGTCTTTTCTTGTTTGTTGAACTGAACGTGGAGCGGAGCTGCTCGTGCACGCTTTAAACGTTTCTACATCACAAATTTGAGCCTGAAGTTTAAAAACGCCTCGGATGAGAAGTAAAACATCTTCTACAAGTTCATGTCCAGATGTTTTTTTTAATTCATAGGAGTTTGGTGAGATGGATTGTTTTAACAGCTCTTGGAGGTCCCACCTTCCACGAGTGCTGGAAACAGAATCACGACTAAACGTTTCTCTTCTAAAGATTCACATTCAACGCTGTCACCAGCAAACCTGCAGCGACTCCTCTACAACACACAGCACTACAACAAGTAGTACGAGTACTACAAGTACATGGAACATGTACTTTGAATTATGGCTGCTCCATCCATCCATCCATCCATCCATCCATCCATCCATCCTCTGAAGTCCGGTCACGGGGGCATCATCTTTGTCCTTTTCTTTTAATAAGGTTAAAAGGATAAAAACTGTGTGAACAATAGTTGAAAAACATTTTTTGGTTGTTTTTGTGGCATTTCTGGGTTTCGTCCTCTTTTCTGTATGCTCGTGTTTCATGCCCCCCAGTGCCCCCCCCCCCCCCCCCACGTCTCACCTGTGTTTAATCGCTCCAGGTGTTTGTCATTCTTTCTCCTTAGTGTCTGCATTTATTCAGCGTCCTTGTCCTTTCATTTGTCTGTGGATTGTCCCGTGAAGGCTTCATGTCGTCTCCTCATCCACTCTTTGAAAAGTAAGTTTTGCTGACCCGTCAGCTTTCGTTTCATTTTTTAAATAAATTTAACTCATTTACGTTTACCTTGGAGTCTCATGCACGTGGGTTCAACGACACAGATCATGATAGTTGTGTGTAGGTACAGGCTTCCACACCTGTCCTGATGTCCAGAGGACCAGACTCCAGCTGGATAGATTCATCTACCTGATCATCGGACAGATTCTTCTTTGTTTGTCTTTTATCCAAAAGACTGAAGAAGTCCTTTGGATTAAAGACAAAGAACTCGTTCCCACAAAGTTTTCTGTGTAAATATTTTCGACCCCAGTCTTGGAGTCCATCACATCAGAGACTTCACCCCCATCAGCTGTTTGTTGTTCAGCCACTTGTTGGATGGTTTGTGTCACCATCTGTTGGCAGACACCCCCCCCCCCCACCACCACCACCACCACCACCACCACCAGCAGCAGCAGCAGCAGCCCGTGTGAAAAGCACATTAGACAGGTCAGGGTAAGATTGTTTAATTGCAAATGTCACCACTCGGTGTCACCCAATGAGAGAAAATAATGTCTGACAACATTTTAAATCACGATAATGAAACAAATGTAACCATGTTTATAAAAATATTCACAATACTGAACTGTCAAAATGAGATGTGACAAAAATAACATGGTTAAATGGAAAAATCTGTAAAACCCCACCACCCAACTAGTTCCATTCATGGCTTCAAAAAGTGTTTTTATTTTTCTGCTCCGTGTGTTTTTATTTTTACATCAATAGTAAAATTGTTTCAGTCAGTTTGCACATCTGTGCGGTGGTGGCCATCTTGTGACAACATAGTTTTTGATAGGGACTTTTCTTGGGCCTTGATGCAGCCCTACACCAAAAGAGAGATTGTCACGGTGCTTATTCATTAATGCTTTTTGTTATCAAGCTCACCAGACCGACAGGCGGGTGGACGGACAAAGGGTGTTTCCACCCCCTCTTCGTTCTGCGACGGCGCACAAAAAGCATTGTTAAAATGTAGAATAAATTTTAAAAATATATATATTTTTTCAGAATTTGTCTACAGTTAAAAAGATTTCCCCTCACAATGACATTTTTACATAAAACCTTTGCTGTGAGGTTGTAAACCATGAAGTCAGTGTTGGCTCCGGGACAAACTCTTGAATGAAAACAGCGACTCGGTCTCTCAGTTTTGGGCTTCCCTCCATCCTTCAGGTCATCCTCTCATCCCGCCCGGCTGCGGAGCCCAGGAGTGACGGCCTGACATGAGTGTAACTGACTGGGAATCACACCATCGCAAGTGGATGAGAAGGATTGAAATGACAGGTGCACAGGTCTGTGCCACCTGGGGACCCCACTTTCCTTAATGCATCGTTCTTTGTTTGCCTGTGTCTATTTTTAGACTGAAGCGCTCTCTAAACCCGTGACTCTCTGTTGTGGATGTTTGCTTATTTTGTGGTGAGCCTAGCTGGAAAAATCTGCCAAGTATTTTATTTATTTAGCTTTTAGCAATCACATAAGATAATCAATACTCACTGTTTGCTTCAGGGGGAAAATGGGTTTATCAGGTCCAAACCCCCATAACATATAGTTTCTGGTTGTTAGAATATGAATTAAAATGTCTTTTCTTACATAAAGATGCTGAAGTGAGAGCTTTCTGAAAGTAACACAAAGAGCTTCATGTGTGATGGTGTGAAAATGGATTCTTCTCCCTTCTCTGTAGCTGCCGACTGGAAACTGTGCCAACTGATGCACATCTGCTCGAAACACAAAACTGCTTTTATCTGTGACGAATGGCTGCACAATCCTGCCACACAATCACTACGGATATCCTGAAATTTAACACGAGGAGACAGGACAACTAAGAAGCAGTATTTAATAGTATGTTGAGCACGTTATGACTGCATGTTATTACACCGTCTACACGACCAGGAGGAGAAGAAACTGATCTAGCTGGATCTCCAGCTGGAGATCCAGCTGGAGATCCAGTTTACTGTCCGATGGTCAAATTCTCAAGAACGAGATCCGCTCCTAAACAGGAGCCTAAATCCACAATAGTGTGAACGATTATGAAGCATTCACTCTGTCGTGATCCATTTTTCTACACAGTTCTGGTCCACATCAACAAATCATGAATCAAAACGTTCGGCTCTTTCAGGACAATCCTGCTGTGGCTTTTGGTTTTGGTGCAACTTTAGCTTTTTGAAACATTTAGCCTTTTTTGACATTTTGTTCTCGTAGAAAAAGAATTGAGCTCATTTTACATCTGTTTACAACCTTTTGCTGCTCCTTTCACATTTTGTTCTTTCAGCTTCTTTCAGCTTCCTGCTGCAAATTAAAACTTTTTAAAACTAATTTCAGCTGTTTTGTGTTCTTTCAGATTATTTCTGCTAACTACAACATTTCTGTGTATCTTTAAAACTTATTTCTGATACTTTTAGCTTTTTATGCTCCTTTTAGATTATTTCTGCAAGTTATGCTATTTCAGCTACTATTTAGCTGTTTTATGCTAATTTTATCTTTTTCAGCTAATTCCACATTTTGGAGCCCCTTTCCACTTCTTTTCAGCTTTTTTTTCAGCTATTTGTGTGTGTGTGTGTGTGTGTGTGTGTGTGTGTGTGTGTGTGTGTGTGTGTGTGTGTGTGTGTGTGTGTGCGTGTGTGTGTGTGCTAATTTCATCTAAAAAAAAAGCTAATTTTCTAAATTTTCTGCTTATTTAAACCTAATTTAGCAAATGTGTGTTCTTTTTGCTTTCTTCTGAGGCTTAGTCTTCCATTTCAGGACTTTTTTTTTTTTAGCTAACTTCAGCTGTGCAAGTTCTTCTGTAATAAGCATTCACACTGCATTTTAGCAGAAAGTGGAGAATTCATTTTGTTTTCTTTGACTACAATCAAATATTTAACAAGATCAAATGTTGAAAGTCGGTGGAATCAGGACGAGTGATTTAAGCTTCTGAAGAGCGGCGAGTCTCTGCGCTGAGATTAAACTGCAGAAGAGTGAAACCCCGTCACTTCTGGCAGAACCCCTCCTCCTCACTTATCCGTAAATGAAACCATTAAGGATAATACATAGATTTTGCCCTTTTCCCTGATAGGCTCTCTTCTGGAAACCATTATATGACTGCTTGAGAGCAGTGTTGAAATTCTTTGTGTGAAAAGGTCAAAAGGAGAACAAGGAATTCATTCATTCTGAAGGCTGGTTAACTCCAGGAAGTTCTCATAAAGACACAATTATTTTAGTCACAGACGGGCATATTTCTCATCTTTAATCCAAACTCCTCAACAAAATGTTACTACGTGTGTGACTGATTCTCTTAAATTTAAATTTCTCCACTGAGTAAACATGTACTTTGTAATCTGGTAAAGCAAAATGAAAAGCAAAATAATTGTAAAGCAAAATAAAACTAGAGGAGTTGTCTTCACAGAAAAGGAGCATAGATGAGAACAACTGGAGGGAAACATGTCAACTTGTAAAATAAATTATCTAAGCTTATAATCAAATACATGTCGGACAAAACTTTGATGCTTCTTAACAAGTTGTAACAGCATTCTTTCAAAATTCATTGTGCTATTTATTTTTGCCCACATCTGTCTTGCAAATGAGAACTTGATCAGAGTGGGGATTTAAATCAGGTTAAATCAGGGTAAATCAGGTTAAATCAGTTAAATCAGGTTAAATCAGGTTAAATCAGTTAAATCAGTTAAATCAGGTAAATCAGGTTAAATCAGTTAAATCAGGTAAATCAGGTTAAATCAGTTAAATCAGTTAAATCAGGTAAATCAGGTTAAATCAGTTAAATCAGGTAAATCAGGTTAAATCAGTTAAATCAGGTAAATCAGGTTAAATCAGGGTAAATCAGTTAAATCAGTTAAATCAGTTAAATCAGGTAAATCAGGTTAAATCGGGTAAATCAGGTTAAATCAGGTTAAATCAGTTAAATCAGGTTAATCAGGTTAAATCAGGTTATAATTAAATCAGGTTAAATCAGGTTAAATCAGGTTAAATCAGGTAAATCAGGTTAAATCAGGTAAATCAGGTTAAATCAGGTTATAGTTAAATCAAGTTAAATCAGGTAAATCGGT
>NC_056501.1:2106986-2108551 GCF_014905685.2 Nematolebias whitei | reverse complement strand
GGTTAAATCAGGTTATAGTTAAATCAAGTTAAATCAGGTAAATCGGTTAAATCAGGTTATAGTTAAATCAGGTTAAATCAGGTAAATCAGGTTAAATCAGGTTAAATCAGGTTAGTCAAACTGTAGTTGACACAAGTTTGCAGATTGTTAGTTTGTGGCACAACTTGAGCTGAACATACAAGTGTGTGTAAGAGCTGTAGTTTAAAAGTTTCTGTCTCCCCCTCCTGTCCTGATGTTTGATCAAATCAAGCCAGCTGAAGCAACAGTAGAAGCTGTAGTGTGTGGGGGACTAACGAGCATCAGTGACGTGCGTGTGCATCACTCTTTGATGACTGTGACAGTGTGGGCTGTTACTTTGTTGATATTTCTAGATGTGGCCAAAATAATTTAATTAACTGCAGAAAGTTGAAGGAAGCAGACACTGGTTGTGCAACAGTTGTGCACGGGTGACAAAGCAGTTAGCCCCGACGACGTGGCTGGCTCTCCATTTTAGGCCAAATGCTAAACCATGTGATTAATGTGAACAAAATATATTTGTTTCACTTCCAAGATCTAAATGGGATGAATAAAGATGGTAACAGAATTTTTCAAACATTCAGGTTCTGATATTTTATTTGTCTCAGATGCTCTGATTTATTCAACCTTTATTTATACAGGTTAGTCTCATTGAGTAATGGGGACAGTATTATGTTTTATAGACAGATTAAAAATGTATGACACTGGATCTGCTACAATTTGTGCTAGACTTAAGAAGTAAGGAGGGAGGTCTTGAGGGTCTGAAGATTTTCTAATATCCAGATCTTTTAGCAGTTCGGTAACCTCACTGACAGAACGGTGAAAAAGAGAATGTATGGTTTACTGAAGCGGGACTTGTAGAAGTAGTAGGTGATTCACCTTTAAAAACTGTATCAATTGTTTTTGTTCAAACAATTATCTCATGCTTATCTGACGCAGGAGCAGAGTCGACAAATAATTGTGATGACAGATCAGACGAGGACTGCTGCCAGAAAGAGATTTGATTGTTTGCCAGAAACTTGAGGTCATTCAGACCTTTCATGGTCTGAGATAAATAATTTCATTGTGCAGCTTTAATGGAAGTTGTACAGTGATAGTGTAATTGATGAAATTGCAACCCGGGAGTATCTGAACCGGACTTTCTTGCTGTTGCACATGGCTGACCCCTCCTGTGCAACAGGTTGGCTAACTTGGAAGTAAACCAGAAGGTAAGGAGGGAGAAACTCCTGCCTCTTTGTACTTTTCATCCTTTTCAAGTGCTATGTGTTATCATCATCGCATGTTCCCATACACGTGTTATCATCATTGTGTGTTCCCATACACGTGTTATCATCATTGTATGTTCCCATACACATGTTATCATTGAATGTTCCCATACACTTGTTATCATTGAATGTTCCCATACACGTTATCATTGAATGTTCCCATACACTTGTTATCATTGTATGTTCCCATACACGTGTTATCATCATTGTATGTTCCCATACACGTGTTATCATCATTTATGTTCCCATACACGTGTTATCATCATTGTATGTTCCCATACACGT
>NC_056501.1:2090160-2106976 GCF_014905685.2 Nematolebias whitei | reverse complement strand
CACGTGTTATCATCATTGTATGTTCCCATACACGTGTTATCATCATTTATGTTCCCGTACACGTGTTATCATCATTTATGTTCCCGTACACGTGTTATCATTATTGTATGTTCCCGTACACGTGTTATCATTATTGTATGTTCCCGTACACGTGTTATCATCATTGTATGTTCCCGTACATGTGTTATCATCATTGTATGTTCCCGTACACGTGTTATCATCATCTTATGTTCCCGTACATGTGTTATCATCATTGTATGTTCCCATACACGTGTTATCCTCATTGTATGTTCCCATACACGTGTTATCATCATTGTATGTTCCCATACACGTGTTATCATCATCTTATGTTCCCATACACATGTTATCATCATTGTATGTTCCCATACATGTGTTATCATCATTGTATGTTCCCATACATGTGTTATCATCATTGTATGTTCCCATACACATGTTATCATCATTGTATGTTCCCATACACGTGTTATCATCATTGTATGTTCCCATACATGTGTTATCATCATTGTATGTTCCCATACACGTGTTATCATCATCTTATGTTCCCATACAAAGACAAAATTGTCTCTCTGCATTTTACTCATTGCACATGAGATACACCCAGTGGAGCAGTGGGCAGCTATGTAGGCGCCCAGGGAGCAATTTGGGATTAGGTGTCCTGCTCAGAGACACCACAAGATGTGCAATGACTGGGATTTGAACCCAGGACCTTCGGGTCCCGAGTCAGCTGCCCTGTCCCTACACCATCTCGGCCCCCGTCTTGGCTTGGCGCTAGGCCCCAGAGCCTGATTTTGGCCCTAAGACAAAACCCATCAACTAGGCCTTGTGACAGGTCTAGTTGTCAGTTGTTAGAAGACATAAACTGGTCCTCTTTGGTTTAAGGATGACCCATCCTCCATCTAAGGCTCTTTGCTCTCCATTCAACTTGGGCTCCTCTCTTCCATGATCAAGTGATCAACATGGGCCCACGTTTTGCCACCAAGTCACTGTGATGTTCAGCTACTATCACTCTCGCCTCTGCAAGTTTTGGCAGCATACATTTTAATCTTTCATTCCTCTAATGCAAAGGAACATGCCAGATAGTTTTCATTTACCAGTGAGGAGTTCAATGAGAAAATGCTTTACATGTTGAAGTTCCTGCCCAGATCACTTACATCTGTTTTAAAACATGATAGAGGAAAAAGGGATTTTTTTAAATCTCCCATAGCTTTGAAACTCCCAGGGTGCATCTTCTAACATATTCCTCCAGTTTCTAGGGCAATTTCATCCACATGAAAAAGGGGTGTACATGATTTCCAGGGACTGGGCTCATCTTGATTACTGGAAAATTTAAAGACAACATTTGATTGTGAACAACAAGAACAAAATAGGAACTATAAAATCTTGTAAAAAAAAATCCCAAAGATTCATTCTTCACCATGCTTTGGAATTTGAAAGGTAAATGTTCAGTCTCTGATTTTCTCTTATCCATCCTCCAAATGAATCAGATGTTTCAAACATAGCCAACCATATTGTTCCCAGTATTTGGTTGATAAAGCTCATGCCAGATATTTTTAAGCTTCTCTGTGTGCTTAGCTTTGCTGCCTCCTCTTCAAGCTCTTTAGTAAGCCACCTCCAACCTCTTTTTTTAATTCCTGTCAGTCTGAAACAGTGTCATCTTACTCCACAATTTTAAGCCGAACAATAAAATGTCATCACACATAAGTATTGAGTCTGCAATGATATTATATGTTAAAACCAAAGTACTCTATGCTATATTTGATTAAATACTGTTTTATTACCTAAACTGAGACAAAATCAATATTCATTCAGCCTTCATCTGCTGCGTCTTTGCTTTGTTCTGTACTCAGGGTAGCTGTGCTGCTTCCCTCTGGTTTGTCCCTCCTGTGATTGGAATGGTAAGTGGTGGTGGTGGTGGGGGTACTGGGAGGGCCAGGACTTTACATGAAGGTAATTTCTGCTCTGAGCATCTCTTAATAATGTCAGGGCCAAGACCAAAATAATAAACAATATCCAAACTATAATTTTATCTTCAAATAAATAAATGCATAAACCTTCCTATCTGAACAAAACATGAAATCAGGAATAGACAAACAAATAGAAATCCTCTTAAATGCCTCAAAGTATTGTTGAAGTAACGTCAAGGCTGACGTGGCACAGTGAGTCCGGTGTGGCTGGTTGGGTTAAAGATAATGCACAGCACAATCCCTGCTGCAGGACCCAACAAGGCTGAGTCAGGTCCTCCGGATGGATGATTCTTTGTTGACACGTTTCGTCTTTTATCCCAAAGACTTCTTCAAACTGAGGAGCTGCAACAAACTCAGTCTTATAAATAGCACCTTCTCATAGAGGATCAACCAGTTTGTTGTTGACATCCAGAACCAGCTGTTCACCTGATGAAGGAGGACCATCAACCTAATGATCCATGGTTAATGCCCTGATGGCCGCTTGCTATTCATAAAGGGCTGAGTGATGCTATAAATGGACTGTAAATGGTAAATGGACTGAACTCGTACAGCTCCGTTCTATCTGATCAAGACACTCAACGCTCTTTACAACAACCTGTCCCTCACTGACCCATTCATACAGCTCTATACTAGATCTTTACAAAGCTAACTGAACAAATCATTCTAAAGAGAATAATCAGAGCTTTATCACATTCATACACCGATGGGACACACATCAGAGGCAACAAGGGGTTCAGTGTCTTGCCCAGGGACACTTCAACATGTGACTGCCGGTGGATTCGAACCCCCAACTCTTGCACTGGAGGACGACTGCTCTAACCGCTCAGCCACAGCCGCTATAACAGCATTGTTAGAGGGGGACAGCTGAATATGGAGACTCCCACCCCGTTTAATGATGGACGGGTTCGCTTTACAAAGATGGAGTCCTTCACTCCCTCTCACTGCTGCTGGACTTCTTTATGCAATTCAGTCTCAAGAAAACCCATTGAAATCTAGCTCGAGTTTTGGCCCACCGACCGCACATTCATTACCTGGACACAGACACACATCAGATCTACACACACATGCACACAGACTAGCAGTATACCACAACTAAACATCAGAAATTGGTTAAACAATTGGCTGTAACTGTCTCTTTGAAGGTCCAGTTCACACACTAAGACCTGATGCAACATGAATGGGCATATCAGTTCCCTACAGCAGGGGTGTCTAATCCTGGTCCTAGTGAGCCACTGTCCTGCATGTTTGACTTGTTTCCTGCTCAAACACACCTGATCCAATGGTTGAACTACTTCTTCATGATCTGCAGAAGCCATTAATCACCTATTGATCCACATTAGGTGTGTTGGAGCAGAGAAATGTTAAAAACGTGCAGGACGGTGGATCTGGATAACAAGGACTGGACACCCCTGCCTGAAGGGAATAAAGGTAAGACTACCTCGTTTCCTTTGGCTTATTATTCATATACTTGTTTGTTGCTAGAGATCTAATGTATTTGCTACTTCATTTTGTTTAACATATATGATTAATATATGATTATTATAGATTGTACAGCATTCAGAGATACTGACTTCAAAGGGTCTTAACATCTCCAAGTTTTACAGAGAAAATAAGGACGTCACGTCTCTGAAATGGGAGAGAAGAACCAGTCAGGCAGATCCCAGAATCCTCCAGCCTCAGTTTAATAGAGATGACTTCAATGACAGCGTATCAGGTCGTCTTGACATCCTTTGTTTGGCTGTAACTTTGTTTTCTGAGCAAACAGCAACCTGGTCACGTAGTTGTGATCAGAACCATTCATCCCACCACCATACACTGACCTGAGATGCATTATCACATTAACACCACTGGTGATGCCTGGGAAAATCAATCTAGCTGAGAAATGTAATATGTGAGCCTGGTGGTGTGAGGCAAGAGGAAACCTGCCGTCCATTTTAACCACATTAGCTGTGCGCACCTTTAAGTGTAACGCTCTTGGAAGCTTTTATATAGTTCTGTTACTGTGAGCACGTGTCAGCCTTTGATTTTCTACAGTTCTGCAAAAAGACCATGATTAGGGAGACATACGAATTCTTTAGTTTCTTTTATTTTTGGCAAGCAAGTGCTGTTCTCTATTCATTTGTCTGCCATAATGAAAGATGAAACAATAGCTGGGTCTTCTTGCAACAATTCTTGTTTCTTAGTGTGAGAGTGAGTGCAGTGGTTACTTATCTCATGCCAGGTGCTAATGCAGAGAACAAAGCTTTATTGATGCTGCACGACTATAATCACTTTAATCTTCTTGCTGCATATTCAAACCCATTTTTACACAACATGTTCCAGGCTTTTTACAGTATCAAAGCTAAACTTACATAAAGTACATTTTCAGCACCACTACTATTTTTTTTAATTTGAAGACATCCCAAACTTCTCTCTGAAGTCACATTATTTCTGACCAAAATCATAACCGAGTGTGAAATTACCCCGAGGCCCTTCCTGTCTGTGTTGGGGGGCTGAGCAAGCGTTGGAGGGCACTGGTGCATTCTGAAAGGCTGCATGCTGAGCCCGTGCCATCTCGGAGGATTACACGAATTAGAATAAGGTTTGCCCAAGACATCCTGCACACTGGAGTAAATTCACACAATGACTGTTCCTGCCCACAGAGGATGGATGCCAAAGGCTAAGATGGAAGACAAAGGAGAGATTAACGGGAAAGAAATCTAAAGTGACTGCTTGAAAAAGCCTATTAGAGGTCGTACTGGACGTAAGGTCCAAGGTGTAAACTTACATGTAAAATGGTCACTTCATTTCAATAAAAATATAAATTTAAACATGGGAAATGTGAACACACAATAGATTCATGCAGAGTAAAAAAAGGAAAATGGACAGAAATACTTCAATTTAATTCATTTCAGTTTATTTCTACAGCGCCAAGTCCCAGCAGACGTGGTCTCGGGGCACGGGACAGAAACATTCATTCAAGCTTTATTTCTACAGGTTGGTCTCATTGAGCCTCGACGTCTCGTTTACAACAGAGACCTGATTAAACAAAGAACACACACGAGCCACAGACAACAATCATATAAAAACACAGGAAATGAAAAAAAATAAAATACATTAAATTAAAAAAAGGTATTTTTGTATCTAAAAATAAAAGTCTAACAAAATATAAAGTTAATTATTTTATATTTCAAAGTTGTTCTGTCACTCATAAAGTTACCACGAACATTTATGTACAAATCCAACAAAGTTGAGTCAGGTCCTCCGGACGGTTTCTTTGTGTTGAGACGTTTTGTCTTTCAACCAAAGGACTTCATCAGTCTGAGGAGCCACAACAAACTCAGCGCAGAAGTGGCTTACTCACAGTGGGGTGACCAGTCTGACCAGTGTGACCAGTGGATGGTGAAAAGATGGTTTCTGGGGTCCGCTCTCTCCCCGTCGACTCCTTTGAGGAAGTCATGGCCAAAGTGGATCATAACATCAAAGTTGAGCATGAACTTGCTCTGATTAAACATCCATCCATCCATCCATCCATCCATCCATCCGTCCATCCATCCATCCATCCATCCATCCATCCATCCATCCATCCATCCATTATCTTTTACTCGCTTCTTCCTTTTCAGGTTGTGGGGGTCACTGGTGCCCATATCCAGCAGTCACTGTGTGAGAGGCGGGGGACGCACCCTGGACAGGTCTCCAGTCCATCACAGGGACACCTGGACAGGTCTCCAGTCCATCACAGGGACACATAGAGACAAATGATACAAACAACCATTCACTCTCTCTCTCACCTCGGGACAATTTAGAGTTACCAGTCTAACATGCGTGTTTTTGTCTGTGGGAGGAAACTGGAGTAACTGGAGAAAACCCACGTAGCACGGAGAGAACATGCAAACTACACCCAGAAAGGCCCCCTGCCGGGATTTGAACCAGGGTGTACTGTTCGCCTTTAAGGCAGCAGCTCTACCAACTGCACCACCGTGCACGTTGAGAATCATTTATCTTCATCGATCTGTTTCTTTTATGTTTTGCTCTTTACTTTATTTGGGGGTGGGGGTGGAAATTCAGATTTGGGTGCTGGTTCAGTAATTTAGTGATCCTGGTCATGGAACTCCTAAGTACATTGTTGGATCGTATACCTGGATTATTGAGCATGGACCTTTTTTGTAAATCCTAAGTACTTCATAAGAATACTTCATTTTCTTATTTCATGAATTTTTTTTCAAAGCCCAGCTGAAATTAATCCTCAGTTCTGGTTAAAGATAAAAAAAGAAGCTTTTGGAGACGATGTCTTCAAACAAACAATAACGGACATTTAGTTCCTTCCACTGAGGCAGTTAGGACCAGTTTAAAACGAGCACCATTAAAACTTTCTGTGCTCATTTACCACTTCATACCCAGCACCCCCAGGGTTGCCATGGTTACTTAACTTGTCTAAATAAACAAATACACAAACAATGTACAACCTGCTGCAGTTCCAGTTTACTGCTCGCACGTTGTTTCTTCTGTTTGCAGGAATGATTGTTGTTGGAAATAGTTTATTTAGTTGCTGATTTCATGTTGATTGTTGTTTTCTGTTTATTTTATAAAACTGGTTTTAGTTTTCTGTTCTTTCTGCTGCGCGTTATCAAGTTGTGTCTTAACGTTACCTTATATTGCCTTAAGAAAATCTAATTAGGTTTTATTTATCATACGGCTTTCATGTTGTTTACTTGTTGATTTTTGTTGTGTACACCAGCTTTTGATGCTACAATAAACTCTTCTTTAAATAGTGAAAAATGAAAGTAGTGTCCATGCGATTGATCGATTTTATACCAAATAATTGTTTAAAATGCTTCAATTAAAATCAGGGAGAAAACAGCAAGCACCCAGCTTTACAAAGACATGTCAGAAACTGTCGTGCAGCTTAAATTTATTTATTTAGTGTTTGTTTAGCAGCGTACTAAAAGGTTTTTGAGGTATATTTTTCCTGTGGGGCACATTGACGTTGGTGTGCTTTGATTGAATTCCTTCATGTCTGCTCTGCGTCTGTCCTGACTCTTTATCTTTGGATATATTTTCCATTTGAACGACTTGTTAGAAATGATTCTTTATCTGTTGGTTTAACAAAAGTTCATTTTCCTCCAGCTTCTGTCACAACATTAACTGTAATGAAGGGACTGGGCAGACATGGACCCACTGGGTCAGTAAAATAACCTCGAGTGCTTCAGCCATAAATTAAATGAGCCGTCAGTGGAGGAGCATCAGTCATCCGTCCTTTAGCGTGATGACCTGTCGGTGGAAGCTGCCATGGGAAGGATCCTGGTCACGAGTGGCATTTCCACGCTCACACCAGAAGTGGACCTTGTGTCGATTCTTGCAGCGCTCAGCTCTGGTCCCAAGGAGCGGAAGGGATTTGAGATGATCCAGCAGACAGTCAGAGCTTGAACAGACACTCTGGATGTTTTACACAGTCTGATGGGAAGGACTGAAGACAGCTGGAAACTTGTTTACTGGATTTTTATTTAAAATTCTTGCCTTTTTGATTTTCCTATCACTAAACTGTTGATTGACAGATAAATTCTGCTCATAATAAAACCCTTCAAACAAAACGATGGCGTTTCGTTCTACTTCCCTGCTTGTTAAGGTTCTTTAACCACCATGACAGCCAGCCTCTTTGCACGTCATCACAATGGCAAACATTTTATTTTTTGGTGACAGCGTAAAAATGGTTCTCTTAGTGCAGCTATGACCCATCTGAACATGGGAAGGAGTTCTTTCACCGCATTAGTGGACTGAAACAAAAAAGAACTGGAGTCGGCCGAATGGTTTCTTTTTGCACAACCTTCTGAAAGTACAGACAGAAAGGATGACGGCATGCTCGTGCACTGGCACTGCTGCCAAGCACAAAGTCAAACCTCTCTGTATGAACGCCCTATCATTACAGCTGAGCTATCTCACCGAGCTCTAGATTAAAAAGAGAAAAACAATATGCACAGAGTCAAAGACATGGCTTGATAAGAGCTCCAACTGGTTTTGTAGCCAAGCTAATTAGCCCAAAGGAAATTAGGTGATAGTTTATATCAGTTATCTTCCAGGAGCCCTGAAGGTGAGCAGCCGTGGCTACCTGACACTGACAGCTACAGAAGCTCACTGGATTTACTGGAAGTGGGATTTGGAGAAAAACAAGTGCACCTAATTTCTTTTCTTGTACCCAGTACCAGGAAAGTTGGCTCTATTGGTTACAGTCATGCACAATTTCAATCCTTAATTTAAGTATCAGCACGGTACAGTGAGATACGTTTGCCACCTGCAGTTCAGGTAATTTATTTTTGGCTCGTAAACATTATTTTCCTCTGCAAGTTTTGTGATGCAGAACTAGCAAACATGGTTAGACACATAGTGGGAGAGCTGTACTGCTTCATCACTTATTTTACATTTCAGAGTGTTTTATTCTTGGACAGAAATAAAAAACACACATGTTAATTTTGCAAGTGAGACAAAACCCTGGAGTGCTGCAGAAACGATTCACAATGAAATGAAATGTTTGATGTGCTCACAAATTGTGAAAAGTGAAATGTGCATAAGTGAATCTGGGAGCTCCAGAGAGGACTGAGTGGCTTGTTCAACAAAAGAAAAGAAAGATGGCAGAACAGAGAGTCTGAGATGTTGAAAGTGCCGACACTGAAGGGAAATAAAGAATCAATAGAGCTTCATCAGACATCTCAGCCCCTGCAGTCAGTAAAGTTTGGTTGTTCCTGGCTGAGTGAATATTTTGCACCTTCTTCTTTAAACGGGAATCAATAGGAGAGCTGCTTGTTTGTCTAGTACAACTCCGTGCACGTTTCTGAACCCAACGAGTCCTTTTCTTGTCGAAGTTTAGCTAAATTTGTGAAGCTGCTGTAAATCACTGAGCGCCGCACACAAACCCCAAGAAGAGCTTGTTTAATGAACTCCAAAGAAAAGCAGACTGAAGACGCACAGAAAGGATCCGCACTCATTTTCTCCACACCACCAAACAGCCGAAGCTGCCTTCCTCTGGAAAATCCAATATTGTGGAAGCAAAGCGCACGGCGGAGCGGTACTCGTGGACTGTGGAGCTCGAGTCATGTCAGACATCAAGATGTTGACGTTCTATTATGCGTTCACATTTATTCATTCTTTTCTCTCAGTTCTAGGTTTGTACGGTTAAAGCAATACTCAGAGGCGGGTTACGCAGCGTGTGGTGAAACTAATAAGACGTTCAGCTCGGGAAATGAATCGGAACAGAGATGAAGAATAGAGATCCTCTGCAAACATACAGGAAGTAATTGGATTGTGACAAGTGAGCGCTGGTAATTCCAGGAAGTTCATACACCCGTTTCTTTCTCGTGTTATTTCCCAACAGCACAGTCTAATGGACAGGACATTATTACTGGTCATGGATGACCAATTCATGCTTTATTGCACCTGCAGACCCCAGACATGGAACAAACGTGCTAAAGTTCTGCAGCTCCTCAAGTGGAACTCTTGGTAATGAGGTTAGAGCAACGAGACGTTTGTCATGTAGCCTGGAATAGACGTGCGTCGTAGCATTTCTTTTTCCAACAATGATCTGTATTCATTTAATGTAGTTTGTATTTTTCTTCATGTTTACAATCATTAATACAGCTAATTAAAAAACTGTTACAAACTGAAAACGGAGCTCAAACAAACTGATTCATGTGTAACACCGATTTAAAAAAACGATTAAAAAACAGCTTTAGTTAAACATCAGATGAATCAAATGATCATAGTGTGAAGTGTCTCCATGACAAAATGTGGTTTCATTAAAAATGACATGGGGATATTCTCGAAGCACAACACCAGAGACATAAACTGTCAAAGTGTTTTTAATGAAATATTCTTTAACTACAATTAAACTTTCAGCAAACACAGAGGTGTTGACTGAGCAGCTGCTTCGTAGCAGCTCACGAGTATTTAATACGTCTGGATTTTCAAAAAACTCTTAGTTTTATTTTGGTTTTAGCTGGCAGGCCTCAAACATGTGGATATGTAAAAACCTGTGAGGTCCTGAGCCACAAACAAACAAACAAACAAACAAACAAACAAACAAAAGAGAAACTAAACATTAGCTTGGATCTGTCAGTCATTTCCTAACATGATTTTATTGAGTCCTGTTCTTATGAACTTTGAATTATTTTAATAAAAGTAATGTTTTTATTTTATACTGATGTTTTGAATAAATCTTTTAATAACGGGTCGCAGAGACACTCAAAGCTTTTTCAAATTCATGGCAAATCTGACGATTCCCAAAGCAACGACTTCAATGATTCTAATCTTTCTGCACGACATTTGAACTTTGGGAGTTTTATTTCTTTATCATAAATATAATTACAACCCTCACACAATAATCCTGAGTCATGCTCAATAATCCAACAAAGTTAAGTCAGGTCCTCTGGACGTTTGTTTGTTTTATTTCTGGATTTATTTCTGGATTATTGAGCATGAACTTTGATGTTTTGATCCACTTTGGTCATGGCTGCTTCAGACGAGTCGGCAGGGGAGAGGGCGAACTCCAGAAACCATCTGAGCACCATCAAACTGGTTCACTCGCTACGTGAAGGTGCTGTTCATAAGACTGAGTTTGTTTTGTTTTGAGCTCACACCATTTGTTCATTCACTAACTCTCTCTCAGACCGGAGACAATGTGTCCAACATAATGGTACTTTCTCCAGTTATTTAATTATCAACATTGGTGTGCCACAAGGCTCAGTCTTAGGACCCACCCTCTTCACAATCACCATAGGTAATGTAGGTCATAGCATCCTTACATTTCTATGCTGATGACACAGTTGTTTAGTGTTGAGCCAAAACAGTTGATAAGGCTTCCCAGCTTTTGCAATCTGCTTTCAACATCATCCAGTCAGGTTTGTTCCATCTCAAACTTGTCCTTAACACTGATAAAATCAAAGGGAGGCTTTTATCTAACAGGACGTCAGTCCCAGCAGTTCGTCATCTGACTTTATCCTCAGATGGTGCTCCTATTGAGTTTGTCGATTCCTATAAATATTTGTGTATCTTGGTCGACTCACATCTCTCTTTTAAGCTCCATGTGGAAAACTTGGTAAAGAAACTGAAAGTTAAACTGGGTTTCTTTTTCAGAAACAGATCCTGTCTAACCCTGAATGTTAGGAAACACCTTGTATCTGTGACTTTCCTTCCCTCCATTGATTACGGTGACTTTATTTACATGAATGCTCCTACAAGAACCCTGCAGATGTTGGATGCTGCAGATGTTGGATGCTGTCTATCATGGTGCACTAAGATTCATAACTGGCTGTAACTACCGTACCCACCACTGCACCCAGTATTCAATGGTTAACTGGTCACCATTAACTTCACACAGACTCTCTCACTGGTACATTTTCATCTTTAAATCAGTATTTTCCAGCAATTATTTCACCAAATTATCTTCTAATCAGTGGAGCATCTTCTGGGTATAACAGAACATTGATACTGATTCCAATACTTATTTTATTCTTGGGCTTAAGCAAACTAATCTTATAAAGCAGCAAATCAAGCATCAAGTCACAGCTAGGAGAGAATACGTCTCAAATTTCAATAGAACAGAGATTCTTTAAGAAAAGTTTAAAAAAATATTATATTTATATATATATATATCCACTGGATTGGCTGACTTGGGGGCCTGGAGAGTGATACTCTAATTATAGGAGCACACTCTCCTCAGCCTCCCTGGTTAGGTCTGTTCAGGTACTGGAGAAGCGAGTCCAATCGTTGATCCAACCTCAGATCCAGGAGGAACAATGTGGATTCTGTCCTGGACGTGGAACACTGCCTCACTAGGGTCCTTGAGGGGTCATGGGAGTTTGCCCATCCAGTCTACATGTGTTATGTCGACTTGGAGAAGGCTTTTGACCGTGTTCCTCGGGATACACTGTGGGGGGTGCTCCGTGAGTATGGGATTGGAGGCCCGTTGTTACGGGCTGTTCAGTCCCTATAAAAGCGGTGCAAGAGTTTGGTTCACATTGCCAGCAGTAAGTCGGACCCCTTCAGGGTGGGAGTTGGACTCCGCCAGTGCTGAGTGGGCTGAGTGGTTTTCATTAAATGGTTAAACGGGGCGATGGCGTCAGAACACACACAAACTGACACTTTTCTGCGTCACTGCACAGAGTTTCATGAGAAGTGTATCTCCATTTTCAGACGAGGGCTCATCCTTTCACCTTAGACTCTTTGTTTTACCTCTTCTTGTTAAAAATTTAAACATGCCTGACAATGCCTGAAAAGCTCATTCTGCCATGAACGGAAGGACGAGGAGGAAACTGAGAGATGAAGATCAAAAGAGGAAAAATACGTATCTTTTGCAAATAACATTAATTCTGTGTTTTTATGATGACAGTCAGCAGTTGGACTGGATTTAGGTAAACTTTTTTAACATTTTCATACTGTAAATAAGTAAATGTGTTGTAAAATGTATCTAATTTTCACAATATTATATTTTATAATTTAAATTGTCTATCATTTGTTTGTGTAAAGTAAACATCTTATTAACCAAAGCCTCAAAATATGAAACGACACAAACTGAAAGTCTTCATCGACACCGTGTCGACCTCCATCAGAACCAGGGGCTTCTACAAACAGCTGCTTGACTTTGTGAAAATTAAATTAATTAATGCCCACAAAGCATAAGACTAGAGGAAGTCATCCATGTTGTCTCAGGTGGCTGTTTCCTAAGTCTGTGATTTAATTAAGAAGTTGCAATTAACATGAATGATGCATTGTTCGGTCCAAGTAAACCAAGGAAGCAGGAAGTGATCAAAGGATTGCTCGGAAGACTAATTGAAACTCCAGCTCGCCTGGAAAAGGCTATCAAGAAGATTTAGCCATCTTGAGTGCACTTTAATCCAAAAAGACAATTAAATGAACTAAAAAGCTTCTCTTTAGCCACAAAACAGCTGAAGTTTGTAACAAAACCTTTTAAAGAGAAATCTGGACAAGTTCTCTGATGGGAGTGGCGTGAAAGCAGAACGTTAAAGTCAATGATTAACTAGAGAAAATGCATTTCCTGCAAAAACTGCAGTATTAATGCTTATTGCTGAAGAACTTTCTGAAAATCAGCTGAAATTAATTGAAATATGCTGAGATGTAGCAAAAATGAAACTAGAAGCCTAAATTAGCAAAATAAAGCAAAATAATGTTTGCTGAATTAAGTTTAAATAAGCAGAAATGAGCACAAAAGTTATGAAATTAGCTACAAAAGCTGAAATTAGCACACAAAAAATAGCTGAAAAGGCAGAAAGAAGCTTAAACTATCAGAAGGATGTGGAAGGAGCTGAAACGAGCCAAGTGAAATTAACTGAAAAACCTAAATTTAGCAAATGCAGCTAAATATTAGCTGAAATAGCAAAAAAATGTTAAACAGAAAAAGCTGAAAAGAGCATAAATAGCAGAAATTAGCATAAATAAGTTATTTAGGCCGAAAGTAGCAGAATTTACCACAAAAAACTTGAATGTATCTGAAAACAGCTGAAATTATCTAAAAATGCTAGAAATATAGATGAAAGGTAGAACAAGCTTAAACTAGCAGAAGAAAGCAGAAAGAACACGTTTGTCCACATAATCTGAAAAAAGCAAAGGACAGAAAAGTGGAAATTATCTGAAAAAAGCTTCAATTGGCAAAAAAAAGGCTGAAAAATATCTAAATGGCAGAAAAAAGCTTAAATTACTAGAAGGAAGTAGAGAGAGCACTTTTTTTCTGAACTAGGCTGAAAAAAGTTGAAATGAGTGCAAATAATGTGGATTTACCTGAAAAGCTAAAATTAGCATAAAAACAGCTAAATAGCTGAAATTGCAGAAAAAGCTTAAACTTGCAGAAATAAGCTGAAAGGAGCATGTCAAGATGACATTAGCTGAAAGAAGATGGAAACACAAAAATGTTGTAGTTAGCAACTTAAAACATAAAATAAAAAGCAAGTGGAAATGTTCAGCCCAGGAACGCTGCACGACTGCTCGGCTGAGCCGGCGTCCTAAAGAGGTTCAGAGAGAGGAGCTGTGAAAGATGTGCTTGTTGCATCATGCTGGTTCTACAGAACCACCAGGGACTCCCTGCATCTGGCCAAGAACAAGTTCTTAAAGGCTTGAAGCAACCGAACCACCTTGGAAAACTCGAGCTGTGTTTTAGTCCAGACAAACACGTCAACATTTATTTATTTTACCTCATGTGCATTCAGGATACGTTATATATGAAGGAATACATTTTAATTTAGCTGCACATCTTAGTGTTCAAAACTCAAAGTGCTGCACATGTTCAGATGTCATGAACTAATCGTTCTTGTGTCAACGAACCTCTGACACACGTTAACAAGCATCGATCATCAGCATGAACTAATCTCAGTCCTGCACAAAGCATCCAGGCGGAGCTTCCAGTGCTTGGAGTGACGCGAACCCCTGGACTCATTAAAAGAAGCAAATGTGTGTCTGACTCTAAAGTTTGTGATCGTCGGTCTTCATTACGTTCATTCTTAGCAGCTCGTCAGTTGAGAAGATCTTTGCTTCCCGCTTCACTTCAGTGCTTAATTTGGAAACCAAACGTTGCCGGAAGGCAAATCTGAGACCAACACTGAGACCGGAACACACACACAACACTTGATGTCACACAAATGTCAAAATGCCAAACCAGTTCATATTTATAATTTACTTTGAAGCACTTTGTGTATAATTTATGGATTTATAAGTGCAGCCTATCAGGTGCAGGATCATTTCTTAGCTAGTTGTTTAGTGTCCCCCACCGCAGCCAGGTGCGCCTCCTCATGCTCCTCCTCATGCTCCTCCTCATGCTCCTCCTCATGCTCCTCCTCATGCTCCTCCTGGCTCCTCCTGGCTCCGCATCTTGCTCCACGTCTCAGTAAAGACGCCTTTTCTTCATGAAAGTAAACTGGACGGTATTTTCAACATTTTGATCGCTGTGTTTTGACAAATTGGCGCCGTTGTTTTCATACGTGATGTACATCATGTGATTACTCATCAAACGTTTCTTTGCTGTATTTTTAATAATCACAATTTTATTAATGACCTACTTCAACTGTAAAACTGATTTGCAACTTAGTTGTGCTGTTTAATTATCTTTTTGTGTTTTTAATAAAACTGCTCATGACTGAACTTTTAGGGGCGGAGATTTTTTGAAGGGTAGAAGCAGAAATGCTTACTTGAAGGAGCAGCTCTGATGTGATATAAGAAGCTCGTAATAGCTGTTATGTTGACAATTAGTGTTTATGTAATTATTTTCAGATTACATATCCAATATAGGTTGTATTTGTTCAAGGCAGTCAAATGTGCTCATAACTTTATTATTAGTAAGTCTGAGAGTTATCGGATCCAAGTGCAGAACCACTAGACTCAGGAACAGCATCTACCCTGAAGCTGTTAGACTCATAAATCCCTAATCAGGATTATCACTGTAAAAAAAATCAATAGAAGTAATGCACTTTGATTGTTATGTGCTGCTGATTATCCATGCTACTGATCTCATGCTGCTGATTATTTCATGCTGCTGTGTTCATTCGTACTCATCTGCTCACAGACTCATGTTCGTGCTGCTGTTGTTCGGCGTAGTATTTTTGCACTATTACTGCTTAGCGTATTTCTTACTTTATATATTAGATCCTTAATATTGTTTTCTTTGTTATTTATAATTTTACTATTGTTGGATGTACTGTGACCCTGCGTACGTATTGTTCAACCTCATGTACCACATGTGATGCAAATGATGATAACGAACCTTGAACTCAAACTTGAATCCAAGCAAACACTTACCAGAATGCATCCTGTCAAAAGAAGAGAGTTCCCGGCTCCTGTTCCAGCAGGATCTAGCTCAAATTAAGCCCTGCTACATTTTACAGAGTGCGCAGCTTTTCCTCCCTGACTTCTTTGTGCAGACGCACACAGTCGTAATGTTTTTGTGGCTTTTTAACCAATCTTTAATTTCTTTGTAGATTGTGAACTCAAACTACATCATCATGTTATTCTTGGATCCTTTAGGTAACTTGAGTAAATGTCATCAGTCCATGTGTGCCGTGTGTTAGTGCAACATCTGCACACTGTTTCTACTTAATGCAATATTATGCATTTATTTGTCTGACTGTTGCCTTGGCTTTTGGCTGTGTAGACTGCAACAGTTGAACATTCATCATTTTAAAGTACACGAGGAACAGTTTGTCCTGGTGTGAGCTTTGAAAGCTAGAATCTATTTATATTTACAGTCTCAAGGCAAAGCAATAGAACAGGTTTAAAGTGAAAGTCCACAGTTTTTAGTTGTGGTGCAGGAGCTTTGCACTCTTCATGGTCACAAAGTTTCTTTCAGACACACTGCATAATTCTTAAAATTCATGGCCACTGTTCAATACTTTTCCCTAAAATTATTCAAGAAATTCATGTTTCATTTGAATCTATTTTATCCTTCCTACAGCATATGTTATTTTCTCACAATGTGGGGAACATAACCTATTTAAGTAAATGTCCGAAGGAAGGTCTTTGTCTTTGAAGTGTACGTTAGACCTGAATTCTTTGTCTTCTTCTGTATCCATTACACCGCAGGTGTGAAGTAAAGAAGAGGGAAAAGGAGTGCAACATTTTTTTTAAACACATACTGTGTTTGATAATGTATGTTATTGCTTGAGGGTCTCCAGTTTTATTAGGGCTCCTCGAAATGAAGAAGTCCTTTGGATGAAGGACGAAACGTCTCAGCAAAAAAAAGAAACCATCCAGATGACCTGACTGTAATCCATGTATAAATCCAACAATGTTCAGAGTATGAACTTTGGTATACAGTATATATATATATATATATATATATATATATATATATATATATATAT
>NC_056501.1:2082449-2090150 GCF_014905685.2 Nematolebias whitei | reverse complement strand
ATATATATATATATATATATATATATATATATATATATATATATATAAAGTTGTTTAAAACCCTTCCCATACTCTTGCAATGTTCTGAACAATGTTTCTAAACTTTAAACACTCTAAAAGAGAACAGAATGTCATGAAATCAGCTCTCTGCCTCACCACCTGCAAGTGCTCTCGGCCACGCCCACTTCTCCTCTCTGCACGGAAATCAGCTGATCAGCTGCAGGAGGAAGCTTGTCCTGCAGTGTGGGCTGCACAGAGGTGCAGCAGGTGCTAAATAATTTAAAACAGTTTATTTTAAATAAAAATTCCATGCCGATCGTGCGGCTTATCCATCAATCAGCCAATTGTGTCATGTCCAATTTTATTTTGAAAAACCGTGATAGACCGAGTCCGCGATAAATGAACCACGAAGTAGCAAGAGACTACTATAAATCATTATTTTGTACATAAAAAAAACTCCTGTTATTAAGCATCCACCGATCATTGCCACGACCTGCGCCCAGCCAGCTCCATCATAAATAGCAGACAAACAAAACTTTTCCCACAGACCAAAAACATGCATGTTAGGCTGATGGTAACTCTAAATTGTCTCTAGGTGTGAGTGAGAGAGTGAATGGTTGTTTGTCTCGTTTGTCTCTATGTGTCCCTGAGATGGACTTCCAACCCGTCCAGGGTGTACCCCGCCCCTCGCACAGTGATTGTTGGACATGGGCACCAGCGACCCCCGTGACCCAAAATGGAATAAGCGGGTAAAGAAAATGGATGGATGAATCTAGGGCGCCCTGGGGAGCAGATGGTGGTGGAGGTGGGGAGGTTAAGGGCCTTGCTCAAGGGCCAAGAGGGGTAAAAGATAGTGGAGACAGGTGTGGGTTTTTCACTTTTCCACCCACATTTTGATGTTGTTTGTCTGGGGGTCAAACCAGCGACCTTCCGATCACAGGCTCTAACCTCTGCACCACCGTTTTGATCTCTATTAAAAAACAGATCTGTTGTGGCAAAAAATATATATCTGCAAGGTGTTAGAAAAACCTCATAGTTCAGTGCAACACAGCATTTCTGTCTGCTACAAAATAATTTCACAAAGCACTTTAGGTACAAATTACCAAAGAGCTCCCATAATGCACCTGTCATGCCTAAACATATAAAAATGTCATCATTTGTGTCCAAACCGCTGCAGTTATAAAGCATTTTTGAAACTTTAGAATCTCTAGCACAAATTCATTCTTATAAAAGTGGCAACTCTGTTTTTATATTTTTCAAAAAAGAATGAGGCAAATAAACATAAAAAGGAAACGACTTATTTAAACTAGTCTTTTTTACATTTCCTTGAACACCATAATGCAAGCACCTGCATTAATGTGACGCTTCTGTCCTTCAGGTGTGAGATGGACTTTCTTTGAGTGAGAAATTGCTTCAGAGCAGCAGCTGAATACGATGATTCAGATCATCTTTATTCTTAAACCAGCATTTGTTGAAGCTGCTGTTTAACACATGCTCTGTTGGTTTTAAGGATAGAGATGTGCCATTACTGACACCAAAAACACCAAATAGTCCCAGGAGCAAAGAAGAAAAACACGTTTACATCAAATCTGCATATTGAAAGTTCAGCATTTTTGTCAAGGTATTTGAAATGAGAGCAACTGAGAACTCTTCTTCTGTTTGAGCTGAAACGCTGCGGCTGACAGTGTGTCTGTTTCAGTGGAGGCCTTAACTCTCTGGAAGAATCCGTGGACTACATCTCAGAACTACAGATATGGAGCCTTTTGACTCAACCCCACTGACAAATAATTTAAAGCACGTTCAGTTGTTTTACACTGTGTGAACTGAGCACTGCTTTTTATAAAGACATGTTCCCTTCTCTCGCTTTGGTTCCCTCATCATGGCTACTGCAGAAAAAACATGTAATTTCACTGGGACAGTTCCAGCCTCTAGAACCTTCTATAGTTGCAATAATGTTCTTAAGGCAGAAGTAGTTTTCTCTAGAAGCATGAACCTGGGGCACGTAATCCCAAGATGTTGTTTTCACCTTCATTTATCAAGGTTACTTGTTCTGCTGACCAACCCAACTCTTTACCAGCACAGTTGAACAACACACACAGTTTGCACACACTGCTGTCGCGGTTTTACGTCCGCAGCCACAGACTCCTGCAGGTTTGATTTGAACAGAGTTCATCAAGAGCTTTAATCAATCCACTGCCAGTGTTGGAAGGAAAGCTGCAGTCAGCTTCAACTTTGAAGACTGTGATTAATCATCCCCACGTTGTTTGCACCTGCATGTCTGCACCGCAGTGGTAGATTGGATTATTTATCTGACGCTTGTTTTGTGCCACTTGATATTCTTTCATCAGGACAAACAATCTGGCCTGGAAGTTGATTTGAATTATGTGAAACTGAGACATTCCTCTTTAACGTGACTTCAGTGCATAAGGCTGTGCTGCTATTATACGCTGCAATTTACTCCATCCCATCGAGAAAGAGACAACTCCTCCAGTTGCAACTGAAAACGAGATTAATCACCAGGAACTGCCATGTTGGGATGAGACGTCCACCTGCCATTGGAAATGTGCCATATCAATCAAACACAGCACACTAATGATCATAGCAGGAGCTCCAGCAGAGAGGAATTGTTGTCCCTCTGGCACAGTCATTTGTGTGGATCTACGACCACGATCACATTTGGCCTCCTCCACAGCGCTAATGGCTCTGCTGCTTTGTAGCCTGCCCATTTACCCTCCTCAGCTAAGAACAATTCCTCCCTTCACTGTTAAATTTGAAATGCCTGACAGCATTCTGTACAGATTTGTCTCCAGATAAACCAGAGTAAACAAGGAGACGTGACATGCAGTGGAGGTATCAGACGCATAACACTGCACAGCAAGAAACCCACGGCCCTGTTTACAGGACACCGTATTTAAGAGAAGCACCATTTCTGCTGTTTGTGCTACTCAAACTTTTCAATGTGTAACTTTTCAATGTGTAGGAACAACCAACAAAATGTTTGTGTTCTTTGGTTTGGATAAAACTGGTTTTATGCTCAAGACAATAAAATGTCTGCACCAACATATATGTTGTTAAAATACAAAACCTGGCATGGAAACTACAGTGTCATTGTATAATACAATACAACTCTAATTTCTGCTGCCAAACCACAGATATTTGTGATGGTCATGTTTCCCTAAACCTTGCTCAATGGCCTTTCAGTAAATATTTTTTTGAAGTTTTTGAACTTCGTCATTATTAAAGAGAATAAAAGTAATGTGACGATCACAAAGACCAGTGGTAGCTGCAGTGCCTTTCATTTGATTCAAGGTAGCCTCAAGCAGTTTGTAAAAACAGAAAAACATCATGGCTCTGATTTGGGACATAGTTTTTGATTTTGAAATAATAAATGTTTTTTTTCTTTCTAACAGAATTAAGTCAGTCTGGAGAGACTATTTGTTGAAACGTTTCATCTTTTATCCAACTTAACTTTCTTAGATTTTTCTTCCTGGATTATTGAGCATGCATCATAATATGTAATCTCCTTTAATCTGCTGGGGACTTCAATGCCCATGTGGGTAACGACAGTGTGACCTGGAGGGGCGTGACCGGGAGGGGCGTGGCCTGGAGGGGCGTGACCTGGAAGAACGGCCTCTCTGATCGTCCGATTTGCGGCTGTTTGTTTGGACACTCGGGTGAAGAGAGGAGCTGAGCTGTCAACTGATCACCACCTGTAGTGAGTTGGATCAGATGGTGGGAGAAGATGCTGGACAGACCCAGTAGACCCAAACGTGTAGTGAGGGTTTGCTGGGAACGCCTGACAGAAGAATCCGTCAGAAAGATCTTCAAAATTACATCTCCGGGAGAGCTTTGACTAGAACCCAGGTGAAGCGGGGAGACGAGTCTGAGTGGTCCATGTGCATCATTTATTGAGGTGGCTGCCTTGAGCTGTGGCTGTCAGTGCTTCTCGCGGTGGACACGCCGGGTTAGGGAGGCTGTCAAGCTGAAGGAGTCCTATCAGTCCTTGTTGGCTGGTGGGACTCTGGAGGCAGCTGAGGAGTACCGGAGGACCAAATGGTTTGCGGCCTTGGCTGTTGCTGAGACAAAAGCTCAGATATGGGAGGAGCTCAGTGAGGCCTTGGATAAAGACTCTCTGTCGGCTTCAAGGAGATTCTGGCAAACCATCAGGAGGCTGAGAAGGAGAAAGCAGCACTTTACTAACACTGTGTTCAGTGAAGGTGGGGTGCTGTTGACCTCAATCAGTGACGTTGTCGGGAGGTGGAAGGAATACTTCTCGGACCTTCTCAATCCCATCGGCATGTCTTCCATGGAGGAAGCTGAGTCTGGGGACCTCAGGGTTTGTCTATCCATAACCGTGGCTGAGGTCACCGAGGTAGTTAAAAAGCTCAGAAGCGGCAGGGCTCCGGGGGTGCATGAGATTTGCCCTGATTTCATTGAATGGTAAATGGACTGCACTTATACAGCTCCTTTCTGTCTAATCAAGATACTCAAAGCTCTTTACAACAATCTGTGCCTCATTTACCCATTCATACTGTGACAGCCTGGTCACTCACCAATAAATATTATGCATATAAAAAATTAATCCACCCATTTATTTTTTGGAGCAATCATCCTCCGACATGCTGGCAGCCACGCCCAGCTGTTTCCGGTTGAAACGCCCTTTTTGAGAGTAGTGAAATGAAGCAGAGCAGAGGGGGGTGTCACCTGAGGGCTCGTCTGGCTCGCAACAGAAGCATTTCTCTTTGGACTGAGTGTCTCTCCCAAGCGTTGGTAGCGTGAGTGAAACAAATCAACCTGTTGATATCAGCGGCTGCAGGTTGCTGAACTCTGGGTGCCGCTGAGCACCGTGCTGGTTGTGCCTCTGCGCAGTGTTTGGGACTGAAATTAAGTGATTGAACAATGCTCGAAATATGTCCCTCTTTAAGTTAAAGGATTTATTATTATTGTATGAAGTGTTATTTTTTGTGTGCCGGTGGGTAAATACATTTGAAACTTGTTGAGAAATTGTGTGGTTGTTGGGTTTTTTCATTTAATGTTGAGGGTGTTAATCACTTCTGTGTTTTACATCCTTTGTGCGGGTTTTGTGTTCAAGGGTCAACATATAAAATTAAACCTCTTATATGTCAGGAGAGAGACCTGGCTGGCACCCCAAAACCTCGATTTCACATAAACGTTAAAATATATCACTCTACTAGAGTTATACAAAGAATAATCAAATCTTTATTACATTCTTACACCATTGGGACACACAGCAGAGGCAATGAGTGGTTCAGTGTCTTGCCCAGAGACACTTTGACATGTGACTGCTGCTGGTGGAATCGAACCCCCAACTCTTGCATTGGAGGACAACTGCTCTAACCACTCAGCCACAGCTGCCTAAAGGCTCTGGATATTGTGGGGCTGTCTTGGCTGACATGCCTTTGCAACGTCGCGTGGACATTGGGGGCAGTGCCACTGGATTGGCAGACTGGGGTGGTGGTTCCCCTCTTCAGAAAGGGGGACCAGAGGGTGTGCTCCAATTGCAGGGGCATCACTCTCTTCAACTTCCCTGTAAGGTCTATTCAGGCTACTGGAGAAATGAGTTTGATCGTTGGTCGAACTTCAGATCCAAGAGGATATACATACACTGAGTATAATGTTCTATTTGCTTATACTTTTCATTAAACAAAAGTTATTTAAATCAAGGTAAAAGATATAAACTCATGATTTCATCACACATTTCTTACACCCTGGCTGAACTACTGCTTTTCTCTGTGAGACATCGTAGCTAATCCTCGTTCTCTTGGCTGCAGTTTAACGGGGTCTGCAGTTCATATTTTAAAGCCAACATGAAATATGAACACATCCTCCTTCTACTCACATCCTTTTCTCTGGTTTCCACTCCTTTGGGATTGATTTTAAGGTTTTAATGTTGACATGATGTACTTAATGGCTACCTCATTTGTATCAAATAAACTTCCGACATCCCCCCAGGTCATTTAGGTCAACTGATCGTTTGCTCTTAGCTGTTTTACGACCTCAACTATTGCTAAGAGGAGAATTGGCCTTTGCAGCTACAGCTCTTAAATTAAAGCAGCAGCTGCATGTTAAGCAGGCTCCAACACTGCCTGTTTTCAGGGATTAACCTACATCTAATAATGTAAAATAATATTCTAACCTGTGAAACAGGAAAATAGGATTTGAATTTGATATATTTTACCATTAATGACAAAAACACATTTAATTGGTAATTTTTATTAGATGTTATGGGATGGTATTAGATAACTGAACCAGTATCAGTGGAGTTTGTCAGTTATGTTCCAGTTCACATCATCTGTGGATCCATCAGGTCTGGAGTGGCTGATCGCGAGGACCGGGACATTTCCTGGTCAGCAGGTCTGATCAAATGGGCTGCAGGGCCAGCGCTCCCTGGGGTTTTCTTTTTTTTAGAACTTGTTCCTGTTTTCAGTTTTCTACATCACTTTATAATGTAGTGTGTGTTTTTGTTTAGTTTTTAGTTCATTTCTTTTATCCATCCATCCATCCATCCATTTTCTTTACCCGCTTATTCCATTTCGGGTCACGGGGGTCGCTGGTGTCCATGTCCAGCAATCACTGTGCGAGGGGCGGGGGACACCCTGGACGGGTTGCAAGTCCATCACAGGGACACATAGAGACAAACGAGACAAACAACCATTCACTCTCTCACTCACACCTAGGGACAATTTAGAGTTACCAATCAGCCTAACATGCATGTTTTTGGTCTGTGGGAGGAAACCGGAGTACCCGGAGAAAACCCACGCATGCACGGAGAGAACATGCAAACTCCACCCAGAAAGGCCCCTGGACCGGGGTTTGAACCAGGGACCTGCTCGCTGAGAGGCAGCAGCTCTACCAGTTGCGCCACCGTGCTGCCCTATTTCTTTTATTTACTTTTTAATTTTATATGCTTTTTATATGACTGTCTATCTGAACCTGTGTTCTTTGTCTAAATCAGGTCTCTCTTGTAAATGAGTCCTTGAGGCTCAATGAGACGGACCTGTAGAAATACAGGTTGAATGAAAACTCAGAACACTGCTCCCGATGCACCAGCTCTGCCTCCACCTGCAGCTCTCGCTTGTTTTGTTGTTTTGCACGAGTCGATTCTCAGAACCACCTCTCACTCAGTCCAGTAGACGTCAGCGACTGACCAGTCGGCGAGCTCCGTTCGTCCCGAAGGTAAACGGGCCTCACCTACAGAGCTGTTCATTCATTCAACATTTATTTGTACAGGTTAGACTGTGAGTCACAGGGAATCATTTCCAAGAGAGATCTGTTTAAGACAAACAACGAAGAATGTACAGAAAACAATAAACAGCAATAAAATGCAAATAAGATCAAATAAAACGTAGTGTTATAAAAGGTGCCATATAAAACAAGGTACAATACCAAGAACAAGAACATATTTGTTTTAGTATTTTACCTTGTTTTATATTATCATGGTTTTGCTTTACAGACACTTTGCGGTCAGAGGGATATTGTGAAACGTCAAAAGAAAAAATGGTTTAAACATTATCAGTGGGAAACATAAATTCAGACACGTGTTACCATGAGCATTTAGATGGTGGAAAACAGTTTATTCCATTTCAAAATCTAAACCAAGTTTGGAAAACTGTAAAATATGATAAAGCCCCCTCATGATCGGCTGATCACAACCGTTATAAACATACCACACACACATAT
>NC_056501.1:2075498-2077449 GCF_014905685.2 Nematolebias whitei | reverse complement strand
CACCCAGCACACACACTTTTTGCCCCACTCCCCTCAGGAAGGAGGTTAAGGAGCATTAAGTGTAGAACCACTAGACTGAGGAACAGCTTCTACCCTGAGGCTGTTAGACTCATGAATCTCTAACTAGAATAATCACTGTGAAAAACCATATCATGTTGCTGCTGATCTGTTTCATGTTGCTGCTGATCTGTTTCAATGTTGATGTGTTCATGCGTGCACATCTGCTCACAGACTCATGTTCATGTTTGTGCTGATGTTCAATGTTTTATGTTATGAGTGCTTAGTGTATATTTAGTTGATGTTTTTCTTAGTTCATATCTTAGATGTTATTACTGTTTTTCTTATACATTTTATTGTTGGATGTAACTGGGACCCTGTGTACATAATTTCGCTCCACCACATGTACCACATGAGGTGCGAATGACAATAAAGAAACTCTGACTCTGACTCTCTGATAACTGCAAAGGTAGAGCTGTGGAAGATATTTCTGTCGTGGTGCTCTGCTGCTCTAATCCATGTCAACGAGCCTCTATTAGAATATCTCCTTTGTTTGCTGAGCTGTGTGACCAGCTTGGCATTGACTGAGTTTTTCTTTCTTTGTTCAGTAGATGTATTTGGTAATTCATTTTGCCAAAATGTTTCTCCCTAATTATTTTTTTAATCTTCTCTAAAACCATGCAAACATTCCCTCGGACTGCTGCCAATTACAATTACTGTCAAGAGTACATGTATCTGTGTAATGATCTTTTATTTTGTCCTCTCAGGACAGCAAACATTTACAAACGTTGACAGTGTCTGCTGTCCTGAGAGGACATACATAATGAACGTAATTACATGTAATCTCAGGACAGCAAACATTGTCAAAGTTTGTAAATTAGCCATGTCTGGATTCTGCATTTTTATACATTCATTATTTTTATCCATGAATTGATTTGAATTAATTCATGTACTTTTAAAATGGACTGTAGAGACAAATTAAATTATTTTGCCTCTTTACACCTATAAAATCTGAATTCAAGTCTGGATTTGGCTCCTTGTTTCAGTGAGGGACAGTTTTAACGTTTCAGCATACAGAGACTTGTTGCACAATGTTATGCTTCCAACTGGCTGTCAACTCTTTAGGGAGAGTCCCTTTTCTGTTCCAGCATGAGTGTGCACAAAGCTTGAACTAAGTTTGATGAGTTTAGTGTGGATGAACTTCACACGCTCGCCCAGAGCCCCGACCTCAACCCTACTGAGCACCTTTGGGATGAACTAGAACGGGGACTGGGAGCCAGGATTTCTTCCAATATCAGTGCCTGACCTTAAAAACACTTTGCTGAATGAATGAATGGACACAAATTCCCACAGAATCACCCAAAATGTCGTGGAAAGCTTTTGAAGAAGAATGAAAAGTGTTATAGCAGCAAACGAGGGGCTTGTTTCATACAACCCCTGTTGATCAGGTGTGGCCGAGAACGTTTGTCTTCTTGAACTCCAGAGGTCTAAATACGTCCGCAACATATTTTCTGTCTTGAAATATACTAAGAGCTTTTGATTGTTTTGCTAGAGATGTAACAAAAAGCACTCTTAGGATACAATAAAAAATAAAACCCTTAGTGAATATCTACTAAAATTAATCTTATATCTTAGTGTCATTAATTAAGAACTAATCCAAATGACATTTGAGATCACTGAAGTGTCAACTGGAACAATTTGAGTCTTACTGAAAAACACATTTTGGGGGTGGCTGTGGATGATTTGCTGAGTCTCAGATTGAAGGGCAAATTAAGTGTCTATGCCTCCATAAGTAACAACTAACTAACTAACTAACTAACTATCTGACTGACTGACTGAGTAACTAACTAACTAACTAACTAACTAACTAACTAACTAACTAACTAACTAACTAACTAACTAACTATCTGACTGACTGACTGACTGACTGACTGACTGACTGACTGACTGACTG
>NC_056501.1:2052404-2075488 GCF_014905685.2 Nematolebias whitei | reverse complement strand
ACTGACTGACTGACTGACTGACTGACTGACTGACTGACTGACTGACTAACTAGAAACAATGAATGGTACTCGTGGATAAAGTTTCTTTGGTTTCACTATAATAAAAAACAATGACATCACAGATTTCAATAAATTTTAGATATAATGATTTAATTTTAGGAATGAAAAATGTATAAAAAAATCTTCATATATGTTCCCTCGTCAGGGTTTGC
Organism: Nematolebias whitei; assembly: GCF_014905685.2. Classification (NCBI taxonomy): domain Eukaryota; kingdom Metazoa; phylum Chordata; class Actinopteri; order Cyprinodontiformes; family Rivulidae; genus Nematolebias; species Nematolebias whitei. The sequence goes on along the minus strand of NC_056501.1, from coordinate 2,075,276 downwards.
CACATTGAGTCCTCCTCCTCCATCTCTGTCCTCTCTCCATCTACCTCCATGTCCTCTCTAACTGCATCCATATGTCTCCTCTTTGTCATTTCCCTGGCAGCTGCATGTCTAACATCCTTCTACCAATATACCCACTGTCCCTCCTCTGGACATGTCCAAACCACTGTCCCTCCTCTGGACATGTCCAAACCACTGTCCCTCCTCTGGACATGTCCAAACCACTGTCCCTCCTCTGGACATGTCCAAACCATCTCAGTGTGTCCTCTCTAACTTTATCTCCCAGTTGTTCAACCTGTGCTGTACCTCTGATGATCTCATTCCTGATCTTCTCCATCCTTGTCTCTCCTAAGGAGAACCTCAACATCTTCATTTCTGACACTTCCAGTTCTGTCTCCTGTCTTTTTGTCCATGTCTCTGTCTCCAGACCATACAACATAGCTGGTCTCACCACTGTCCTGTAAACTTTTCCTTTGACCTTTGCTGACACCCTTTTGTCACAAATCACTCCTGAAACTTTTCTCCATCACTCCATCCTGCCTGGACTCTCTTCTTCTCCTCTTCACCACACTCCCCATGTTCCTGGACAGTGGACCCCAAGTCCTTGAAGTCCTGCTCCTTTATGACCTCTGCTCCTTGTAGCCTCACTGTTCCACCTCCTCCCTCTCATTCACACACATGGACTCTGTCTTACTACGGCTGACTTTCATTCCTCTTCTTTCAAGTGCATACCTCCACCTCTCCAAGTTCTCTTCCACCTGTTCCCTGTTCTCTCCACAGATCACATTGTCATCTACAAACATCATAGTCCATGGGGGTTCCTGCCTGACCTCATCTGTTAGTCGGTCCATCACCAGAGCAAACTAGAAGGGGCTCAGAGCTGATCCTTGATGAACTCCCACCTCCAACTTGAAGCTATCTGTCACTCCTACAGCACATCTCACCACTGTCCTGCTGTCCTCATACATGTCCTGCTGTCCTCATACATGTCCTGCTGTCCTCATACATGTCCTGATGTCCTCATACATGTCCTGATGTCCTCTTGTCATATGCATGTTGTAAATCCACAAAGACACAGTCTGACCCTTTCTGTACTTCTCCATCAGCTTCCTCAAAGCAAAGATGGCATCTGGACCCCACTCACTCAGCACACAACCTTTTAGCCACGCTCCCCTCAGGCAGAAGGTTGCGGAGCATTAAGTGTAAAACCACTAGCCTAAGGAACAACTTCCACCCTGAAGCTGTTAGACATAAATCTGTACCCATGAAAATCCCTGTAAAAAAATCACTGTAATGCCACTTTAATTGGTGATGTGTGACTTATCTTTGCTGCTGATTATTTTATGCAGCTGTATTCATTTGTACCCATCTGTTCACCACAGACTCATGTTCTGGCTGCTGCTGTTACGCCATATTGTTTTACATTATAAGTGTTTATGTGGCTGGTTTAAGAAGAAGATATATCCTAGATCTTTTGGTGTGCCATTTACCGTTCATTTAGCATATATATCTTAAATCCTTACATACTGTTTCTTTTAAATTTAATACAGTATTTTTGCTATTTTGAAGAGTAACTGGGACCCTGTGTACATTATATTTTTTTGCACTTTATTTTTGTGCTAACTTCCAAATCATTATGTACATTTTTGTTTTCTTCAAATGTTAGTTTTTATTCTTGCTTGTTATGAACCCCAAAATTTGACCCTCTACTTTGAAACAGAAAAAAAGGCTTTTTGAAGACCTCTTGTTTTATTTGAAATTTTTACATATTTTTTTAGCATGTTGACAGGTACAAGACAGTACTTGTTTGCATCACATAATATCTTATTTTTGGACTTGAAATAACAAATCATAAAGCTGTCTTTATGTGTTCAAGATTGCATCTAAATCAGATTTTGAAGCACAAACACGAGAAACAGCTAGGATAAAAGTATCATATCGCTGCTAGTAAATGGGGCCGTTGATATTTTTCTGACATTGTGGAGACAGTATTCTATGAAGAAGCTTCATACTGTACAAGACTGTCTCTGTAAAACTTGTGTTAATAGATGTGACACAAAAGGCAAAAATAGCAGCTCAGCTGTGGAACACTGGATGTTAAAATGATCCAGTAAATCATACAAAGGTAAATGTTTCAGGCTGTTTCCAAACATGTCTCTTTGCAATGTTTGTTTGTATTATTGAATAAATTAAGTCTTGTTAAAAGGAAGACATGCCAGTTATTTTTTTTACCTTCTCTGCTACTTGAGTTTAATTTTAACATTATGATGTATTTTAGAGCTAATAAATAAATACATCGGAAATGATTTCAGAAATCACCACATTAACGAGGTTAAACTACAAAAATAATTCATCAAATTTTATTCCACCTTTTTTCAGTTACGAGAAGGTTTATGCACTGTGTTAAAATAGTTTTATAAAAATACTGCAGATCATGAGTAGCTCTGAATTTGCATTTAGTTTAAAGCACACAGTGAAGTGTTCCCACTTCTCTCAGATTTTCATCTTAATTGAGGTCGTGCCACAGCTATTACATTACTTTAAGTGCACAACCGTAATTTGCCTCCTTAGTGTTCAAAGGCTTATAAAAACCCTCACTCAATTTTCATATAAAAAAAATCTCACTTTGGGCTACCAAACTTTAAGTTTCTTGTTTTAAAATCTTGTTGTCTAATAAAAAATAAAGTTTTTGACCTTTACAATGTAAATTTTGCATAAGAATCAAATGTTTTACCTTTTCATGCTTTCTGGTTCAGGGTCAGTGATACGCCGATGTCTGCCTCCTCTGGTCCTTGTTGTGCAGACCCTCGCTGGACACAAGGCTGATCCGGGGTCAGACAGACACAAACAACTGTGCACGCTCATTCAACCTTTATTTATACAGGTTAGTCTCATCTCACACCGAGTGACAATGTAGAGTACTAATTAACCAAACCCATTTATTTATGGTCAGAGAACGGAAACTCATGCGGGTGTTTTTTTTTTTTTTGGGGGGGGGGGGGGGGGTCTAGGCATCCTCCCTCAGAAAAAAATTGAATAAAGTAGATGCCATTTTTTCAACTTTCTCGCTGAGAGGCAGCAGCTCTACCAGTTGCGCCACTATGCTGCCCCCCCAAAATATATATTTTTTATTTTATTTATTTATGAAGTGGGCCAAATTGAATTCACGGCCCACGGGTTGCCAGTTGAATAGCCCTGCTCTAAACATTCAAGGTAACACACGTCTGAATCACATGTTCTCCACTGACAACGTTTAACCTTTTATTCTGATGATTTTTCACAAAATGCCTCTGACTGCAAAACATCCGTACAGCAAATCCCATCCCAAACAATGCTGTCAGAAGAAAAGGGATATATGCCACTTACCTGCTCCTGCAAGTAAGTGGCGCATACTTTTGGACAAATTGGCTTCATACATCTCCTCCTACATGTCTCTGTGTGAGTGCAGCTACAGCGTGCGCTCTCAGGACATCATTACCTGCAGTGTTCCCTCAGTGAGGACTGAACTAGACAAAAGGACCTTCTCCTACTCCGCTCCTGTTTCCTGGAATCTCTTGTAAAAAGATCAGAAGCTCTCGACCTTTGACCTCTCTAAGTGGCTTCAAACATCTGTTCAGTTCCTGGAAAAAAACAACGCAGACGTGTTCCTGTTTTAGTTTTCTACACCACCTTGCAACCTAGCTGTTTCTGTTTTGTTTTTAATACAGTTTTCTTTCATTTGTTCTTCTCACCTTGTGTGATTTTTAAATGATTCTCTATTGTTGTCTTTGTTGCCCACTGTTGTCAACACTCTGTTAAAATCAGGTCTCTCTTGTAAATGAGTCCCAGAGGCTCAATGGGACTCATCTGTATAAATAAAAATAAAGTTTAAGGTGGCCGATTAGTCCGTTGCTGACAAGCCTGCTGGATTGATTGACAGGTGGCATTAAGGATCTGACTTGTGCAAAAAAATAAATAAATACTTGCCCGTTTAAGATGGTGATCATTTATTGCATTTTAATATCAAATTTATTCAATACTTTGGCGAATCTAAGGTTTGAGAATATAGTTTCCTTACACAATCCAATGATGGTTACTTTATTTTTCTGGGGTGCTGTATTAGAATTTAGAGTACTAATTAACTAATTAACCTACCCCCCCCCCCCCCCCCCCGCAAAAAAAAAGTGTTTAAAATCTCAAGTGCTGTAAACCCTGAAAGCAGAAACATAGTGTCACCTCAGAGCTTCCAGTAACTGCTGAATGATTAAACTACTTCTTGTGTGTGTAAGTATTCATACATATTCAGAATAGGTGTTATGTGATTTTCAGCTAATTCAAATGATGAAACCAAGGCTAAATCCTGTCTAAAAATACTGAGAGGGAAGTTGATTAGCTGGATCAACAGTTCTCAATTTTTTTAATATAGTTCTGTCTGTAAAAGCAATAATTATTCTGAACTAATAACGGTTATAGCTTTGAGCTTGTGCATCGGTGTGTCAGTTTCCACATAGTGCGGTCCTCACTCTGTCTTATTAAGTCTATTAGAAACACATTGCTGAACACAAGAAGGCTTTTAAGAAAGTAATGGCAAAAATGAGACCTTTCACCTTGGACTGATGGAATAAATGAATTTTTAACTTGAAGGAAACTGCATTTGACTGACAGGTTAATTGAAGATCATTTCCCTTTGTGTGTGTGGGCTCTGTGTGTAGGAAAGAGGCACTGTGTTCTAGATAAAACATTTTTCTTGTTGCATATCATATTTTAAATCTAAATTAGGCACAACTCGTAGAGTATATTATTTAGAATTGAGCAAAGATGCCTTACGTTCACATCTGTGCCTCCAAACCACTTATTAGAAACATTGTTTACATGTCTTCAAGATGATTTAGAAATAAGACATGCATGAAACAGAAAGTTAGATTCCTTTCAAAATGACATATAGTTTATTGATCTCAAGCAGAGTGAGTCAAACGTTCTGCGGAGGAAATGGTACCTTCTGGGACAAGATAATCTCTGTGATCCTCTCTCTTTCAGCAGGTAAACATTTTGGCCTCCATTGCCTCCACAGTTGGAGAGAACAATGTGAAAAACATTTCTTGAGGTAAGGATCTGACAAGTGAATTGGAAGATATTTACTCCCCCGTGTGTGCAGCCAGGGCAGGGAGAGAGAAAGAAAAGAGTTCAGCTGCACTCTTTGGAAGAGTCTGCAGAGTGAAGTGAAGACCCACCATCTTACTCACACTGAGGAGTGGCGCATGCATGTTGAAAACACACCTCTGCAACAGCAAGAGTGGAACATACATCCATCCATACATCCAACATCATCCATCATTAAAACATGCCTTGACAACAGCAAGAGTGGAACATCCATACATACATCCAACCATCTCACCATCCATCCATCCTTAATCCATTCATACATCAAAACACACCTCTGCAACAGCAAGAGTGGAACATACATCCATCCATACATCCATTATCCATCCATTCATGCATACTTCTACATGCATACATACATCCAACCATACATCCATGCATCATCCATACATCAAAACATGCCTCTACAACAGCAAAACAGTGGAGCATCCCTCCATACATCCAACCATTCAACCATACATGCATTATCATCCATCATCCATCCATCATCCATCATCCAACCATCATTTTTTTTTCCATTATGTTCTATTGTTGGTTCTTGTGTGTGTATGACAAATGTAGAACATGTAAAAGGAGAATGTCTGTCACAATCGTGGTAGAAAATAAGTATTATCTTATTTTATCCATTATCCATACATCCTTTCTTCCTTTTTGTTTCCTTCTAGGTTTCACAGGTAACAGCTCAAATAAAGACATTTAGACTTCCCATTATCTAGTTACATCTTTTTGCTTATGCCTGTTTTTTCTAAAGACAACTTAAAAAGTGCTTTGCATAAATACTTTACCGTATTCCACATTATCAGTTTATATTATTATCAACATTACAATTCAACTAGCCCATTTAATGACATAGTGCTTATGACCTAATAAAAATATGTTAATTTACTTGAAAATATCTAACAATACATTTATCTTATTATTAAATTGTATGGTATTTAACAAGCTAGGACAATAAACTGTGAAAACTATACCAGATTACAAAAAAATCTAATAAAGTAAAGGTTCCCCAACACACCAGTTAACAAACATTACATGATAATTTAAAACTGAGAGAAAGAGTATACAAGGTTGTACAGCCAATAACTAATTGAATGGTTTATTAATTTTTGCTAGTTTCTTACTGAATTTATTTTAACATAAAAAGGCTCAGTTTAAACAAGTTTGTTTTCTCCGTTTGTAAATACAAATCATGGTGCTGCAGAATACATTATTTGCAGCGATGCCAAATGTATGCAAACTGCAGCCAGAAGAAAAATAGCTTGTTATCATGTAAATGAGACAGGCTAAAAGTAATTGTGTTTTCCTCTGCTATACCTCCATCTAATCCAAAGAAAATGGTTCCACTCACAGGGAATTTAGAAGAAGAAATTAAAGGGTTACTGATTTACAAACAGTCTTGGGATTAGGCCTCGAAGTTTCCACTCAGAGACATCAGTATGTTGCTTTTAAATCCAAATACTGCAGAGATAATTACTTCTATCACCCCTGCAAACCTTTGGTTTAGTTGTTTTTAAATGGCTGTCCACTGATTTAGTCAACTTTCTTAGTGTTTGTTCTTCTGAATAATATTAAACACTATATGCCCCCGATTGAAAGAGGGCTACATGTTTATTATTTGAGTCCTGATCTCCCTACAGAGAAAATGGAGCCGAAGCACAGCAAACTTTTTTAAAGTTGTGGATTTTTATGTTTTGGTTTCTTGTGGTGTTTTCCGTTGACTTTTATCAACCGTTTAAATGTTTGTTTAATATCATGTTTATTGTAGTTTTGTAGCATTTGTAATATTCTTGAATGTTGCCTTTGTTAAGCACTTATTTTGGTGAACTCTGTCCTTGCTTGTAATTTCTGATCTCACCTTCAAGCTGGTCTCCCCCTGCAGTCATCTTCCTTGTTTCCACCTGTGTTTTGTCATCCTGTGCATGTATGCATGGTGTGCATGTATGCATGGTGTGCATGTATGCATGGTGTGCATGTATGCATGGTGTGCATGTATGCATGGTGTGCATGTATGCATGGTGCCGCCTCCCCCCTCGCTCCTTGTTAGTCTGTCCGTTTGCTGTACTTGTCCATGTTGTTTATGTTCTTCAGCTCAGCTTGCCCTTGTTTTTTGCTTGCATTTCTCCAGCCATTGCTACGTCCAGGATTATTGTTCTAGATGGCATATTTCTGGATCTTTACTCCTGTTATGGTTCTGTAGCACTTTTATTTTGCTTGTGTGTTCGATTGAAGTATGTTTGTTTCATCTTCAGCACCTCTGCATCCATGTCCTCCATGGAGCGCTCCTCATATACAAGCATCTTGTAGCTCCATGGGCTGTGTTGGAAGCTGGAGGCATTTCACAACCTTGCTGAAATCCTAAAGGCCTCTTTACAGCATGCACAGTGCATCGGAGCTCTGTGCAAATCTCTCTGGACATACTATTATTTATATAATGTTGCAACATCAACACCTTATTTCTAAATAAGAAGTGCTTGAAATCTTTACTTTGTTTATTATATGAACTGTACATGCTATCACTTAATGTATTTATAGATATTGTCAGTGCTATATTGATGTAATTAATCTTGTTTTAACTTATGTCTCCATAGTGTTGATTGATTTAGTCTTTGCCAGTTTTGAATTTAACAAAAATTGAAATGAAAAATGTCAAAGGAAAATAGAAAATGGACATTTTGCTGCTTTTCATTAGAAAATATTTCAATGGTACACATTGTCAGAATCAGAATAAGCTTTTTTATCGTTGCACCGAGATATGACGAGAACATTGTATTGTCTTCTGTTTGTCTGAGGTTAACCACAACAGCAGTACATTCTTCTCTTCAGTGAAAAATCATTTGTCATCCCACTTTAATGAGAAACATAAACTAATCACAGTTTGCACTGGAAGTGGTAAAAACAATCCTGAAACCTTAAGGTGCTTCAGTGGCTCTTATGTTGTTGCATAGCAACAACTGGTGCCGAGAATCACTTTTTTTGCAATTCTGATTCGGAAGAAATGTTTTGTGTGATGATTCCATGAGCTTTTTATAATGTACATAATTTTACTTTTTCTCCCTAAGCCAAAATTGTAAAACATCACACACGCGTACATATGGACACACGCATGCACGTTCTTGTAAACATACTTTTTGGGGACTTTGCATTGACTTCCATTCATTTTCTATATCCTAACCCTGACCCTAACCAATCCACAATTCACACGTTAGTCCTAAACCTAATCCCTAATCCCCCAATGAGTTTTATCCTTATGGGGACCTCACTTTGGTTCCCATAAAGAGAAGTTGGTTCCCACAATGCACACTTTTTTTTGTAAAATGTGTCCCTACAAGGTAATCTGAAACAAAAATGTGCATGCACGCCCCCCCCCCCCCCCCACACACACACACACACACACATTCACACACCCACATGTTGGGGACCCTGGTTGTGGTCCCCGGTTGCCAAGGTGTCCCCAAATGACTGGTGAGCATGCTGGTTCCAGTCCCCAAGTATAGCATAAACAAACACACACACATATTTAACACGAATAAGACAGACATTCTTTGTCAGTGGTAATATGTTTGCCTCCATTGTGCAAGCAAACATTTGGTGGCAGAGTTTCATGTTTGATGGTTTATGAAACTAAACCAACATGTCGACAGCAGCAGGACTGTTCGTGACTCAGCCCACTCTGTCCAAACTGAACAGTGCACTCTATGCACAATAGACATCTTAGCACAAAAACCTCTCTGGACACTGGGAAACATTCATGCTGAGATCGTGTGATACACCATGCAGTCCGTCTGAATAAATGGAAAAGACAAAAGTGTCCAGCAGTCTCAGCAGTACAAAGTCCAGCAGCTCCTTCAGACAGAGCTCCAGCCTCACCACGCTGTCCTTGTCTGCACCTCAGTCCTGCTGAAGGAGTTGTCAAACAGCTTGGAAATGCACAGGAGGTACAAGTAATTGTGCAGTTATGATATTCAAGTGAAATGCCACTTCTGGTAACATTGACATGTACATGAGGACACATTACAATACCAGCTACATTATATGTCTGAATGGACACATTTTTACACAAACCCCAGCACTCTTCAGTTGTATAAATCAGCACTATTCTGTAACAATTTTATATTTGAGATGAAAACTAGCCGAGGTGCTAGACAAGCTGCTTAACCACCCTCCCACACACAAATCATTCTGTTAGGAACATCAATTATTATTGCTGAAATTAGCTCATAGACTGTTATTCTTGAAGATGTTCACCTACAGGCAGAGAAGGCAGTAATAGAAATGATTCTCAGTTGCTTGCATCTAAATTTTATACAGATCAAAACTGGTCTTAAGATAACTGGTTACCTAAAAAGGTGCACTCTCATGTCTTCTCATAGATGATAATTAGGCCACCTTTAGTTTTCCTCAAACGTACAAACATAGTTTGACTTGCCCTGGGAAGAGTGGCAGATTCAATGCTTTCAAACTTTTGGTTTAACAGTGCTGATGTAATGTAAACAAATGTAATAAGTACAAATAAAAATGTAAAATAATTATTGTACAAACAGCCCTATCAATAAAGAGGGCGACTAACCAAACAAGTCATTTATAATTTTACTATCAGTGCCTCAACATTACTGTCAATGACAACATTACATAAATCTGTTTTTGTCAGTAAAATGAAGCATGGAGTTTAATCAGAACAAACACCTTGTTCAGATTCAAGCCAGGGTCACACCAAGTGTTCACCCAAAGGCTCTGTGTAATTGCCTTTATGCTCATAACTCTGCCAAAACAAACACCCTGAAGTGAGTCTGGAGCTGCAGCAATCAAACTCCTCTTAGTGGCCTTTGTTGCATGTTAGCTTGTTGGATTGCTGCCACATGCTCCCCAGCATGGTCCTGAAGTGGGACATCAACACTAATTTATGATATAACACAGTTAGTCAGGCTGTGAACATCCACATGACTGTTGTATGACAGTTAAGAATATAAAAATATATTAGTCGAGGATTAATCAATGAGACTCTAATAAGCTGTCAATCATTGTGCCTGATTCAGACGTTGATTGCTCTGCCTGTCAACACTCCAGATTAGGGCTTGTTGTTCGGGATGTCTGCTATCTCGCTCTTCTTTCAAGTACAGAATTATTTTATTTGCTAAACTGAGAGCACAGAAGCATCAGTAAAGGAACACCACCAGGACATTTAGTTAAAACAGATGAGTACAAGTACTGCATACATATGTATACACATATATAAGTGTTGTGTGTATACTAGGGATGGGGCCGATCCGATACAGTATCGGTATCAGCATCCGATACTAGCATAATTTACGTATCGGATTTTTCCGATCCACCGGCCGATATTTCCGATCCATGATGCACGTTGGCTTCAAACTATGGACTGGATTTCCTGAACGGCGGCGTGTCTCAAGAACCCAGAGTAATAAGACCCGCCTCACATTCAGGAAATCCAGTTCATAGTTTGCAGCAGCTACAATGTGAGGACTGAGTTAGCAGCACTGTGGCTAACAGCTAACAGACTTTTCATCTAAAGATGTCGCTGTGTGGAAGTATTTTACACTAAACACCACAAAACAAGACAGCATCGTGCACTGTCTGCAGAGCCATAGCTCCACATTAAACCACGGTAAAGTTAGATTTACCAGAATCAGAATCAGTTTATTATTGTCATGTCAATGAACGAGGTTCACAAACTAGGAATTTGCTTCGACATAAGGTGTGAATAGTAATAAAGTAAAATAAAGTAAAAATGAGAACATTACATAAGGCATAAGACCTGTGTACACCCACAAATAAAGTAAAATTAAAAACATAACATAAAACGTGTACACCCATACAATAGAAAACAATAAAAAAGCTTAGAGAACAGTACAGATGGAGTATTCAATTATAATACAGATGTAATGTGACCAAAGCAGAAGTTATGAGGTAGCATTATGAGTGTTCAGGAGTCCAACAGCAGAGGGGAAGAAACTGTTCTTATGGCGGGAGGTTCTGGTCCGAATGGACCGAAGCCTCCTGCCTGAGGGGAGTGGTTCAAACAGTCCGTGTGCAGGGTGAGCAGGGTCAGCTGTGATCCGACCTGCTCGCCTCACAGTCCTGGAGACGTACAGGTCGTGGAGGGATGGAAGGCTGCAGCCGATCACCTTCTCAGCTGAGCGCACAACGCGCTGCAGTCTGAGTCTGTCCCTGGCAGTGGCCCCGGCGTAGCACACCGTGATGGAGGAGCTGAGGATGGACTCCATGATGGCCGTGTAGAACTGCACCATCAGCTTGGCCTTCTTCAGCTGTCGCAGGAAGTACAGTCTCTGCTGGGCCTTCTTGATGAGGGAGCTGATGGTCGGCTCCCACTTGAGGTCCTGGGTGATGGTGGTGCTGAGGAACATGGACATACGATGGACATTCAAGGTCCGTGGCTTCAGCGGGGCGCTGCTCTTTGGTCAAACCGAAAGAGGCGACTCGACCCCGGCCAGCCACGTCCAATCTGCCCCGCTCAGTCTGCCCGTCTCTGAGGAGGGACAGACTGAGCGCGGCTGCACCAAATCAGGCTGCCTGCTTCAGATTGAACAAGAAGAAGACGTCACTGAAACCACGGAGCTCAAATGTTTAGAGAGAAGTTGATAAACTTCATCATTAATGACCAACCACTGTCAGTTGTAGAAAAAGAAAGATTTCTCAGTTTGATACTTGCAGCCAAGATATAGTTTACCCTCCAGGAGTTATTTATCAGTACAACAGTAAACAATCATAAAAAACATATGATGTGAAAATTATATTAAAAACAAAAACAGCTACATTATAAAGTGATGTAAAATACTTAAAACAGGAACATGCCTGTTGGTTTATGTCAGGTGTTTGAAGACATTTAATCCATCCATCCATCCATCCATCCATCCATCCATCCATCCATCATCTTTACCCGCTTCTTCCATTTTGGGTCACGGGGGTCGCTGGTGCCCATGTCCAGCAATCACTGTGCGAGGGGCGGGGGACACCCTGGACGGGTCGCAAGTCCATCACAGGACCACATAGAGACAAACGAGACAAACAACCATTCTCTCTCACACCTAGGGACAATTTAGAGTTACCAATCAGCCTAACATGCATGTTTTTGGTCTGTGGGAGGAAACTGGAGCACCCGGAGAAAACCCACGCATGCACGGAGAGAACATGCAAACTCCACCCAGAAAGGCCCCTGGACCGGGGTTTGAACCAGGGACCTGCTCGCTGAGAGGCAGCAGAAGACATTTAACATTTTATTGTATTCATTTATTCATTCATTTAAAAGAAACTAAATAAAAAAAAAAAATCATGAAAAAGAAAACATTGATTGAAAAGAGTGCAGAAAGAAGAAAAAATTTCTTATATCTGCTCCTTATTTAAAAAAATATAAAATAACTTTAAACAATCACTTAAAATTAATTACTTTAATATCCACTTTAAAACTAGGAATAAAAATAAGCATGTTTTGTGTTAGCAGTATTTAATTCTAACATTAAAACTTATCCAACATTAATAAAACTTACCTCAAGTTGCCTTTTTGGACACGCATGCAAATATTTGTACTTGAGAGGAGATTATTACAGCCTCATATAAAATCAATGATGATCATGATATCAGAACTGGATCAGTATCGGCCGATATTCAGTTGTAAGTATCGGAATCGGATCGGAAGTTTAAAAAAGTGGATCGGTGCATCCCTAGTATATACATAGAGTTTCAACTAGACTAAAAATAGTATGTATGCTTTCAGGAATTAAAAACATGTATTTGTTTTAATTCTTTTCTACAAAGTCATGTTTTACTTTGCAAATTAAAGACTGAAACAGTGTATGCTTAAATAAAAAACATTATTTTTCTCCAACATTTTTCAGTCAGATCATCTGGACAGTTTCTTTTCTTGTGCTGAAACGTTTCACCTTTGATCTGCTTGTGATTAGATGGTCTCTTTGGTATGGAGGAGGGGGCGTACCAAAGAGACCATCTAATCACAAGCAGAACTGGTTTGTTCCACTTTGGAGTAAGCTGTTGGAGGAAGAATCAGTTTTGTTGCGTGTTTCCTTGACTGATGAAGCCTTCTGGATCGAAGGCAAAACATTCAGCACAAAAAAAGAAACTGTCCAGATGAGCTGACTGAAAAATGTTGGATTTTATACCTGGATTGTTGAGCATGGACTTTATTTATTTTTCTCATGTATTTTTGTTCACATCCCAGCTGAGGTGGGCGACATGGGCCATGTTCTACACCTCATTTGTTGATGTAGCTGTGTTGGGCTGTGGCCGGGACATTGTCGGTGCTTCTCGCAGTGGCCACCCTTGAACTTGAAACTGGACACCTCAGGTTAGGGAGGCTGCCAAGCTGAAGATGGAGTCCTATCGGGCTTTGTTGACTGGTGGGACTCCAGAGGCAGCTGAGGAGTACCGGAGGACCAAATGGTCCACAGCCTTAGCTGTTGCTGAGGCAAAAGCTCAGATGTGGGAGGAGTTCAGTGAGGCCTTGGATAAAAACTCTTCGTCAGCGCTGAGGAGATTCTGGCAAACCATGAAGTGGTGGAGGAGGGGAAAACAGCACTTTACTAACACTGTTTTCAGTGAAGGTGGGGTGCTGTTGACCTCAAGCAGTGATGTCATCAGGAGGTGGAAGGAACACTTCTTGGATCTTCTCAGTCTCACCGGCATGTCTTCTATGGAGGAAGCTGAGTTGGGGGACTTCAGGGCTGGTCTGTCCATAATCGTGGCTGAGGTAGTTAAAAAGCTCAGAGGCAGCAGGGCTTCGGGATACAAGAGATTAACCCTGATTTCCTTAAGGCAGTAGATGCTGTGGGGCTGTCTTGGTCAACATGTCTTTGTAACATTGCGTAGTCATTGTGGGCAGGGCCACTGGATTGGCAGACTGGGATGGTGATTCCCCTCTTCACAAAGGGGGACCGGAGAGTGTGCTCCAATTACAGGGGGATCATTATCTTTAGCTTTCCTGGAAATGTCTAATCAGTGGTACTGGAGAAGTGAGTCAGATCGTTGGTCAAACCTCAGATCCAGGAAGAATAATGCAGGTTCCGTCCTGGCTGTGAAAAACTGGACCAGCTCTTTACCCTCACTAAGATCCTTGAGGGGTCATGGGAGTTTTCCCATCCAGTCTACATATATTTTGTGGACTTGGAGAAGGCTTTCGACCGTGTTCCTCAAGGTACATTGTACCTCGGGGTTGCTCCATGAATATGGGATTGGGGTCCGTTGATACTGGCTAACTGGCCCCTATACAAGTGGTGTGAGAGTTTGGTTTGTATTGCCGGTAGAGTTTGGACCCCTTCAGGGTGGTAGTTTGTCTCCGCCAGGGCTGCCTGTTGTCACCGATTCTGTTCATAACTTTTATGGATAGAATTTCTCGGTGCAGCCAGGTGGGATTCTGGTTCTGTGGCCTACATATAGTATTTAGGTTCCTCTCAAAAATCCGGTTGCTACATCAAAATTTAAGATTACTAAAAAACATATATTTTTTAATCTGCCCACCCAATACACTGAGGGAATTATGCAGTCTAGTTTTTTTCATTTCTTAAAAGTATAGTTTCCTCAAATGATTGGGGTGGCCAAAGATTAATCTATGGTTCTCAAAGCCAGCATGTTCCACCCCCTGGCTCTGCAGTTCTACTTGTTGGTGGATAAAATGTCTGCACATTTTTTAAAACAAACACTGTAAATGAAAACCTCCTTCTGTACTTATCCATAGTGTAACTCCTACCCACTTGAATATCTTGAACTAAAAAACATTTAGGTTTGAAATCATTGGTCAGTTCCTGTCCATAAATGCACTCATCTCCAAAACTACAAACATTTACTCAAACTCCTCAGAAATGGTGACATCAGCATTCTGCTTGTTTATTTTTATCTTTATCTCTTCCACTGCACAATCAAAGAGTTTTGCTGTAAATGATCCATATGCTCTGTTAAATACACATCTGAGATGTGCTCAGTGCTTATAACACCTGGCACTTTAAATGTATTCTATTTTTTAGATGAGACGTACGGTAGCTGTTTTCAAGTTTTGACACGGCTGCGATTTACTGGAAAGGAGAATGTTTCCAGACGGTCATGTGTGTGATTAATGAAAGAAACTCTTAAAGAATAATAAGGTTTTTGTTCGTTCGTTCTTTCATTCATTCGTTTTTTTAAAAATAGTTCAAGTATAAAACCAACATTTTTTTATAGTAAGCTTCAAGTTAAATTAAAATATATTTTTATTAGGTACATGTGAGAGGTAAAATATTCCATTTATTTTTTGTATGGCATCAGGTTTTGAACAATAACAACTTTTTGGAAGTATTAAAAGAGTGGATGGCGGAAAATGTTTTTTTTTTCATTCAATTTTTATTTATTTTAGTTAGACTCATTCAACCTTTTTTCATACAGGTTAATCCCATTGAGCCTCGGGAACTCGTTTATAAGAGTGACCTGATTTTAACAAAGAATGATGACAACAACGACAATATAAAATAATCATATCCTGATGCATGCTCAATAATCCAGGTAGAAAAATCAAAAAAAAAATTAATCTGGTCCTATGGACATTCAAAAAACACCAAAAAACAAAACAAAGCAAAAAAAATCATTAACGATGCGTACAAATTGAGATTTTTTAACAAGTGAAAATAAAATGGTATCTAAAAGGAAAAGTAACAAAAACATCTAGATTATAAGGCGATGTAGGAAACTTAAAACAGGAACATGTCTGTGTTGCCATGAACTTAGATGTTTGAAGCCACTTAGAGAGGTCAAAGGTCAAGAGCTTCAGGTCTTTTTACAAGATATTCCAGGAAACAGGAGCGGAGTAGGAGAAGGTCCTTTTGTCTAGTTCAGTCCTCCCTGAGGGAACACTGCAGGTAATGATGTCCTGAGAGTGCACGCTGTAGCTGCACTCACACAGAGACATGTAGGAGGAGATGTATGAAGGCAACAGACGGAGGCTCAATGGGATTAACCTGTTTAAATAAAGGTTGAATGGAAAGGTTAGTCTCAATGAGTCACAAGGACTCATTTACAAGAGAGACCTGATTTAAACAAAACCAGAGATAAGGTACCAACATCAATAAACAGCCATAAAATGCATATGAAATGAAAAGTAAATGAAAGTAGTGATATGAAACAAAATAAAACAAGCGACCAGTACATAACGAAATGGGGTAAAATACTAAAAACTGGAGCATGTTTGCATTGATATTTAATTTGCCATTCATCATCCCTGTTATGCATTTTGTTATTTGCCATCACTTTATTGTAAAATACTTTGTTTTATTTTTTACCATTTCATTGTAGTTTTCCTGCCGCTCTGCAGGAAAACTACACTTTGATCTTGGTTTACTTTCTATGATACATTTTCTTTCTTTTTTTTGAGGGGGTGGGAATGTCTGGTTGTGTTATTCCTTCTTCCATAATGAATTCTTGTTTAGTCTTCTTTTATTTTCTCACACATTTGAATCTTTACATATAAGTGTTTGTCTCTTTTAGTAACACCTGACAGACTCTACGAGTTTCCAAAACCAATAAATCACGTGTGTGCTGCGTACCAATTCTCACTTATTTATTTGTATTTTGGAAAATATTTAATCCAAAGTAAAGCATCTAAATAAGTCAGAGCTAAACTGTAAAACTAAAATGTGCACTCCTAAGACATGATATTAGTTCATCATATGACAGCAGTTTTATGTAAAAATAATGGCAAACCATTTAAAATTCTTAAAATCTGCAATTGAGGGAATTGATGTGATGCTGTTGCTAATTTTAGAGGATAGATGCACAGCTGAAAACAGTTTTCTTTGTCATATTATACTTCACATTTGAAAAAAAGAGATAAAATAGGGCAAACATAAAGTGCACTTGTCAGTTTCTGTCCATTAGAACAATGATTACTGCGACTCCAGACATGCTATAAAATATACAAACTATTCCAACGTCAACCAAAGCACTAAAAGTATTAGTTCATTGTGGGCCCTGCATGTTTGTTCCCCAGTGAGAGATGAGTCACAAAGAGTAATTGTGTGAACAGAGTCCCCCACAGAGTGATTACCAAAACATCACACAGAGCTACATTTGTGCTTCGGTTGTTCTTGCGGTATGTTTGGGCATGGTGAGGAACGCTGTCCTCTGATTCATAACTGCACTGAATAATATATGTCTGGGAGTCTCAGCAGTTTGATGCTTAGTTTTCATCATGAAGGTCACATTTCTCTTTAAAAATGAGCAGTAAGTGCAGAGTTTTAGACAGAAAGGCTCATCCAAGAGAAGTGTTCCAGTTCTGGTCTACAGCAGTTGTAGAGAGAGGGCTGTCCTTGCAGCTTCCATCATCAAGATCAGCTTTGTGACTTGGCCTCCTGCTGTCTCAAGCAAGGTTGGAAAAGAAATACAAGTAATTAAGGTTAGGGGCAAGTTTTGATCATGTTATAAATCTCTTTTGTGTTAATCCTGTTTTGCTGTAGGACGAGATGGAGATGCTTTTCTCTTGTCTCTTCTGACAGCTCTCAGCTGTTTTCTATCAGAGCTGATTGGAACATGAGTATTTTCCTCTGAGATGAGACAATATTGTTTGTTGGTCTATTATCTGACTCATTTCTCATGGTCCTCATGGTCCTCATGGTCCTCTCCTGGTGTTTCCTCAGTCTGGACTTGAGTTGTTTCCTAAAAACTGCCATCCGGTGTAGATCTGCAGTTGAGAACCTCCCAGTTAATATATTTTCCTTCTATAACACGCAGGAGACCAGCAAGGACATGATAAATGCTGTACCTGTGATTTTAATATGCTTCCTCTATGAAAACACACATAAACATGATGTGACTGGCCATAGAGCTTCAGTTCTGTATCATCTGTTTGAAGGGTACAATCACAGAAACCTCGAGTCTCTACGTGAATTTGGGTGAATTCCTACCCAGCATTTTTGGGTTTGTCATTAGTGGAGACATCCGTGGTCTTCTGTCATGTAGCCCATAATTATTTCAAATACAGCAGGTGCTGTGATCAGAAAGTGACATAAATTGACCTTGGACTCCAGATTGAACGGTTTTGCATTGTTTCCGTGGATCTATTTAAATCCCATGATCTGTCTGATTCACCCAAAGTTGCATTTTATCTCGTGTGACTCGCTCTAGGGGTTGGCATCAGTCTGGACATGAACGTTTTTCGTTTAAACAACACTGAGTCAACCGGGGTCAGAGGAAAAAGAATCTCTTTGAAATGCATTGTTGAAAATGTGTCCGTGTTGTTTGTGAATTTGATGTTCGTATTTTTCTGTGTACCTGCGCAGGTTTTCTGGAAGTGCTTGAGCCTACTATGAAAGGTCAGAATCCTGCCTGTCAGGCGGGAGGCTCTAAATTCACTGCGGATGTGAACAAACATGATCGTGTGTGTCATGCTCTTTTTATTTGTGCTGTCCTTGTTTGTGTTGTCACTTGCCTCATACACATGTCCTGGTTAGGTAGCAGGCCTGGCTGAGTTGCTGCTTAAACAGGGTTTATGTGACAAGTGTTTTGGATGTCTCGGTGGAGTCTGTCCATGTGTGGAAAATGCAGACGTTGACAACAATCCCACCTGAAACCTGCCAAAAAAATTTGTTTCACGTTTCATGCAATGTGCTGCCCAACACTACCGTCTTCTCAAAGTGAATGGTGGCAGCTTTTATAGGTTTTCTATGTTACTGAAGATTATATTCAGTTCAATTCAGTTTGTTTCTAAAGCTCCAAGTCACAACAGAAGTCGTCTCAGGGACTGAACAGAAACGTTCATGTATAAAATAATAATTGAACATTATTTATCTGAGGAGCAGCTTTGAGTTTAACTCTCATCTTGAACAAGCATGAAGGCGACAGCGGAAAGAAAAACTCCCTCATGAGGAAGAAACCTTTAGCAGAACCAGGATCAGGACTAGAGGACCATCTGCTTCGACCGGCTGGGTTTGGTAAGAACAGATACACAATGGCAGGTCAAGAATCGCATGTTAAGTTAGAAATAGTATCAAATGAAAACTATTCAATTTTTACAACTCACTGAAGGAAATGAGGTCAGTTTGTCCTCTAGTAGTCTAAGTCTATAGCAGCATAACAAGCAAACCCTAACTATAGGATTTATCAAGAAGGAAAGTCTTAAACTGGACAATGTGTCAGCCTCATGGGCAGAAACTGGAAGTTGGTTCCACAAGAGAGGAGCCTGAGAACTGAAAGATCTTCCTCCCATTCTGCTCTTGGAAACTCGGAAACTCTAGGAACCACAAGTAAACCTGCAGTCTGAGAGCGAAGTGCTCTGTTAGTAAAATATGGAACAATAAGATATGTAATATAAGATGAAGCTAGGTTGTTGAGAGCTTTGTAGGTTAGAAGAAAGATTTTGAATTCTATTCTGGATTTGACAGGGAGCCAATGGAGAGAAACTAAAACTGGAGAGATATGATCTCTCCCAGTAACTCCAGTTAAGACTCTGGCAGCAGCATTTTGGATCAACTGAAGACGTTTTAAAGAAGTATTTGGACACCCAGATAATAAACCATTGCAATAGTCCAGTCTAGACGAGACAAATGCATGGACCAGTTTTTCTGCATCATCTTTAGATCAGATGTTTCTAATGTTAGTGATATTACGCAGGTGGAAGAAGGAGGTTCTAGTAACGTTTTTAATGTGGGGGATAAAAGACGTGTCCTGATCAAAAATAACACCAAGATTTTTAACATTAGAGCTGGAGGACAGATTAATGCATCTAAGGAGGGAGAAAGACTGAAACATTCATTCCTGAGGTGCTCAGGTCCAAAAACCAAAACCTCAGTCTTGTCTGTGTTCAAATCAGAAAATTAAGGGTCATCCAGGTTTTTATGTTGTTAAGACATGCTTGTAGTCTAAGTAGCTGATTGGATTCATTGGGTTTCATTGAAAAAAAAAAACTGTATCATCAGCATAACATGAATATGTATCCCGTGTTGTTTAATAACTTTACCTAATGGAAGCAAATATAAAGTAAACAGTACTGATCTAACACTCATCCATGAGGAACTCCATGACTAACTTTGGTGTATGAAGAAGATTTATTATTTACATTTACAAACTGGAATCTATCAGATAGATATGATTAAACATTTTAGAGCTGTTCCTGTAATTCCAACATCATATTCAAGTCTCTGTAGTAAAATATTGTGATCAACTGCATCAAATGCAGCACTGAGGTCTAACAGGACCAGTAGAGACACCAGTCCATTGTCTGAGACCATGAGAATATCATTAGTAACTTTCACCAGAGTCAGTGCTGTGGTGAGCTCTAAACCCTGACTGAAACTCTTGAAACGCATTATTTATTTGCAGATGATCATGTAACTGACCTGCAACTAGTTTCTCTAGTATTTTTAAGATGAAAACTGATTAGATATAGGTCTATAGTTGGCCAGGATTCATGAGTCAAGGTTATGTTTCTTAAGTAAAGATTTAATTACAGCAATAATGAAACACTATGGTATGTAACCATTTATTAGAGACAAATTAAGTAGATCAAAAATGTGGCTATTAATTAAGAGAAATGCATCTTTAAATAGCCTGGTTGGGATCTAGCAGACATGTGGATGAACAGGACATATAAACTCTTTAAACCGTTCCTGTATTCTGGTGCAGTTACTGGATCCTAAAACTGGTTCTTGTCCTTTGTAAAGGAGGTTTGTTACTCTTGTGATTTTTAATATTTTCAGCATTTTTATTGAAATATGTTTGGTGCTTTATGAAGTTTACCTTCTAGAATATTTACAGTACATATTTATAGGCTGTCCAACAAAACTCTGGTAAAGCAAATTAATTTGCACAATAGAAGCAACAGACAAATCAATGTATACACCAGTGCACACCACAAGCCCAAAGTCTTAAATACACTCATTATCACATACTCATTAGTCTCTGTAATTATCTAAAAATTACCATAATCACAAAAAATGAGACTTGTTGCCCACCAACTGTCAAAGATGCATTTTCATGCTTCTCACAAATACAGTCAACATTAAATGTTAAGTGTTTCTAGCCATATTTTATTTAACGTAATTTACAAGATTTTACTTCCATCTCATGATAGTGATTTTCTGGCTCATTTGTACAGAAAACCCATCACTCATGTAGCTTCTGGTACTGTTCATACATATGAACTGTAATATGAAGACTGGGGAAGCAAAACCAAACTCAAACCATCAACTAATCTAGATCTAGAATGACAGTTGCCTTTTTGAGAGCTGGTTTGGGTTCATAGTTGTTGGTCAGTTTAACAAAAACAACTTTAATAGCAGCATTACACCAGTTAGCATCTTTGTTCACAGCAAACCTTTTGATTTGTTTAAAAATTTGTAGATGGAGCTTTTAAAGTTCTTGTTGGCTCTGTGTCTCCTGGAGGAGCTCCACTGAGGAAGGTGTGCGTTTCATTTCAAAGATACTTTATTAATCCATCCCTCCATCCATTTTATTTTACCCGCTTCTTCCATTTTGGGTCACGGGGTCACCGGTGCCCATATCCAGCAGTCACTGTGCAAGAGGCGGGGGACACCCTGGACAGGTCTCCAGTCCATCACAGGGACACAGAGACAAACGAGACAAACAACCATTCTCTCTCTCACTCACACCTAGGGACAATTTAGAGTTACCAGTCAGTCTAACATGCATGTTTTTGGTCTGTGGGAGGAAACCGGAGTACCCGGAGAAAACATAAGCATGCATGGAGAGAACATACAAACTCCACCCAGAAAGGCCCTGGACCAGGATTTGAACCGGGGACCTGCTCACTGAGAGGCAGCAGCTCTACCTGTTGCCCTACTTTATTAATGCCAAAGGGAAATTGACTGTTGTTGCAACTCATCATCCTGGTTTCATTGAGGAGTTGGTATAGATGCTTGTATATACGTCTTGACGGGACAACCATACCTTTTGACCCACCTTGTATAATGGGGCAGTAGATTGGTGATGGTCAACAAACTTCTTGTTTTGTACTGCTGTGAAAATAAACGCAGTCTTCGTCACCACACCCTGCAGCAGCATCAAAAATGATGTGGAACAGAGGGTACTGAGATGTTACATATATATATATATATATATATATATATATATATATAGAGAGAGAGAGAGAGAGAGAGAGAGAGAGAGAGATAGAGAGAGAGAGAGAGAGAGAGAGAGAGAGAGAGAGAGAGAATGTGTGTGTATATACACAACTCCCTCCTGTATCCATATTGTCCTGTTCAGAGATTGATGGGGGAAGCGTGGCTATAATGAGAATATTGCTAATGTTGGGTTTTCTAAAAGCAAGTTAGCCTACATTCACATGCACAAGTCCAGGTGCACAACCACACACAACATCCTATGATGACACATTAGCAGCAGAGGGCAAAGTGTCAGCCATCTCACACGGCTTGTCTCAGAGAAAAGAGGTGGATTTGTTTCGGTGCATCGGGGTGGATGTCATTATCAAACATCCACAACAACAGAGCAGATTTGTTTTGACATCTCCAGCTACAACACTTATTTATTTATTTTTTATTTTTTATTTTTTTATATGTGGAAATTCCAAGTTCAAAATTGGTTAAATCTTGAAATTCTCCTGCCTGCTGGGGAAATAAAAACTCACTGAGGGACAAAATCAGATAAACTCTGTTTCACCGTTATTGGTTGACTATCTGCACACTGATGCAGTATATTGTATAGTATATATATATACATATATATATACTATACGGACGGACGGACGGACGG
>NC_056501.1:2044684-2049404 GCF_014905685.2 Nematolebias whitei | reverse complement strand
GACAGACAGACAGACAGACAGACAGACAGACAGACAGACAGACAGACAGACAGACAGACAGACAGACAGACAGACAGACAGACAGACAGACAGACAGACAGGAGCTTTTTTCATTTTTTAATTTGATCTTTACATGAAATATCAAGAAAATCAGAACTGAGAGCAAAAGAAGTGCAGCTTATTCTTCCACATCGTCACATTCTGGTCCTAACACCGTGTGACTGTAAATTTAGGTGCAGTAGCATTAGTGAAAAACGTTCACAACACAGACTCAGTAAAATTGTTGCTCTAAAAGAAAGATGAAGCATCAGCAATTTAGTCTAATAGCAGGAAGATGGGCGGCTCAGATCTCAGCTGGGTCTGGTCCCTGTGAGTTTGCTTTCATGTTTTCCTTGAGCCTTGTGTGTGTGTGTGTGTGTGTGTGTTCATGTCAGTTCAAGTTTAACTGAACAGTCAGTGTGTGTTTGTGTGCACTTGTGTCCGTGTGTCTCTCTGTGTTAGCTCCTTTATGGACGAGCGACCTGTCTTGGACGTGCCGGGCCTCTCGCCTGGTGACAGGTGGGATAGGCTTCAGCTCCCATGTGACAGCACATGAATGAATTAAATGAATGGATAAAAAGTGTGGAGGAAAAAGCATTTTCTTGACTTTCAATGGCCAGAAAAGTGACAAATACTGAAGCCAGTTGTAGTTTGTGTATGCATGATGTCGCTCTGTTTGTTGTGAATTGTTCCTAAAGTTCTGACTCGTGTTGGTCTCGGCTACATTCAGAGAACATCGAAACATCATTTCATGGAAGCTACAAGAAGCCTGCAGCTCCATGTGATTGTGCTTCTCCTCCAAGCCTTTGTGCAGCATATTTCATTCCCACTCACCTTTTAGCCATTATGAAGACTTTAAATGTCACTGATTTATATCACCAAAAAGCCCCCCGAGCCCCCACAGGGACGTTACACGAATAAAAAAATCATCTCCCACCTTAAGATACAGAACTTTACAAAATACACCCGTGGGTGCAGTGCCCGCCATTTATGATCTATATCACAATTAGAAATCAAATGTCTCCTCCTTCCTGTGAAAAATGTCAGGTTAGTTTAAGAGTTCGAGTCCGGTCAGGGAATAGAGGAAGAAAGGCCAAATGGTAATAATTCTTTCCAACACGTCTGGATGTCTTCCTGCACCTCTGAAGGCTGGTGCTGAGGGAAGATGGAGCTTTGAGAACGTTTTAATTGGAGTTACGAACGAGAACATGAAGGAAAGACAACTGAGAGTTCAATGGTGGATAATAACACTTTACATTGTTTTTAAGTCAAACTTCATGGACTATCAATCTGAAAGACAGGGGCGATCCTAGACTCTGACCTTTGGGGGGCTCAGCCCCCAGTGCTGATAGTAACTCTTGGCTTGAACCATGTGGTGGCCATTGGTGTCAGAAGCATTTGAAACGTGGGGGGGAGGAACAAAATGGTGGTCTCGGGGTTTCTTCCCCAGAACATTTTGAATCGAGTAGATCGATGCATTCTGTTTTTTTTTTTTAAACGTTTTTTAAACATCTACGTTTACCTACATAAGTAAACGCTTGATTCAATCTTAATTTAGAGAGCACGGCTCAACAAGAAGTGGCACTAAGCTAGCAGTGCGCAATACAGATGTGCTAGCTAAGATGCTACAAACATAGTGCTCTACTTTACATTACACAACCTAATAAACACTTTGTACAAAATCAGTTTAGTGTTAACTGATCATCACAAACAGACTAAACTTATGAAACCAGAAGTTACAACATAAATATATGTTTAAAACACACACAACAAAACACAACTAGTGTTAAACATTAATCTTAAACATTAACCATTTCTACATTTGCCTTATAATCCAGCTGTTTTTGTTAATTTCTTTGCCATCTTATTTGTAAAATAAATAAATAAATCTGTAGCCTGTTTATAACGGTCGACTGTTGTTGCTGTTGTCTTCATTCTTTATTAAAATGAGGTCTCTCTTGTTAACGAGTCCTTGAGGCTCAATGGGACTAACGTGTAGAAATAAAGTTTGAATGAAAACTGATCATGCAATGTAACTGTGACACAAAATGGAGGATTTACCTGCAGTTACCTTCGTACAGCTGAACATGTGGTACTTCCTGTTTATAACTGTTGTAATCAGCTGCTCATGAGTTCGGCTGCAGAGTTTCATCATCTTTTACATTTTTCCAGACTCTGTTTAGTTTTTGAAATATAAAAAAACTTTATTGTACTCTCTAAACTCTCACGTGTCTGACTCACATGTTCGTGTTACATGACCATTGATCTATTGATTCTTCCTGAAATTCCTCAGACTGTGAAGTTTGTAATGTAAAACACCAACAATGCTGTCTGAGAAAAGGGGGTGGAGCTCCTGCAGGTAAGAGGCGTTTCACTTCGGGACTGACTGTGATCACTGATTGGCCAGTTGCTGACAATCTTACCAGATTGATTGACAGGTGGCGTCGAGGATCTGACTCATGACTGTCCCATGATAAAATCATGACTTTATTGGCCCGTTGAAGACCGTCATCATTTATTCCACATTTATTCAATATTTTGGTGAATCTAAGGTTTGAGAACGGAGTTTCCTTACAAAATCCTAATGGTTTATCTATTTTCCAGGAATGCAGAGTTAATATTTAGGGGTGCTTGAGCACCCCCCCAAAAGAGGCTGAAACCACCACTGCTGAAAGATCTCATCAGGAGCCCTACACTCTTTTTATTTTAATGCACCTGGTTTATACTAAAGTGTTATTTTCAACTCCAAGAACACTGATCTGCAACATATATTAAGGTATTTAAACTGTTGTTATGCAGCACTTAACAAGCAGGCAGGTAAAACACATGTTCAAGGAAAGGAGTAGTGCCGAAGATGAAAAGATACATTTAAGTAAAGGCAGACCCGAGTGTGGACAGGTGATTTGAAAGGTACCATTGTTTGAGTGAGTGTAAGACAGCCAGCACCAGCTGGAGGCCTGGGGCTGAACAATGGTTCATATATGGTTAAAGGTCCACACCATGGCTGCGAGCAAGGCCTTGACAAGCACTTTAAGTTATCAATCTTGAGTCTGGCAGCCGACCGATGTAAGAACGCCACAGTAAGAATAATGTGGTCTCGTCTGGGAGCTGATTAAAAGACCAGCTTCAGCACTGCTTGTTGGTAAATGTCACAATGATGCTGGAACACGACTCAACTTATGTTTTGTTGCGACGCAGATCTAATTTTAGCCACATTAAAATGTAAAGATGAACAGGTTGGGTGGCTGCAGGCTCATTATGGATAAAGGTTGGACTGAATACACTCAGACCTTTATGATACGTATCAAACGGTTAAAAGATAGTGGAGCCTGTCGAGTTGTTATACTCAGATCCTTGAATCTCACTCTATCTCTTTATGGTTGCCTGGATTACAATATATCCTCTGAGAGATTTGTGTCATCCCGAGGTTTTACTGTGAGTCACAGATAAAGTTTTCAGGGTTGAGCACGTTGCTGTTTTCAGTGTCACAATTGTATTTTATTAGATGTCTGCTGGCTCAAGGGTGTTCTTGGGTCAGTGGCACAACCCTCCGTAAATCTTAAAGAAAAATTACAATGAGGAACATTTTTGTTTTATTAGGATAACCTTTCAAGGATTTCTTTATTCTTCCACTGCAGCGTGTGATGTGCTGTTGCATAGTGAAGTTCCCAAAGTGTATCCTGAATCAGATGTTTTAATACGGATGTAATTTGGTGTACTTTTAAATAATTAAAATTTATTTTCACCCACTTCTGACTCTCACATACTAAGAAAAATGTTTATATTGACTAAACTATATTTGTCTATTTTCCTGAGAGGCACTATTAGTTGGGTGCAGTGGGCACATAAATTATTTATTTTAAACTTGTTAAAGTACGGAATATGCAGTCCTTTGTTGAAATGAGTTATGATGTTAACAAAGTACTTAATCTGATTTTTTTTTTATTATCTCCTTTAAAAATAAAAAATAAATTCTGGTAAGTTTGTCCACACATCTAAAAACCACGATTTACTGAAGAACAGTGAAACTAGACGCGCCATAAGTTCATTTCAGGGACAAAATGAAAACCCCAAACACACAAACGTGTAAAGTTGGTTTTACTGGGAAGTCACAATAACCTGTTTAATTCCACTGGCCTGACTCTTTTAGTCATCTTCAGTTAGGACCTGATCCATCTGTTGGAAGAATAATGTTAGGAGCTTTGATTCTTGTAACACCAAGAAATTCACTGACTGAGGATGATCTGCTGCGTAATGTGCCAGTAGATTAGAGAAACTTCTGGCTCCATCAATCTGCGCTTTAAAGACTAAAATATTCTTCATCCACTTGACAAAGAAACCAGAGCTGGAGGTTCATGGACCGCTGCGACGTGATCCGACGCTTTGGGTCTGTCGGTACCGCGGCTGCAGGACTGATGAGCTGCAACTCTGTTTCACTCCCAGTTCTTTTAAATCCTGCTTTTGTTTCTCAGTAATAGGTACAAACAATGAACTAATTCGTTTTTTTAAAATTGATTTAATGCCATGTCAGCCCATTTTAGTGAGTTTTTGTCCTGATTATTTTTAGTATTTAGAGTTTTTGTCCTGATTGTTTTTAGTATTTAGAGTTTTTGTCCTGATTGTTTTTAGGATTTAGTTTTTGTCCTGATTGTTTTTAGGATTTAGAGTTTTTGTCCTGATT
>NC_056501.1:2042769-2044674 GCF_014905685.2 Nematolebias whitei | reverse complement strand
TTGTCCTGATTGTTTTTAGTATTTTGAGTTTTTGTCCTGATTGTTTTGAGTATTTAGAGTTTTTGTCCTGATTATTTTTAGTATTTTGAGTTTTTGTCCTGATTATTTTTAGTATTTAGAGTTTTTGTCCTGATTGTTTTTAGTATTTAGAGTTTTTGTCCTGATTATTTTTAGTATTTAGAGTTTTTGTCCTGATTATTTTTAGTATTTAGAGTTTTTGTGCTGATTGTTTTTAGTGTTTTGAGTTTTTTTGCTGATTGTTTTTAGTATTTTGAGTTTTTTTGCTGATTGTTTTTAGTATTTAGAGTTTTTGTCCTGATTGTTTTTAGTTTCTTTGGGTCCGTTTGTTTTTGTGTTCATCTCTTCCTGTTTCTCACCTCATGTCATCATCTGCGGCTCCTGCCTCCTTCACCTGTTCCTCGTTGTCTTTACCCAGGTGTTCCTCATGGTGCCTCATTATTGTCCCTTTAAGTTCAGCATCTGTGTTTCTACCTCCTGTCGTGCTCTCTCCCTCTCTGTGATTATTTTAAGTTTTGAAGCCGCATCAGCATTTGTTTTTTCCTTTTATTCAATAAATACAAAATTCTTTATTTTAAGCTGGAGTAGAATAATCCTTCTGGGTTTTAAAACACCACAGAACATGATTCATTACACAAGCCAACAAAACAAATCTCAGGCTTAGACAGGTCTACAAATATTTTCCCACATGTAAAAAATGCATCAAACTAGTTATTTGATTTGATTTGTTTTTATAAACCATAGGAAATCTTCTGCAACAGTCCTGTGCTTTGCAACTCTTAAGGGCAACTATACTTTACATTTCTGACATGTTCTCTTGTCAACGCATCTAATGAGAGCAGAGCATCAAAAATAAGCCTGGAACATCATGCATGCTGAGGTAGACTCAGGGAACCTGTAAGAACTGCAGCTTCATGAGTGACTGTCCACAACACCCGAGGCTGCGTCAGCACCTGAGACACATCCTTCTGTTCATTTAAAGCCTTTAATGTTTATTATTTCTAAAATATGACTTATTGTTTTGAAAAGAGCAGATGAAGGAGCTGTTCTTCAAGAAGAAAAGAAGAAAACAGAATTTAGGACACTCCAAAGCTAAAGATAGAGCTCGCGTCTGCTCTTTGAAAGTGCTGTATCTGTTTCACAAGGTAACAATTAAATTGCAGCTGTCAGCAGAGGAGATGCTAAACTCTCTCTCTCTCTCGTGGTTCTGTCTCCTGTTCGGCTGCAGGTGACCTTGATGGAGGCTGGCCGCCGAAGCCTCACGCTGCTTTCACAGAGTTTTAGAGCTCTGTTTTGTGGAGAGCCAGCATCTGGGACAGGGATGTTCATCACGCTGCAACGGCACGCACACACCATCATCAACACTTGCAGACACCAGCACATGTTCCCAAGCCCGGGGAACGTCCTGAATCTTCTGCTTTACTGTCTCACCATCAGATCAGTCCAGGTGTGAGCGATTGGTTTGTGACGTGAAGCTGTGACAGAACAACGAGCTCAGGCCACGGTGCACAAACATCTTTGATTTCCTCCTTCCCAAAGAAACTGTTTTTACATTAATATTTTTTGGACTAATGCCAACACACAAACAGCTTCTGTGGAAAATCTCAACATGGAATTAACAGTAAATCTGGGATCAATTTCCATGAAGGACATTAAAAGTCTCAAAATAAAATGTTTACCTAAATTTACCTTCAGTTGTCCTTTTTTGAACAAAGGACTAATGTCTACAACATTAATGCACATATGTAATACTGTGAATATGTGTTGGGTGTTTTCTGTACGACCTCATGTCACTGTCAGGTAAATGACCTCATCTTTACTTTTATATGACCTCATCTTGACTTTTATATGACCTCATCTTGACTTTTGTATGACCTCATCTTTACT
>NC_056501.1:2042555-2042759 GCF_014905685.2 Nematolebias whitei | reverse complement strand
TTTGTATGACCTCATCTTTACTTTTATATGACCTCATCTTTACTTTTGTATGACCTCATCTTTACTTTTGTGTGACCTCATCTTTACTTTTATGTGACCTCTCTTTGCTTTTATATGACCTCATCTTCACTTTTGTATGACCTCATCTTTGCTTTTATATGACCTCATCTTTACTTTTGTATGACTTAATCTTCACTTTTGTAT
>NC_056501.1:2040590-2042545 GCF_014905685.2 Nematolebias whitei | reverse complement strand
TTCACTTTTGTATGACCTCATCTTTACTTTTGTATGACCTCATCTTTGCTTTTGTATGACCTCATCTTTATTTTTATGTGACCTCATCTTTACTTTTATATGACCTCATCTTTACTTTTATGTGACCTCATCTTTACTTTTGTATGACCTCATCTTCACTTTTGTATGACCTCATCTTTACTTTTGTTCGGTCAGCTGCCAGATGTTTGTCTTTGGTTCTTCTGTGTTCAAGGAGATCTTTTTCTCTCTCATCTATTATGACTGTTCAGAGCAGCTTCTGTTTTAAAAGTTCTGTTCTGGTGAGTGGTGGCGCAGTGGTTAGAGAAGGTGGGCTTATGATCGGAAGGTCGCTTGTTCAACTCCTGGTACAGTCAACATCAAAATATGGGTGGGAAAGGTGAAGCGCCTGCCTCCACTGTCATTTGCTCCATTTTGGGCCCTTGAGCAAGGCCCTTAACCCCCACCATCTGCTCCCCCGGGCGCCCTGATGGAGCTCTCTGCTCCACACAGAGGCTGTGGTAGCTCAGTGTCTGCGGTTGTGTCAGAAAGGACATCCGGTGAAAAAACAATCGCTGAGTCTTCATGTGAGATAGTTTGCTGCAGTGACCCCTGAAGAAGGAGCAGCTGATACCAGGACATTAAGAAACAATATTCTCATGAACCGTTCAACAACAAACATTATAACGACCAGATTTCATTCAAACTTTTTCGCGTTACCTATTTTTACAAGACACCTTGAGGAATGTAGTTTCTGTTTTTTAACTCGTCAAGTTTTACAGAACTTTGTTGTTTGCTGAGAGAGCAGGGCGACGGATGATGCATGACATTATTTGTACAAGCAGATGCAAAGACTAGGCTTCAATATTAAAAGTGTCATACCTGATGTCAGCTGCTACTATTTCTACTAATTCTATTTATTCTCTGGTGTTTCCACTGTGTCTGGATTTGCAGGTTTCGGTGCACACAGAATATATAAACTTATTTCAAGACCTCACTGAGCTTGAAAAAAGTACATATGTGTATATGTATTTGCTGTTGGGATATTTTTAATCAGACTCTTGCAAGTTTGTTGCATCATTGTTGTCAAAGAGGATTGTTGAAATATTCTGTAATTAGTGAAAGTAGTATTTTATTTTATGCAGAACGTCTTCTCTGAAGACGTTCTGCAAGCTTTAATACAAACAGATGAACTGAGGTCGCTACGGTTTCATCAGTTTGTAGTCGCACGTGAATATTTTACACATTAAAACAAGATTTTCTTACAAACGTACAACTCTTCTGTTGTTGTCATAAACTCTTGACCATTGTAGAGCTGTGAAAATATTAATATGGTAAAACTGACACAAAGTATGGAAATGTTGCAAAATTATTTAATTCTGAAAACTATTCTGTGTTAGACTAGTTTGATTATGATTATCATTAGACATTTAAATATTAACATTTTATATCAATGGATGAATAAGATGCTGACATTTTGAACTACATTAATTTAATCTTGTTAGCAACACGTCCTCGCAGCTAAACATCATTAAATGTTGCAAAAACTAAACAGTTACAAGCATTTATTGTTGCACTGCCTCTGTTGTAAATAATAAATGATCTGTACTAATATATCACCTTTTAATGAGGTTAAAATGCTTTACAACACAGTCTGTCCTCATTTACACACACACATGCACGCACGCACACACACACACACACACACACTCCACTACATTTTTATTACAGAGCTAATCTGAATGAATTGTGTGCAGACTAATCGGGGCCACGCATCACGTTCAGACACCGATGGGGCACACTGGAGGCAATAAGGGTTCAGCGTCACTTAAAAATAAACCTTCATTGATCGATCGCCTCGTTCCCACCCCCCGACACACCTGCACACACACACCTGCACACACACCTGCACACACACACCTGCACACACACCTGCACACACACCTGCACACACACCT
>NC_056501.1:2039499-2040580 GCF_014905685.2 Nematolebias whitei | reverse complement strand
CACACACCTGCACACACACCTGCACACACACCTGCACACACACCTGCTGCTCACACTCCAAAATTATTTACACATTTAGTCATTTTAAAACTAAAGTTTTCTCAGAAATCAGTGACATCGTATCTTATTTATTTTGTTTGTTTGTCCCCTAAACTCTTACATTTAATCGCAGGCTTCACTCGGTGGTCGGTGCCGCCGTCTTACATTCCTGAGGTTGCAGGTTCGAGCCCAGGTTGTGTCAGGAAGGGCGTCTGGCGTAAAACAAAGCTCTCATGTGAGTTCGCTCGTTGTGAACTCTGAAGGAGCAGCTGAAATAATTTCTACACTGGTAACTAAAAGAACTGTGGTCAGGTGGGCTTCCACACACAGTCTGTGCATCACTTTGCACCACTCCAGAGTCACGTGCACCCGCCGTCCGTCTCGGAGCAGAAGAGGCTCAGCAGCACAAACCCCAAATAACAGAGGCTCTCGGGAAGTCTTTTGTCGTCATGTTGCTGCTCTCACATGTGGCTGAGCAACTGTCCCTTCCTCTGTCACAAGCACTTTCTCTGCTCCATCCTCTTTCCATTCCCTCTGTCACTGCTCTTCATCTCTCCGTTCTCTCCCCCTCTTGCTCTTCATCCCTCTGTTCTCTCCCCCTTCTTGCTCTTCATCTGTCCGTTCTCTCCCCGTCTTGCTCTCCATCTCTCCGTTCTCTCCCCCTCTTGCTCTCCATCTCTCCGTTCTCTCAATAGGATTGGTGTCACCTGGTGATGAGCGGCTGAGATCACGTAGGAGCTGTGCAGCGTAAGTAAATGACAAAATTCAGGTAAACCAAACAAATTAAATTAAAATAAATTAAACTCAGGTAAAACAATCGAATATATTAATATTTTTCATAAATTTTTTGTTATTACTAACCTGTGCTTTTTTGTTTCAATAAAACAAACTGGACGAGGAGACGTTGGACAGTCTTGAGAGCTACCTGGACGCGTGCTTTGAGAATATAGTGATGGGTAAACCTCAGAACACCGCGCCCACCGCTACTCCAACATCCAAGCGCACGCGTTCGGAGAGCTCAAGCGGCGCGTCCACGTCTCCC
>NC_056501.1:2032552-2036499 GCF_014905685.2 Nematolebias whitei | reverse complement strand
CTGACTGACTGACTGACTGACTGACTGACTGACTGACTGACTGACTGCTGGACATGAACACAAGTGTCCTCTCCAACCAAACAGGAAGAAGTGGTTAAATATGTTTGTAAAGGAGGTTTGAAGGTCCGTGTGCAGCCTCTACCACTTTACCTGATGATGGTTTTGGTCTAACTGGCAGTTCAGGTCAAATCTGCAGTCTGTTTAATGCGATACAATAATTAAAGTTAGTTCAGTGTCCTCAGTTTTCTTGGTTGTAGTAATTCACCAGGTTAAATCTCTAGTGTGCACCTCTCGACATCAGACCGCTGCAGACGTGACCAAAGTAAAGAACTGAACAGAAAGAAGCAGAGCAGCAGTTGGCAGTGAAACACGTATTAGTGAAACATTGAACCAGTGGTGTTTTCTTCCATCTGCTCAGGATGTTTGAACAGATTATAATAGATGCTCCAAATTAAAATCTACTGTAACCCCTAAAACCACCTTTGTGTCAGTGTCGCTCCTTTTGGCGTGGTTTGTTCTACAATCACAGTTTAACCACGCAGAAGCTCCGGCTGCCACAACATTAAAGCCAACGTGACATCATTTCTGTGAGGGTTATTTAAGTTTTACATTCGTCTCTGGTGTGACCCTTCTCTCCGGAGGATTCTGATTGATAATTCAAATAAAACCGTTTCAAAAGGATCTCCAAACTGAACTTTAGACCTTTCCTTGAAGATAAAGAGCACTGCTGGCAAAGTGACTGACTCGATGCAACACATCTCTGGGCTCAACCCTCAGCTCGTCTTCATGTACAGAGTTTATCTGTGGTGTGACACAGTCTGCAGTTTGTGGGTTTGCTGTTTTATTAAAAACACAGAGAGAGGAAAGTGTCAGTGTTGCAGTGTGTGTTCTCACCGTGCATACATATGGTAATCTGTGTGTTCACTTTTAACCATTTTATTGTTTAGATCATAATCCATCATCCCAGCACTGGATGAGATTTATCTGAAGCATCAAATATTTAGGATTTCCTGGGAAACTCAAAGCTTTGCTCCAGCTCTAATTAGTAGATCTTCTCCATCTTCTTCTGCTTTTTGCTTCTTTGTCTCTGAAAACCCATCGTTGCTGGTTGGCATAAAATAAATTACTACTGGTGCACGACATCAGACGTTCTGCAAATAATTACTTTTCAAGGTGTTTCTGAAAGTAGCAGTATTCTTAAAGCACTCGTTAATTTGATCATTTCAAACAGATTTATTTGTCTTCGGTACAATATTAATATGTTTGTGATCACTCATGCTGCAGAATGTCTCTGGATGCTTTAGACCCTGAAATAAGTAGTTTGTAAAAAAAACTACAACTTTACCATTTTTTGTCCTTTATGACCAGATGTTTCCTGCTGAGGACACCAGCTCTGCTGTGCATCCAGTTCCTGTTGTCATTCCTTCCATGTTGCTATTTTACACTTTTATTTTTCATTCTTGCATTAACTTGATCACAGTCAGTTGGTTTCAAAGATCGAATGACATTTTTAGAGACTTCTAAAGAGCATTTTAATTGTGTCAGTCACTGATAACACTGCTACTGAGACAGACATGATGAGAGCGTGCTGCCGACCCAACAGAGACTTCCTCAGTAAAGAAACATACAAAATAAAACTTGTACAAAACAGAAACAAGCTGCACTCATTTGTTGCCTTTCTGTAATCCTGGGTTCAATTCTGCTCCACGCACACACAGTGTCGTGCACGTGCGCAGCTTCTTTTTGCTCCACGCACACAGAGTGTCGTGCACGTGCGCAGCTTCTTTTTGCTCCACGCACACAGAGTGTCGTGCACGTGCGCAGCTTGTGTATTTTCTCCTCAGTCTTTCTGTTCAGGACTTCTTGTCCTTCTCCTTGAACTCTCTTGAACCTTGAGGCTGTTTGCTCTTCTTGCTGAGTCGTCACTTCTTGTTCTGGGTTCTGTCTTTTTGTTTCGCTGCTGGAGGTGACTCGGTGGTGACCAGGGCTTTGTTGGGTCAGGGAACTGGTTTGGTATTAGCAGCTCCTGGAGCATGTTACTTACTGAAATATGAAGACACAAGGTCCTCCAAGATGCTTGTAGAGTTGAGAGCAGGCTCACATCCTGTCCACCAACAGGGAGCGACTGGGGGAACTGGAAATATCTGTCCATGTTGCATGTTGTGAGCTTGAGAACTTGAACAATAAGTGAGGTACTGACTTCCATTATGGTGTGTCTGCATGCACGTGTAAGAAAAGTTTATTTTGAATATTAGGTTGCCACGTCAAATTCCAAGATGGCCACTGCCACATATAGATGCAATTTAAGGAAATTGTGCTTTTATGTGTTTTCCATCCATCCATCCTTTTTTTTTTGCTTAGCTACTTCATGATTTCTGGGTCAAGGGGGTCCCTGGTGCCCATATCCAGCAGTTTCTGTGAGGGGGGCACCCTGAACAGGTTGCTATCTCAGGCTTTCTTGATTTTATATTTATTAAAAGTATGGTTTCCTCCACTGACTGGGGTGGTCAAAGATTAATCTACGGTGGCTAAGGCCACCACTGGTCACCCCCTGGCTCCACCACTGCACCTGGTGGTGAATAGCATTGCTCCCTCCACTCGTCAGGACCCGTCAGTCTGCACAGTACAACTCATGCTATCTTGAACATCTTGAACCAAAGAATATTGTTTACTTCATTCTCTGTTCGGGTCCAGAAAAAAAACACTCATCTCACAAACGACCAACATTCATCGTTCAAATCAGCATCGAGGGAAGTCGGTGCTCCTCTTGTTAATGGTTGCTTTTATGGTCGTTTAAACTTTTCCTCACGTTTGTCTGTATTCCCATGTCTGACCCCACCAGAAAAGAGAAACTTTATTTTTATTGTTTGTTTTTTGTCTTTTCTTTTTTTAATTAAATGTGGTTATTTCCTTAGTTTTTGTATTTGATCATATTCTGAGTTCTGAAGCCTGCCTGGTCAGCAGGAAGGACACACTCTTGACAGATTACTGACATTATCACTGGGACACAAATGCAGACACACACACACACACACACACCTCCACACGCCTATGGGCCATTTATACTGGTATATATGGCCCCAGATGAGTTTCAAACCAAGGCCCTTCTGCGAGGCGGAGCAGCTGCAGCACTCTGCTGCAGGAATGCAGCACCTTGAAACAGAAAGCTTTTCACTTGATGGGACCGACAGACCGCCACAGTAATAAAAGTGCAGCCCGTCCACATCATTCATTCAACCTTTATTTCTACAGGTAAATCCCATTGAGCCTCGAGGACTCATTTACAAGAGAGACCTGATTTAACAAAGAAAGATGACAACAATGGACAACAGCAACAACAATAAACAATTATAAAAAGTCATACTACAGTCTTTTTATTTTTTTATTTTTATTTTTTTTTTTAAACAAATAGGATGGCTAAAGGAAAAAGGTAACAAAAAAACAGCTAGATTCTAAGGCGAATGTAGAAAACTAAAAACAGGAACATGTCAGCATTGGTCCCTGCCAGGAGTCCAACAGATTCTTAAAGACACTTAGAGAGGTCAAAGGTCGAGAGCTTCAGATCTTTTTGTAAGATATTCCAGGAAACAGGAGCGGAGTAGGAGAAGGTCCTTTTGTCTAGTTCAGTCCTCACTGAGGGAACACTGCAGGTAATGATGTCCTGAGAGCGCACGCTGTAGCTGCACTCACACAGAGACATGTAGGAGGAGATGTATGAAGGCAGCAGACCAGGAAGTGATTTAAAGATGAAGATGTACCAGTGAGAGAGTCTGTGTGAAGTTAATGGTGACCAGTTAACCAGTGAATACTGGGCGCAGTGGTGGGTACGATAGTTACAGCCAGTTATGAATCTTAGTGCACCATGATAGACAGCATCCAACATCTGCAGCATCCAACATTTGCAGCATCCAACATCTGCAGCATCCAACATCTGCAGCATCCAACAT
>NC_056501.1:2021463-2032542 GCF_014905685.2 Nematolebias whitei | reverse complement strand
ATCCAACATCTGCAGCATCCAACATCTGCAGCATCCAACATCTGCAGGGTTCTTGTCGGAGCGTTCATGTAAATAATGTCACCGTAATCAATGGAGCGAAGGAAAGTCACAGATACAAGGTGTTTCCTAACATTCAGGGTTAGACAGGATCTGTTTCTGAAAAAGAAACCCAGTTTAACTTTCAGTTTCTTTACCAAGTTTTCCACATGGAGCTTAAAAGAGAGATGGGAGTCGACCAAGATACACAAATATTTATAGGAATCGACAAACTCAATGGGGACACCGTTTGAGGATAAAATCAGAGGAAGAACTGCTGGGACCAACTTCCTATTTGAAAAAAGCATCCCTTTGGTTTTTTTCGGCATTTAGGACAAGTTTGAGGTGAAACAAATCAGTCTGGATGATGTTAAATGCAGATTTCAAAAGCTGGAAAGCATTAGCAACTGTTTTAGCTCGACAATAAACAACTGTGTCGTCAACATAGAAATTTATGGATGCATTAGGGATGTTTTTAACCTACATTATGTATGTAGATTGTAAAGAGGGTGGGTCCTAAGACTGAGCCTTGTGGTACACCATTGTTGACTGTTAAATAACTGGAGGAAGTACCATTATGTTGAACACATTGCCTCCGGTCTGAGAGATAGTTAGAGAAACAACCAATGGTGTGATCTGAGAAACCAATTTCTGAGAGTTTATGACACAAGATGTTCTGATCCACAGTGTCAGAATCTTTAGACAGGTCTACGAAAAGTGCAGCACAATAATCCTTAGCATCCAGTACTTGAACAACGTCATTAAGAACCTTCAGTGAAGCAGTGGTTGTGCTGTGTTGTTTCCTGAAACCAGATTGATGTGGAGGTAAGATGTTAAATGAGTCCAGGTCATTTTTGATTTGAGAGTTTATCAGTTTTTCTAGAACCTTGGCTAAAATGCAGAGTTTAGAGATTGGTCCATAGTTGTTCAGTGAGGGGGGGTCACCTCTCTTCAGCAAAGGAAGAACAAAGGCTGTTTCCAAGTGTCTGGATGGAGTTTTGTCTCATGGAGAGATTGAAGATGTGGGTCACAGGGACTGTGATGATATGAGCAGCCAGCCTTAAGAAATAAGGTGGAAGTTCATCTGGACCTGCAGATTTTTTAGGATCAAGATCTTTTAACAGTTTATTGACCTCACTGACTGAGAATGGAGAAAAAGAGAAGCTGTGATTAACTGAGGATTGACTTGTAGGAGGGATTTGATTTGTAGAAGTTTGGTTATTAAGTGAAGTGGCTGATCTTCCATTAGTAACTGTGTCAAATAAAGAACCAGAAGCAACAAAATGTTTGTTGAGACAGTTCAGGATCTCGTGCTTATTTGACACAGGAACAGAGTTAATGAGAAGTTGTGATGGGAGGTCAGATGATTGGGGGGTGCCTGAGAGAGATTTGATGGTTTTCCAGAATCTGTTGGGGTCATTTAGATTTTTGGAGGTCTGAGATAAGAAATAGTTGCGTTTTGCTGCTTTGACAGCAGTTGTGCATTTATTCCTCATCTGTTGAAAACTCAACCAATCAGTGTCTGAGTCAGATTTTCTCGCTGCGGCCCAAAGATGATCTCTCCTGTGCAGGAGGTCAGCTAGCTCTGGAGTAAACCAGAGGCTGTCTCGTCCCTTTATTCTGAACTGACGAAAAGGAGCATGTAAGTTCAGGAAATAAATGAAATTATTATGAAAATAGTTCCAAGCAGAGTTCACGTCATCAACAGAATATGATGCCAGTCAAGATCAGATCAAGACTGAGCATAAAAAATGTTTGTAAGAATCAGAAGAACACAAATTTATTGTTCAGACATTCAGGGGCAGCTGTGGCTCAGTGGTTAGAGCAGTCGTCCTCCAATGCAAGAGTTGGGGGTTCGAATCCACCAGCAGTCACATGTTGAAGTGTCCCTGGGCAAGACACTGAACCCCTCGTTGCCTCTGATGGGTGTCCATCAGTTTATGAATGTGATCTAAATCTCTGATTAGTCTCTTTAGAATGATTTGTTCAATAAGCTTTGTAGAGATCTAGTATAGAGCTGCATGAATGGGTGCATGAGGCACAGATTGTAGTAAAGAGCTTTGAGTATCTTGAAATAAGATAGAAAGGAGCTGTGTAAGTACAGTCCATTTATATTTTTCTGTGTAAATGAACGGACATGATGTCATGCAGAGAAAAGACAGGTGAGTTTAACTGAGGACAGTTTGATCTCACTAAGTTTATAAGGAGTCTGTGCCAGAGGTCCGGACAGTGAACGAAATGATCCAGGCTGGTGATTTATCAGGACAGACTGTTTGCTCTGACTCTGAGTCATGTAGATCCATCCTCCAGCTTCATGTCAGCGTTGGAGAACACACGCAGACGACTCACTTTGTGGCTTTGAAAGGAACATCAAAAGATCCAGATTCCTGAAACAAATGAGACGCTGGATTTTCAGGCAGCTTTGATCTGAGATTTCTTGATGCTCCCTCTCATTTTCTCTTATGAAACAAAATGTCTGCAAACAGCGAGAGGCTTCAGAACGATGGCAGGTGACTTTGGAAAACCTTCAAACCTCCCAGACCTTGCTCTCTGGTCATTTTTTAAAATAAATGAAAAATGGCTCCTGGGATGAACTGTTGGATGATAAATTAAAACAATATTTTTAAAAATAATTTTAAATTACATATTAAATAATTGCCATCCATTCTGCTGCTTTGAGAATTTATTTTATGTCAGATTCAGAACATGCCAGTGACGTCGTAAATTGTTCAAATAACTGGACACAGATGAACTCATCACGCGTGTAAACATGTACATCTGAAAATAATTAGTAAAGATTGAATAATTAAATGTTAATGAAAATGCTCAGGTGGAGAAGATCATCATTATGAGCTCATGAAATGGTGATGAAGCAGCTCAAGAGTTTCTCACTCTCAATAAACCACAGGAATGACCTTCATCACACTCAAGACAATTATCCCAGATCAATGGTGGAGCCTCTGACAAATGAGGTCATCAAGAGAGCGTGCTCCACGACGGCTTCCTGTTCCAATCTCATCTTTTCTCTGCAGCCTCCGACAGAGGCCCGCTCGACTTTAACTTGGCTCTTTCTTCTCTAGATGAAATCTGGTGCTTTTGTTTAAAGACTTAAAACTCTGTGAGAAGAGACGACACGGGGAAAACCTGACGCCATTTCTCCTTCAAGCAAACGACCTCTTCCTCCACAATATAGACCATGTTTGTCTAACACATTTTCAATCTACATTTCAATATCTGATCTGTTCTATAGCTTATATTCTGTTTTCTACAATAGAACTGGCAAAGTTTTAAAAATATTTTTATTCATGAATTTGTTACAGGTCATTCATTCCAAAGTAATTTCTTCTGAATGTTTGAATTCATGAGCAGAACAAGGAGTTTGGAGACGACCTGAAGAAATACAACATTATTGTAAATGAACTTTTACCACCATGTCAGCTCCCGACCCACGATGATATTCACCTGTACAAACAAACAAACAAACAAACAAACAAACAAACAAACAAACAAACAAACGTAAATCAGTACTTGGTGCTCTTGACCAGGCTGCAGACGCGTTCTGTTGTTTCAGGTTAGCACGAGGTCAACAATGAAACGAAATGTTCAGGATGAGACGTGGAAATAATCTGAGAATTAAATGAGAGTTGTGCTGTGAGACCTGAGCTCTTCTCATGCATCGTCTCGTGAAATGATTTATTTTAAGAGTTGGTGACTGCTGATCTTAAAGAAGAGGCTGATCCTGAAGCAGAGGATCAAATGTAATAAGACATCTTTGTGTCTTCCATCTGTTCATCTAAATATGTGAGATGCTTTGAAGCGCAACAGTAAATTCTGTTGTCAGTTGTGCTCAGAGCATGCGTTTGTAAAGATGCTCAGCTACCTCGACTTTGATTTCCCACGCTGAACTTAATGACTTCAGTCCAGTGATTCAAATGATACAGGAAAGCCCTTCTATCTGCATGACAAAAATTAACATTTTTTGGGAGGAGGTTCCACGTTTATTTAGTTTTTCTTTATTTTTTTACAGCCTGAGAAAATGCAACGAACCGTCCAATCCAATTACTGTCATGGTTTTGATGTATTAAAGGCAGCTCTGTGGTTCTCGCCTTATTACGGTTGATTCAGGGTCATTTGCTGCTTAATTGTCTTTCCAGAAAACAGGAATGCTCATAACCAAAGGCTTCTCTAGCTGTTCAGTCCTTGTAGCGAGCTCGCTGTTGATGCTTGCAGCAGGTGCAGTCTGACACTTTTCTTTCAGGTGCTTTCAATCACCTCTGAACAAAGGAGAAAGAACGAAGAGGAAACGTGCGTGCAGTGTAGCCGACATGAGCTCTGAGGAGTGCTGTGCTTGGCAGGATGGAGCAGGAAATGCTGAACTTGCTCATTGACACTCGGGGATAATTTCCTGTTAGCAGGAAACATGTAGCATCTTCTCGAAGTTTG
Source organism: Nematolebias whitei (assembly GCF_014905685.2). Lineage (NCBI taxonomy): Eukaryota > Metazoa > Chordata > Actinopteri > Cyprinodontiformes > Rivulidae > Nematolebias > Nematolebias whitei. The sequence continues at coordinate 2,028,063 of NC_056501.1, read as the reverse complement.
AGGAATGTAATTGTGCTGCAGGGAATTCTATACGTTGGAAAAGTTTGTCTTGCTTTAAATTCTCCACGATTCATTCTCATGGTAACGAGTTTCGTCCAGTCATAGTGTGGATACCAGTAAAAATGCTTTCAGACCGTCAAGCTGTGCAATAAAAGTGACTGACAGGATACAAATGTTGATCGTGTTTGAGAATATATTGAGCTGAAACCAACATTCATTTAAACTGAAACAAGTCTAATTACCCTGTGAAGCTGCTTAAAAGCAAAAAGTAAGAGTGGGTTTCCATCGTGGAGAACACTGAGTGTTTATCAAGTTAATAATTCATCCTCACTGTGAAATTCTCTGTGCAATTGTTGCATAATGTGTCTTAGGATATGTGACCAGTATCTGATGCTGCATGTCACGAGAGAGAAATTAATTATAAAGAGGATGATATATCAACCAGTGGGATTCTTGATGCAAACCCTGAAGTCTTCCAGAAGCTTAATCATGTAATTTAAAACATCTTCTGATAAGATTTTTATGAACTTCTGAGTATCACTTCAGAAAACCCTGTTGGCAGCTTGTTATGATGTTCAGTCCAGAGGCACTTGCTCCTTCAGATGTTATCACATCGTACAGACGGACAGTATGGGGCTCATTATCAAATAATTCTGACCCACTGGTACTCCTCCCAGTGTGGGTGGGACTTCTTTACCTGCAGGGTCTGCAAACGTTCCTGTCTGAGCTCACCTGTCCTTTGCTCCAGAGCTGCAGCTCGTTGACCGCTCACTCACAGAACAGTTTATTTTTAGGATGTGAAAGTGTGGTTTTCTGTGTGGCCAAAGGAAAATGCACGATGCTTAACGTGATCGTAGGTTTATAGGGGGGTGTCAAACTCACTTACAAAAGGGGCCAAAATTAAAACCTTTTTCAAACTAAGGGCCAATTTCAAAAGGTTCATTAACTCAAATCAGACACCAACATCTTTTCTTGGCCACAGGTTCCTCAACAAGAGTTTGACTTGTCTCATCTGATGTTCTCTGTTGTGCTTTCAACATTATAATCAAAAATTACTGAAAATATTTTACGTTTGTCGCAGAGGATAGTAGATGTGGAGTCCAGAGTTGGATTCAAGTGGAGTTCTGGTGTTCAGGTTTGTGGTCCAGACGAGTCAAACTTATTTATAAAGCACATTTAAAACAGCAGCTATTACCAAAGTGCGTAAGAATAAGATCAAAAAGCATCAAACACAAAAAACAATAAAGTACTAAATCAGATCACACTGTGTTAAATGTTTTTAGGAGAGATTTAAAAACAGGAAGTGAAGTGTCCTGTCTAATGTTGGCGGCAGGTTGTTCCAGAGTTTAGGACCACGACTGAAAGAGCCTGATCTCCTCTGAGCTTCAACCAAAAGCAGCTGCTCAGATGATCTCAGCGCCTGAGAAGGAACATCTGGTTGACGTAGGTCAGAGAAATATGAGGGTGTAAGGTCATGTATGCACTTAAAGGTCAACAAAATAGTTTTAGAATCTATTCTGACACATGCAGGGAGCCAGTGAAGGGAGGACAAATCTGGTGAAATACATTAAAGTCAGAGTTCATTCCTAAAGTCCTTGTTGTATCGGGTGGTCTGTAGATCACAGCGCACAGAACCAGGTTGGAGCGACCCAGCTCAAAATAAAGCAGACCAAGTCACGAGGAGCCAGGAGGAAGTCGAGGAGACACGGCAGAGCAGAGCTGGACAAAAAACATCAAAAGCTTAGTCACCATTTACGAGTTTCAGGCTGTCGCTCAGTTACCACGAGCAATCAATGCTCCTGCAGTGGTTGAACATCTGGCAGAGGTGAAGGTAGGACATCCGGTGTGGTTGGTTGTCAGCTGTGGGGGAAGGTGGTTATGGCAGAACACAAGGATCGGTCCAACACAAACTGTAAATGTGAGTTTTACTTCACAGAAGTTGAAGGAAGTTCAGAAGTAAAGCGTCCTGTGGTGCATCATCGATCCAGCTGCCTCTACAACTGTTTTCTTTCTGGGACGTGTTCGTACATCCTTGGCCTCCACTCAGCCCTGAACATGCAGAGCTGGGCCGGAGTGGAACTATGAGCCATGTAAGAACACACACTGAAATGAATACTGTCCTGCCAAATACAAGGGAAGTAAACAGAACCTTGGTTATCCTGTGTTTTGTTACTTGGCTTTTAGAATATTGCTTTGAAAACATAAAAGCTGCCTTGCTAATCCTCATGCAAAGCACGGAAGAGGAAGAATTCAAAAGGAACTGTTTGAATAATAAATGCCCACAGCTGGAGAAAAATGTAGATAGAGGACTGCATCAGCAGATCTGGGACAAACGAGGAGGACAGGGGGTTTGGCACGAGCTAAAGTTTTTTGACTAGTCACCCCGTTTTCCTGAGGCAATGTGGGAAAACAAAGAATAAGCATCTGATTTGTATCAGCGAAGCCTTCTTGCACACTGCTCGCTGCACTGTCTCCCCCTGCTCGTGTCTTTACAGCTCTCCGCCCTTCAGAGCCAGTCGAGTTAGCTCACACTGTCCCAGCTGTCACAGATAAATATGATTGTGCTTCATGAATCTTTCCTGCTTGTCCACTTTGTTCACAAGCAGGAAAGCAGAAGTGATGTTGTTTTCTGTTGCATCCACCACTTTACTCTGTAGGAAACAAGCAGCAGAAGTTTGAAACACAGAAACTTACTCTGTGCTGCTGCTGCGGACAACAAACACACCGAGGGTGAATTAAAGAGACGCTGTAGCAGAGAACCGTCTGATGAATAAGTCATGTTCAGGAGGTTTTACTGGTTCACTTCAACATTTAGCATCATGTTCTACAGCTCAGCGCTCATTTAAAGAGGACGTACGTATTGGAGATTAGGATGCAGAACATCTTCTTACCACTACTTACCATGTTTATAAAAGTCAAACTGTTGTTTTACTCTAAATGTTTTATTTTCTTTGAAGGAATATTTTTAGTCTGTACAAGCATGTCTTAAAGACATAAAAACCTGTTTGACCCTTAATTTTCTCCTGTTGAACAGACAAGACTGAGGTTTTGGTTTTTGGACCTGAGCACCTTAGGAATGAATGTTTCAGTCTTTCTCCCTCCTTAGATGCATTAATCTGTCCTCCAGCTCTAATGTTAAAAATCTTGGTGTTATTTTTGATCAGGACATGTCTTTTATCCCCCACATTAAAAACGTTACTAGAACCTCCTTCTTCCACCTGCGTAATATCACTAACATTAGAAACATCTGATCTAAAGATGATGCAGAAAAACTGCTCCATGCATTTGTCACGTCTAGACTGGACTATTGCAATGGTTTATTATCTGGGTGTCCAAATACTTCTTTAAAACGTCTTCAGTTGATCCAAAATGCTGCTGCCAGAGTCTTAACTGGAGTTACTGGGAGAGATCATCTCTCTCCAGTTTTAGTTTCTCTCCATTGGCTCCCTGTCAAATCCAGAATAGAATTTAAAATCTTACTTCTAACCTACAAAGCTCTCAACAACCTAGCTCCATCTTATATTACAGATCTTATTGTTCCATATTTTCCTAACAGAGCACTTTGCTCTCAGACTGCAGGTTTACTTGTGGTTCCTAGAGTTTCCAAAAGCAGAATGGGAGGAAGATCTTTCAGTTCTCAGGCTCCTCTCTTGTGGAACCAACTTCCAGTTTCTGTCCATGAGGCTGACACATTGTCCAGTTTAAGACTGGGATTAAGACTTTCCTTTTTGCTAAATCCTATAGTTAGGGTTGGCTTGGGTTTCCTGAGCTGTCCCTTAGTTCTGCTGCTATAGGCTCAGACTGCTGGAGGACAAACTGACATCATTTCGTCAAATTAATATTTGTATTTGTAATTCTTTCTATCTTAACAGGCTTTTTTTGTGTGTGTCTTTCCTCCTAGTGAGGACCAGGTCGCCTCCATTCTGGACCTGTGCCCCTGGATCTTCTGCCATCCCAGTGTGCCCAGAAGGGGGGCACCCAGAGGACTCATCTGGTGCCCTCAGGTAACTTTAAGAGGTGGGGGAGCTTTACTCCGAGCACCTGTCCATGTCCAACGATGGTCCCAGCTCCTTCCAGAACAGGAAGTGGGACTCCAGCTGTGACACACCTTTAAATCTTCCACTAAACCAAAGAGCCAACACCGACCTGCGGCTGCGTCAGGTTCACACACACAAACATTTAGCTGAACATGTCTCAGTCATCAGGAAGGCTGAAGAGAGGGCAGCTACATTAACCTGCCATCACTTGTTAAAATGAGCATCATAGCAGTAAAACGGCTCTTTCATCTTTGTATTATCACATCATTTGTTTCTCGACCTGCCATTGTGTATCTGTTCCTCCTTCCTGTCCTCTCAGACCAGCCGGTCGCTCGTCCTCTGGTTCTGTTGGAGGTTTCTTCCTGTCAAAGGTCTTTTATAAAGTCTGTGAATGTTTCTGCTCGGTGACCTGACACGACTTCTGTTGGGACTTGGAGCTGCAGAAATAAACTGGGCTGAACTAAAACCATTGACCAGCAGCTACTTACTCCAGCAGAAACGGTACCAACGGATGTTTAAGAGGAAAAGACGAGTCCTGCGGACGCCACTGGCAGACTCTGCAACATCACCGTAAATCAAGTGCTAATATACGAAACGACCATTTGATGCTTTATGAAATGTGTCGCAGTTGAATTTTAGCTCAATTAACACATGATCAAACATTTTAAACATTTTTTAGATATGAGTCTAATAAAGTTTCATTTTGATGGCTTTCACTAAAATCATTATTCTGCTTGAGCGCTCACTTTTAGCAAACAGTCATTAGCCGAGCATCATTAATTATCTCTCTATTCAACTGTCAACCAGTCTGAGTCCAGCAGAGTAAAGTTTAAGAGCAGCACAAGTCCTTCACCCTGATTATCGCTCAAAGATGAAAAGTTTCATTTTAATTATAGGTCTATACTTTGTGCTCTGCAGAGGCATGTAGTTGTATATTCAGTTATTTGTACTCCATCTTTCAGGAATGTGTGTGTTTAAGAAAAGTCCATGATTCTAGCAGCTGAAAATGATAAATGGATGAAGTGGTTAATGAATAATGTGTACGTTGTCCTGTGGGAGTTTTTTAAATTGGTTCAGTTTGAAGCTGCTCAAGTGAATCCCTAAATGATGGCAAGTGTCCTGTCAGACAGAATCCAGTAATCTGTGTACATGTACCACTTGAAGTACTAATAAATGAACATGAGTTCCTGTAATTTCACCTCCTGATTCAAGCTTGATGTTCACACAAGTTGCTGTTCAGCACTGAAGGCTCCACTCTGCTCAGATGAACCAGTTCAGCTCCGACTCATCACAAACTTGATGAATACACAACTCCCAAATCTGGAACAGGAAATTTAAAACAAAGAAAGTAAATTGGAAGAGATCCATGAGAACAAAACCCTTTCACCAGTCCGTTACGTTAGGTTGAATGAAGTCTAATCTGAAGGTTTATGGGGTGTTGGAGCTCTGGAAGTGTCAGTAGCTCCATTAGGTTGACTCCAAACATCACATGTGAGCAGAATGCATCAAGTCAAAGTTGTATTAAATAAACGCTGCATCATGTACTGGCTGATGGTGCCGGGTCGTGTTTTACACTGTACCTGCATCTAGGCTGTCGCTCCATTCCTTTTCTGTCCTCTAGTTTATTTAGTGTCTGTGTCTTTCTGCCAGTCACACCTGAGCTCCACATCACCAAACCAGTCCAGGCTCCTCCAAACCCAGTTCAACTGACAGGAACAGACTGTGGAACCATGAAGCTGTGAACCACCTGAAGCTGACGGCGTCTGAATGTTCATAAATAAAAGTGTGCGCGGGCTGATGCTCAGAATTATTCAAGTTAAATCACAAAGTCTAGTTTTTAGTGTTTGTAGTTTTTTTAATCAACATCAAAGAAACAAATCTTATCTAGCCAGTAAAGATTTTATAAATAAATACATTTTCTATCATTTGGACTCAAAGCGTTTTAGTTTATTTGTAATTTTAATGAGTTTAACACATTAAAGTCATGAGGATTAATTTGCAGAAATAATATATTTTAACTTTTTATTGACTTTGATACTCTGTTTTTTTTCATCGTGAGAAAATGTCAAGAGGAAACTTCAATGTTTCAGATTTTTAATAAATAAAAATACAACATACATACAACAGTCACTGACATGTCTTACTTGTGGCTGGTTGAAAGTGAAGTTGTTTAAACTTTTTGGCTGTTCTTTATTTTTATTTTTTAACGTTTCTACTCCAGTTTGTCATTTATGTAAGCTAAAAGAAAAAAGTTAATAAAAACATGTTTTTAATTGTGTTTTTCCTACAAACTGATGAGTTCACAGAGGCGCTTGACAGTTTCACTGGCTCTTTATAATTTTCTATTTTTCTGCATCAATTTGACCTAAAGCATCTTCAGACTGTCACGAGTCCCAACAGTTGATCACGAGAACCCACTGAAACAAATGAGACAAAATGATATACTTTGTCATGTAATTATTGAGCAAAATGTTCCAGTATTACATATTTGTGAGGTAAAAGTACGTGAACCTCTGCTTTCAGAACCTGGTGCCCCCCCCCCCCATCCCCCCCCCCCCCCCCC
>NC_056501.1:2017407-2021063 GCF_014905685.2 Nematolebias whitei | reverse complement strand
CAGCAGCATGAGATCAGCAGCATGAAATAAATCAGCAGCATGAGATCTTTCTTGAGATCTCATTTCCTGAGATCATTCTTCAGTAAACATTTTCATAAAGGGATGCTGAAGCTAAATGAAATGTCAGCTGGAGTTTGTGATCCAGGGAGACGCTTGTTTAAATAAAGACACTCGTCATATTTAAACTTTGAATGAACTTTCTGTGAGATGTTTTCCTTCTGCTTTTTTATTTATTGCTGTCATTATAAAAGCAGCAGCGTGCTTCGATACGGCTTGATTGAGTGACCGGGAGGTGCTGATAAGAGGAGAATTAGGAGGCTCCATTCTCTATCTCCCACCACGCGAATCAAAGGGAGCACGCTGTGAAACAACCATCTCACCACAAACATGCTAAAAGAAAACCTGACGTGTTTCACAGCGTGCTCTGCACCGCAGAGCTAAACGAATCCAACTTAACATTCTCATTTAGGAAGTGATTGAATGGAAATACATAATGAAATGCAAGCTTTGTGAAATAAATTATTTTAGTGTTTTACCATGAGAGAGAGAGAGAGAGAGAGAGAGAGAGAGAGAGAGAGAGAGAGAGCTTCAAAATATAATGAACATGAAGACGAGCTGTTACTTATCAACAGAGTTCTTGCTCAAACATCCAGCTGTGAAATCCAATAATTCTGTTCCCACTGCAAAGGATGTCTCATATCTTGGGTACAGATACCATTGATTGATTGATTGATTGATTGAACCCAGCTGTGTTGACCTGAATCAATACACCTTAACTGTGTGATGGACGACTCCCTCATTTTGTTCCAACTCATGACAAATGTTCTGTTTAATCTTCCTTTTTGTGGTAATTTCTTTTACCAAATTCAAAGTTTCTGTACGTCGTTGTGGTCGTTGTTTTATAAAAAATCTGTTTCAGTTCCAGCCAGTGATGAAAAGGTGCAGCAGGTGTGTTGGCTGCAACCCACCATGCTGCCCCGGTTAATTCACAAATCACTCTGACACGGCCAGAAGGCAGCCACGTTTCAGCCCGAAGGGCTCAGTGAAATAACATGTTCATGAGTAACTGCTTCCTCCTAACCCTAAAAACACACACAGTTAGTGAGAATGTAAAAAGCACAACGTGTCTTTTTTATTTTCACCTCTGTATTGTAGCTAACAGCAGATGAAACGGTGCTGAGGAATGTCCACATTTAAAATTCATGTGTGATGCCTCTCTCCAGCCTGTCAAAGAGAAGGTGACCTTTCAGCTGGCAGACGCTGAAAGACAGCCGACAAATGAAGATGCCCCTCACAAAGGTCGTGCTCTTTTTTAAAAAGGACATCAGAGAAACACGTCTGGCTGCAGTCATAAAGAAGGTGGTTAGACACGGAGCAGAAACAGTTTTTCATTGGGAAATATGCTGCAGGGTTATATGTATTATTTAGGGCTGAATGCCAGACAGATGCTGACAAAACATGGAACGATGGCCGAGTCTCTGCGTGGTGGAAACCACTACTCTGCGTTTGTTTTTCTTCTAACTAATGTGGCTTTTTATGAGCATTCATCCTCAATGTACAAACTCTAATTGATAACACAAAGTTCATGTGGGCAGGAGGTGAGTTTCCATACAAGACGTGGCTTTAAACATTAAGGACCGTAGAGGTCAATGTATTTATTTCTGTCGTAGAACTGGGTTCTATACGGCCTTTATATAACATTTGCACAAGCTAAGGGAAATATCTTTCAACAAAAACATGCTGAATTAATGGAAATCTATTTAACAAATCTTGTTAAAACAGATAACTTAACACATTTAACCCAGAGAATTGAAAATGTCAAGAGGTTGTGAGAAACTGATGGGAAGACCCTCGAAGCAGGCAGGGCTTCAGATGCTGAACCATTACATAAATGCTATATCTATTTAAGAAAACAAAATGCAAAAGCATTTATTTTATGACAAAAAAATAATAAAATGTTTTAAAATGATAATGCCAATATTCATTGTGGTGTTTAAGTTATTTAGGGATGTGGGACGTCATTTTCACACCAAAATATTCCACCACAAAGACCAGATCTTAACCTCATTTATATTATGTGTTAATGTAATATTTGACTTTTACAACATAAAGATAAACTCAGGAGAAAAAATACATGAAAATCTGGATGAAAAAAAATGGCTGCATGAACAGATTAAATATTTAGCTTAAGGGAACTGAAAAGGATATTTTTTTATTTTGATGATTTTTCACTTTTTGATTGGAAATTTTACAAAAACCTAAACGGACAATGATTCAAACAGGTGATTGTTAACCAGCCGGACAGTGTGGTGGTCAACAAGCTACAGAAGAAGGTGGTGGTGATAGACGTAGCATCAGGAAGGAGGAGCAGCTGCAGAAATATGAAGCTGAACGATCAAATCCAGAAGCTGTGGAGGGTCAAAGCATCAGTGGTCCCCGTGGTCAACGGAGCACTCGGTGCTGTGACCCCCACACTGGAAGAGTGGCTCCAACAGATCCCAGGAGCAACCTCAGAGATGTCGGTCCAGAAGATCTCAGTTCTAGGAACAGATAATGAACAGAACCCTCAGAACCCAGGCCATGCAGCAGAAACCCCCTGAACAGGATAACACTGGTTGTTCTTACAGTCTGCCCGACAACCCATGTAGAAAGTATGGTGATCTGTTTTTATTTTATTTAATTTTAAAAGTAAGAAGTATAGAAAATACACTTCTCAACTCCTGCCTTCATGTCCCATCCTCTGTTCACATACATCCTCCTAACTTTAGAGTTTGATAATCCAATTAAAGCATGAGCACCAGTGATTAGCTGCATCGTTTGTTTGTTTGTTTGTTGTTTTCTCGGACCAGCACGACAAACGTGCAGCACCTTTTGATGTGAAGACCGTCTGTGATGTGAAACACAACCACAGGCACCAGCCAGTGTCCCACGTGGCTTTTCTCTGCCTCAGTGCTTATTGGAAGTTCATTCTACCAAATGGTTGGAAACAAAATTATAATTAAGGACATCTGTAGTGGGGATTCGACTTTCATTATAGCACAAACTGCCACAAAGCCCCCAAGCTTTGTCCATGTTCCACCAACAATGCCATAAAGTAAAATGGCTGCCTTGTGGTCCACAGTGACAAGACCAAATGACTCTCTTGCCAGAGATAATCAGCTTTGTATGTCATGTTGACATGAACAGAGTGGTAAGGCATATTGCCCTTTGATGCAAGAAGCACTGGAACAAAGCTGATTTTGAAAAACGCAACTGGAGAACACAAAGAGAGACATTACCACAGCGCCCAAGTGGCATCTGCATTAAACAACAAACAAGGAGCTTAAACTGCTGAGGGGTGAAATGGCATGAAAAATTCAAATTACTGCTTTAGGTCCATCTCACGAAGTGCACGAGTGATACGGCGTATCTTCAGTGCCCTGCCCTCGGCTCACAGTTCAGTTAAACTAAACTGCTGCTCAGAAACAAAGAACATACTGAGAGTCATCGAATGAGCAGAAGCTGATGATGAGAGCAGACGAATTCCAGTTTCTTCTCAGCAAAAGTCACATCATCATCGGTGTTGCAGCAATTATATGTGATGAGGGGGATGCACCTCCCACATTTAAAAAAATATTCATTTAGAAACACCCCCCCCCCCCCCCCCCCCCCCCCCC
>NC_056501.1:2014906-2017307 GCF_014905685.2 Nematolebias whitei | reverse complement strand
CACGCACACACAGACACACACACACACACACACACACACACACACACACACACACACACACACACACACACACACACACACACACACACACACACACACACACACACACACACACACACACACACACACACACACACACATTTACCATGAAATATTAGCTCACCAAGTGCTGTTTCTATGTCTTTGAATGAATCCATTCCACTTGATTAATAGGTGAATACTCAAACCACTAAAAGTCCACTCCGGGTTTTCATGATTACCTACAACTCTCCAACAGCAATGTTTCTCCGAGGTCACCTGCTAGGCAGGGTGCTTAAGGGGGGAGGAGGGGGAGACACCTCTGTTTTGTGTGCTAGCTTAGCTTAGTGTTGGCAGTTGTCAATGAGGGTGGGGGTTAGGATGTGTGAGATAAACAAAGTGCTATGTCCGTAGCATCTTAGCTAACATGTATGTATTATGTACCGCTAGCTTACCGCTATGTTACTTCCGGCAGTTTTCAATGTGGGGTGGGGGGTGCTATGCTTGAGAGAAGTGGAGCGTGCTCTATTCACACAAGGAGAGCTGTTGGTCAGGCTCATATTTTTTCCTCTCTAAAATAGTTATTGAATCAAGTGTTTAATTCTGTAGGTAAATGCAGATGTTTAACAACCCATTAAAATACACCAGAATGCAGGAAATGACTTCTACTTTATTCAAAATTTTTTGGGGAAGGACCCCCAGACTCCCCCACACACAAACACACACATTAATTATAATTGCTTCTGACCGAAGTGCATGTCATGATGTCGGTACATTTGTACTTGATGAGGTCCAAGTATACCGTAGAAAGATTCAGGCTACGGCACAGAAGGAAAGAAAGTGACATGCAGCAAAGGTTTGGAGCATTTTTTAATCCATCTTGTCGTGAGTACACGATGTTGCAGTCTCACAGGCATGCTGTGCCAAAGCAATCTCAGCAGGCTTTGAAAATTGTTTTGGTGGCAATGATAATGAGATAGAAACCTTAACATCTCCTACAATTTGAAGAAAAATGACAAAGCCCCCCTTGTATAGCAGCACTGGTTAATCTATTCCACCCCCAGCCTGGTGAGGAATGCATTATACAAATACACGTCTATAAACTCACACAAGCTTCACGTTATTTAATATGATTTGATACCTGTCAGGTAATAATGGTCAATAGAGTGTTTAACACACAGACAGCAGGAAAAATAATGACAATAAGATTTTTAACAAACCATGCTGAATGCAGGACCTGAAGTTTAGGATCAAATATCAATCTGCAACAAAACTATGACTATGGGTCAAAATACACACATGAAATTTTATTACCATTTGCCAAATGGACAATACGTAATTTTTACATTGTACTGAAACTTGTTGAAACAATGAGTGTTTGCATTTCCTTTTTTTGTTTTACAAAGTCCTAAAATGTAAATTCAACAGAACCCACCATTTTTGAATCTATACAATTTGTAGTACTAATAAAACTATCCACAATGCGAGAGCCTAAAATCTCTATGATTGTACAGATGGAGACTTTGCCTCCACTCGAGGCACAAACAGAAAGGCGTAGTAATGTCTGATAGTAGTGTTTAATTCTAATCCAGTCTTAAGAGCAGGTATGCAGATGAAGCTGCAGCACAGCAGCACACACTTTGTATTCAAAGGCATTTTCTGGCCCGTGCAGTCGTATTACTTCCAGTTACAGCTCATGAATAACATCAAAAAGACCATGAAGTGCGTAGAACTAGAAAATGTGATAACTACGAGGGCGTAGCCAACCTCTGTTTGAAGTACCTTTGAGCTCCCGGATCTTGAAATGTGGGTAAAAGGAAATGCACGTTTCTGTGGTGCCGTGCAATAAAAGTCACTGGAGAAACTGGTTGATTAGGAGATTATGGACAGTATGAGAGGGGAACCGCCAAAGGCCCGATGATAATAAAATCAGAAAGTGCAGCTTTCTAGTGTTGGCTTGAAACAATATTTATTCAAAGCGCTCATCAGTCTCCCTGTTAATGTTAGGAACATCATCCTGAAGAAAAATAAACTGTATTTTAATATTTTTAAACCACCCTTGATCCTTATTTGGATATCCATCCCTACGTGGGTTATTTTTGAGAGCAAACTGTTTTATACATCCTTATCTCTGAAACAAACAGATTGTTGTTGGAAAACTAGTTGGTGTTTGATTAAATATTAAAGCACACAATTGTGTAGGACTTCAGTGTTTGTTTCTGCAGGTCCCTGAGTCTGGGCAGCACCAACGAGCAGCAGGAGTGGACACATCATCCAATTTATGAGTTGAAGGACCAAAAGTACCTTCATGTGTTGGAGGACCAACAGTACCTTGATGTGTTGGAGGACCAACAGTACCTTCGTGTGTTGGAGGACCAACAGT
>NC_056501.1:2009144-2014896 GCF_014905685.2 Nematolebias whitei | reverse complement strand
GGAGGACCAACAGTACCTTCGTGTGTTGGAGGACCAACAGTACCTTCATGTGTTGGAGGACCAACAGTACCTTCATGTGTTGGAGGACCAACAGTACCTTCATGTGTTGGAGGACCAACAGTACCTTCATGTGTTGGAGGACCAACAGTACCTTCGTGTGTTGGAGGACCAACAGTACCTTCGTGTGTTGAAGGACCAACAGTACCTTCATGTGTTGGAGGACCAACAGTACCTTCATGTGTTGGAGGACCATCAGTACCTTCGTGTGTTGGAGGACCAACAGTACCTTGATGCGTTGGAGGACCAACAGTTGACCAACAGAAATACTTTTTTAGATTCACAAACCACAAAGAATCACCTTCTACTTTGGTTCATTACCTCATGTCAAACACACCAGTTGATGTATTGAGACACGACCATAGTATTTCATCTAGTTAATAGTTTTCAGATTTTCTTGAGAAAAAACAGTATAACGTTTATTTTCCTCTAAACTCTGTTTTCAGTAAGATCTGGTGAACATAATTAATAAAGTATTGTTTTACAGACAGTGGGTAAACAAGATCAACTGTACTGATAATGTGATTTATTAGTAATCGTTTTTTCTGTTTCTGTTTCCTCAAACATTCATGACCGCATCAGCGTTACGTCCCGTATCTGTCACTCTGTTTACATATTTGTTTACATGTTGATGTTTGAAGATAATCTAAAACCAGACAGCCAGAACGACTAAACTAAGATGCTGTCATCTACATTTGATTAAATAGTATTTTAGTGAAACTTCCAATTATATCTTTTTAAATTATACAAACAAGGTATTTGTAAAATTCATCTAAATTATTAGATAAATGCATAAAAAGGGCAGTAAAAAGGTTGCAAACTAAAATTAGTGACATAAGTTTGACCAGTTCCAGTTTATAGACTTTTTATTTGTAGCTTAAAAAAATGTATCCAAACTTTGTACACAAAACCTTTTAGGAGAAGTTAAAGTAAAGCAGCCTGTGTGTCCACCGTCGTCATCACTCTTTGTTAAATCAGGTGTCTCTTGTTAATGAGTCCCTGAGGCTCAATGGGACTAACATGTCTACATAAAGGTTGAATTAAACAAGCTAACAGCGTCATGATGTAACCACAACCTTCACTTGTAAAAAGCAGCGTATTCTTCTCTATTTATTTTATTTTTTACTTTCAGGATGCAGCTCGTTGAAACTGGCCCAGCGCTGACGGACGGCTCCACAGGTGTTTGTTCTCACGTCACTTCAGTAAAAGCAGTTGTTTTGAACAAACACAACTTTAACAGTTAATGCAGATCCAATCAGGGCTGAGTGTGAATATTATACAAATGCATCTTCTCTTCCCAGAGCGAGAGGCGCGCTCCATTTTCTGCAACCACCGACACATTTAATGCAAAGCACCTCCACAGCCACTGATCTCAGGGACCTCTTTCCAACTTGTCAACTGGCAGTTATTAAGCAGTAATAAATACCAGCAGGCGTCTCTTCTAGGCCATAACTTGAGCCAAAGGTGACGTGAACAGCAACAACAACAAGAACAACAAGGATTTTTTGTGTGAAATTATGTAACATAAAGAATCTCACATGAATATTTCTTTGTGATTATACTGTACATTCTTATATGGCAGCAAGTTAAAGCAACAACGTGAAGACAAAGTAAAAACAGTCAGTGAATACAGCAGCTCATTCTTTCTTGTTCTATAAGCTCACTTTGACAAATGAGCCAAGATAATAACTGGGAATATGAACATGGTCATTGATCATCCTGCAGAACTATGCTGAACCTGCAAACCATGCTCTGTTGGCTCAAGTAATGTGAGCAGAGGAGTTTATGTTTGAAACCTTAATTGGTTATCTAAATCTTCATTATTCACGTGTTTCGCAGGCAGCAGTTTATGGCACCACTTGATCCTGTAGGTGGAACGAAAGGCATGAACACAAACAACTAGATGCCTTCTCATTCATTTAGCTACTCAGAGTAAATAAAAGAAATGAGCAATAGAGACGCCTCAGTGTGCCACTTCACTTTAGCCTCTATAATTGTAGCCATAACTTATTTTAGGCATTTCATCCCACACAGCAGCCGACTACCTGATGTTACTCCAACACCCTGCTGTCTGTCTGTCTGCCTGTCTGTCTGTTCAGAATCAGAATCAACATTCATTGTCATTGCACAGAAGCACAACAAAATTATATTTCAGTGCAGCCGTCCAAAGAAAGCCAACATGAGCAGACGGGGGTGCCTGAGGCTGCAGCCTCGTAGGAAGCGCTGCCCTTTTTGTTTAGATATGGAAAAGAGAAAACATGAAGAAAGAGGAGGTATAAAAAAATCATATCTCACACTGTGTCCTTGAAGGGACACAATGTGAGGTTGCAAAAAAAAAAAAAGAAATCATTGAAAAAACAAAGAATGTTGTCAGAGTTCAAACAATGTGACAACTGGTTTCATGTCGAGCAGATCGTGTCATTGTGTTGGATTTTAACTTTGCTCAGAGTTCAGGAGGTTCAATCTTCAACACACAAAGCAATGTAGAAACCAACCATCACCCTGTGCTAGTCAATAACAAAAGTCTCTCGACTCTGCTCATTTTCTTAAATGGAAGACAAGTACACAAATAGCAAATTTGTCAATAGACAAAATGTGTCAAACATTGGCACAGAAAAGTTTAAACCAGTGAGATTAAAAAAAAGCATTGATACAAAACTGGCACTGACCATCGAGCTACAGCTTCTTTATTACACGTAACAATTTTATTTTACAGCAAAAAATCTCTTTACAGTTTACAATTTAAGGGGATAAAAGACATATTGACTCAGACACAGACCAAGTGTTAAAAAGCAAGAAGTGAACGAGGATGATCGCACAATTAATACGTGCCCTGAGCGCACAGCAAGCGTGTGAAGGACGGAGCCGTCTTCAGGCCTCACTTCTCATTCCTTTGTCATTTTAAATGTTTCATCCTTCATGACCACCACATTACATTCATTTTAATATCCATGAAGCCTTTATCTCTTTCAATATGTTGTGATTAAAGAAACGGGATTTGATCAAGAAATAAAAACCTCCCAGAGCTCCTGCGCACAAGGTCTGGGTGGTTTGTGGCAGTCCTACACAACAGGAAGGTTGACAGCCGGGCATGTAAGACCAGGACAGACTGTCACAAAGTTTCAGAGACATTCATCAATTAGTACACAATCATAGACTGGTACAATCATAAACTGGTACAATCATAGACTGGCACAATCATAGACTGGTACAATCATAGATTGGTACAACCATAGACTGGTACAAATCATAGACTAGTACAAAGATTGGTACAATAATAGACTGGTACAAATCATAAACTGGTACAATCATAGACTGGTACACAACAAGCCAACGAGTTCTGTTTTCCTGCCACAGGAAGAAGATCACTGCTGCTCAGTGACAGCAAGGCCAAATAAATTAAGATAGCTGTAAAATACACAACCTTGAAATAGTTCATACTTTGATGAATCTGTATTATCTCATGTAATTATTTACTGAGATTTTGATTTAATTATTTTTCTCTACAGTTTAAAAAAAAAAAAAAACATGAACCCAAACCAGAACCTGTTTTTGTATCATCCAAACGGCCCCAGCTCCTTTTTCTTCAGGTGAACTCTAAACTCACTGAACGTGGTTTTTATTGGTTGGATCAGTTTGAACTCTCAGTAGAACTTGGACATGGGCGTTTCTGTGGAGTCTGTGTCATTGCTTTATGAAAGACTACGGTTACTGTTTGTGTTTGGCCACAATCATTTTTTCCTGTTTCTTGTTTTAATTGAAGCAACAAAGGTCTGAAGGGGTAAGTTGTAGGCCGAAGCTCTCATGGCACAGTTGGTGCAGTTTGTTACATATTAGTTTTCTGATGACTCCCCTTTGCCTCATTATACACATTGTGTACTGTTCTCTTTGCTGCCTTTTTGACAGCGGTTATTTTGTTGATTTACCCACAAACTTTAAACGTGAAACGCTCTGAAAGTGCCACATCGGCGCCACATATGATTCAGGCAGAACACTTATTGGTGGCAGAACTGCAGTGTGGCTGCCTGCAGCGTTTATGCAAATAAAACAAAAACTACTTGTTATTCAGAAATTATTGAAATAATACAGCTCAATATATCCTATTCCTCAAGATGGTACATTTATGTGTAACTGATATTTTGTACCTTCTAGTACTCGTGACTATTTTATATGTTTGTCTTGAATAAGTAACTGCAAAGTTCATTCCTGTATGGAGATATGCATCATCCGTATCCTCACTGCTAAATAACTTCATCTCCTAATCACATTCTACTTTCTGACCTCTGCCTACCACTCAACAATGTAAAATAAAAAAGACATTATTTTTTATTTGTTTGATGGGTCAGATTTTATATATGTATATTCACAAAGTACTTTAGTCATGTTATAATTAATCTGTAAAAAGTGTGTATTGTGGTGGGAATATGTTTCTTAAATTATATTATCTAACCAGGTAGAGTCAGGTCCTTTGGACGGAGTGTACTTGGTGAAATGTTTCAACTTTAAACCAAAGGACTTCTTCAGTCTGAGGAGCTGCAACAAACTCAGTCTTATAAATAGCACCTTCTCATGGTGGATCAACCAGTTTGATGTTGACATCCAGAACTAGCTGCTCACATGATCAAGGAGGACCATCAGACTTACGCCCCTTTTCCATTAGTAATGGTACAGCACGGTTCGACTCGACAAAACACGGTTCCAAGGCTTTTCCATAAGTAATGGTTCATAGAACCAGTCCCTTTTTCAGGACCCTTGTCTCTGGGGTTCCGAGCGAGCCGAGCCGGCACCAAAACGTGACGTCAGATCACTGTTGGTCACTGATTGGTCAGGAGTGGACTCACTAGGCTTTGAGAAATTTTCAGAACACTAGATCTTCCATTTACAATTACCGGTGTTCAAACTCTAGGAGAGGCTGGATCTACAAACCGGATTCCAAAAAAGTTGGGACACTAAACAAATAGTGAATAAAAACTGAATGCAATGATGTGGAGGTGCCAACATCTAATATTTTATTCAGAATAGAACGTAAATCACAGATCAAAAGTTTAAACTGAGAGAATGTTTCATTTTAAGGGAAAAAATCTGTTGTTTCCAAATTTCATGGCATCAACAAATCCCAAAAAAGTTGGGACAAGTCCATTTTTCCCACTGTGTGGCATTCCCCCTTCTTCTTCCAACACTCAACAGACGTCTGGGGACAGAGGAGACCAGTTTCTCCAGTTTAGAAATAGGAATGCTCTCCCATTCATGTCTAATACAGGCCTCTAACTGTTCAATCGTCTTGGGCCTTCTTTGTCGCACCTTCCTCTTTATGATGCGCCAAATGTTCTCTATAGGTGAAAGATCTGGACTGCAGGCTGGCCATTTCAGTACCCGGATCCTTCTCCTACGTAGCCATGATGTTGTGATTGCTGCAGAATGTGGTCTGGCATTATCGTGTTGAAAAATGCAGGGTCTTCCCTGAAAGAGATGACGTCTAGATGGGAGCACATGTTGTTCTAGAACCTGAACATAGTTCTCTGCATTAATGGTGCCTTTCCAGACATGCAAGCTGCCCATGCCACAAGCGCTCATGCAACCCCATACCATCAGTGATGCAGGCTCCTGAACGGAGAGTTGATAACAACTTGGGCTATCCTTGTCCTCTCTGGTCCGGATGACATGGCGTCCCAGTGTTCCATAAAGAACTTCAAAT
>NC_056501.1:1971407-1999144 GCF_014905685.2 Nematolebias whitei | reverse complement strand
AATTATTATTTTATAGATGAATGTTTCTGTTAAATTATTATTTTATAGATGAATGTTTCTGTTCAATTATTATTTTATAGATGAATGTTTCTGTTCAATTATTATTTTATACATTAATGTTTCTGTTCAGACCCTGCGACGACTTCTGTTGTGACTTGGAGCTTTAGAATAAACTGAACTGAAAACAATTACAAATCCTATTTTTATTTTACAAAAAGAGCTATCAGAATTATTAGTAGGAAGTGCTTTGGTCACACAACAAATGTATTATTTCATCAATTGAAATTATTAAAATGTTATGATTTGGTTGAATATAGTATTTTACAAGTCATGCATAAAGCTTATAAAAATGTTACCCTCAAATATTCAATTAAAATGAGTTAACAAAGAGAGTCATTATAATTTAAGGGAATATAAATGTTTGTAAAAGCTGCATTTAGAAGTGGTGTGAAGGAGCTGCGTTGTAGTTCAGGGAACAGGACGTGGAACGGACTTGATGTCACCATAAAACAATTTATATGTTTAAAAAGATGATTACGTTGAATTTGTTAGGAAAGTATGATGCCATGTGAAGGATGTCTGATGTTCTTTTGTTTTCACTTTGGGGATTGTTCAGTCTTAAATAGTTGTTTGTTTGTAGTTCTTTTATTTTATTTTTTAATACGTGGCAGATATTATAAGAATGTTTTTCTTCTTTCTGCACCTTTTTACTCAGTGTTTTTTTTATACATTTGTTTTGTTTCTTTTGTTTCTTTTAAATGAATGAATAAATGAAAAAAAACATTTAAATCTCTAATTATATCTGACCATATTTAAATAGTAAACATATTATTTTATTTCGACTGGACATCAAAGTGCCAAGTAATCCAGAGATGTGAATTAAATCACATTTATTCTCTGACTTGTTGCAGCAAACACATTAGACCATTAAACTCTTGTTTTTTCTTATACTGGTTGGAGAAAATAAAAGAACTGCGGGGTTTGTATGAATTAGATTGATAATGCTTGAAACATCGATGACATAAGTTTTCTTTGGCCAGAATCAAGTTACTGTAAAATGAAAGTTGGCTGATTTGACAAAATACAGTGAAACAACTAAAACTATCCTCTGAGTACGACCTTTAGAAAGAGTAAACACTAAACAGCTCCTTTAGGTTTAATTTGCTTTAAAAGTGACAAATCTTAACCCTCAAACGACTCTTTCAAGTCGTTGGGACAGAAATCCAGAAATATATTCAGCTTCATCCTTTGAAGTGGATCCAGTGTGCCCAGAGGAAGAACGGCCGCCCACACACTGGAGCTGACGAGAGGAAGGTCATGTATCATCGCAGCTTTTTGTTCCACTTGTCAGAGTCTGCAAGAATGAAGTCCAAACACCTGGGATGTGTGCTGCGTTAGGAACACAATGGCTGATTGTTCTCCACTAACAACTGGTTTCCCTCCATGAAACATTTTAGAACATCACGTCCTTTAGTTTGAACATTTTCTAGCAGAACAACGAGAACCTGCGTCTGTTCTCATCTTCCTTCTTCCTGTAGTTTGGGCTCAACAGCAAGGTTGTAGAAAACATGTGGAATTCACTTTTATGTTGTTGCTCTCTAACTACAAACCAAAGTCCTTTGCAATCATTTGGAATGCTTCTACTGGGAGTCTTTGTTTTCACAGTTTATGGTCACAGCAGCGAGTACAACCACTTCCTGTGAAGACGTTAGAGGAGCTCACTGGAGCGTCGCTTATCCAGCACGTGAAAATGTATATTTATACACACTTACCTGCATGTGAAAAATACAGGTAGGCTTTATATTAGATGATTAGTGAGAGTACTAGATAAATGGGTTCTCCTTGATGTATCCAACAGTAGCTTAGTTTACATGGACATAAGTGATCGGATTAAACGGCCATTTGGAATTAAAATGTGTCATGTAAACGCCTCATTCAGATTATTCTGAGCTGATTCAGATGAATTTGTAATCAGAATGAGACGGGTGGTTTAAATTCAAATTCAAAAATACTTTATTAATCCCAGAGGGAAATTACTTGCTGTTGTAACTCGTTATCCTCGTTTCATTGAGAGATGTTATAGATGCTGTAGACAGGAAGGATCTCTTGTAAAGGTCCATCCCATAGTGGATCCTAAGAAACTGGCTGCAGATGCGTCTGATCCGTCCACCCAGACTTGGCTGGACTCCCGGTTCCCCCGGGCTGTAGGACCACCTGAATGCAGGACAGAACTCCTCCCAGAGCGATGGCCACTCCTCCCAGCAGCTGCCGAGCTCCTCGTCGCTGCGGACAGCCAACTGTAGGTGCTGAGGGAAGATCCTGTCCTTCTGCTGTCATGAGCCATGTTTCCTGCTAGTTCCAGGATGTAACTACCGTACCCACCACTGCACCCAGTATTCACTGGTTAACTGGCCACCATTAACTTCACACAGACTCTCCCACTGGTACATTTTCATCTTTGTCACACTAAGAAGGACACGATCACAACAGAGTCAGTTAAGGCTGATATTTATATTTACCACAGATACGTCTTGTTCTGAATCAGGGGAATGTGCCGGGTGTTTTTCTGATCTTTATCCTAATGAGGTTTAATGAGGCTTAAGGAGATAAGCTCCCCGCCCCCAATTAGTTATGCCTTAACATGTCACACTTTAAATGTAACTGGTGATCAATGAGATGAAGATGAACAATTTAATTATCATCAAGGTCAAAAGAATCAAGATCCTTCTGAGGGAAGTCCGGTCCAAAAAATGCCTAAATCTACAGCTCAAAGAGTCGGTTAAGACTTGATGTTCATTATTCATTCAGCCTTTATTTACACAAGTTAGTCCCATTGAGCCTCGGGGACTCATTTATCAGAGAAAAATGATTTGAAAAAGAATGATGACAACACAACATCAAAAGATACAATCTGTGAAACATGGCTACAACTAAGAATGTAGAAATGATTTAATGGGTTTGATTCATCTGCCAAATCATTTACAGAGATGTCTTTTGGATACATGTTAAGAGTGAAATTCAATATTTACATAAAAATAAATATTAACACCTTTACATGGTCAACTATTACAACATAAGCAAAACTTTATTTTTTATGAACATCAGGATGATTAAATGTGCTTTAGGAAATTACAGCATATAGCAAACATAGCTTAGTTGATTTAATATATATATATATAATACTTTATCCAGATGTTTTTTCTGTCAATTGACTGTTTAAGAAAGAAAAAACAAAAAAGTAAACAACAAGAGTGGTTGATGGATAAACTACAGTAACGGAGTGACTTTGCCCTGAGCGTTTGAACGTTTAGCTCACTCGTTGCGTGACAAGGTGTTGATGGTAAGTCGCCTTCCCTCGGCAGGATCAGGGTCACCACAGCCTGAAAACAGGACCGGTGCCTGCCCTCGTCTCCGCGTGCCCTTCTTCTCAATGCAGAAATAACAAGTTATTATAATAACAAGGTTATTTTCTGCACTGAAAACAAACTAAATGAGAAATGGGTTAAATATTCAATTTTAACAGAAAGAAAATATCATTTATAATTTAGCCTGAAGTTTAGTAAAATAATTGTCCCATTATTGTCACTAACACATGTTATGACCTGCAGGTCCATATTTGAATGTGACAGATTGTGACGCAGTGAATCTGTGTTGGATGCTGAGGTTCTGGTTCATTGAGAGCCTTATTCACAATTGCTTCCCATGATGTTTTTTATTTATTTCTTGTTTAGATTATTTGCCTTCATGTGGTTCAACTTGTCTAAAGATGGCTGTGTATGAAAATGAAATAAGAGCAGAGTTTGTCGTCTTTTTCATAGTGGCCAATTACGTAATTTTGCACCTGCTACTGCACATGCATTGTCCTTGTTACTATGCAGTATGTTGCGCTTTGCTATTTTCGTCTTCCTCTTCAGTCATTCTTGACAGTTGGCCAGCATCAACGAGCTCCTGCACTGACTCCACTGAAAAGAAAAGTTATGAACAACAAAAGATGAAAAACAGAGTTAGCCCCAGGGTAGTTAGCGATCCGGTTATCATGTTAAAGACATTAGACTGCCTCTTTGCTCAATGCACCTACCCATGCTGTTGCTCCGTCTCGTCATATCTCGTTAACGTTACATATTTATCAAGCGTTATTTGCTCCTCTGAGGAGTATGGGCGGTGAACCTCTCTGTGTGACACGGCTGGAAATGGCACAGCAGTAATTGTGAGAAGCCAGAGAAGTGCACATCTCAGTGTGTGTATAAAAGGGAAGGAGGGAAGGAGAGAGGAGGGGAAAAGGTGGGGAGGTGCAGTGTGAGGCAGGGAGGGTGAAGGCAAAGCAGAGGAAGAGAGAAAGAGACACACAGCAGGAGAACAAGCAGCTCGCCTCATTCCCCTGCTTCCTCAGCATCCATTCTGAGAGATCCTTTTCCGGAGAGGAGTGCGCTACATAGCAGCAAACTGGAGTGGAAGACGGGATCACATCCGCTGAGGAGGGAGGATACTGGGAGAATACTGCACAACCGAGGCTCGCTGGTATTCACTGTCACCTCTGACAGCTTTGGTGGTGGTGTATGAAAGTTTCCATCCTTCCGGGGAGAACCCTCCCCTGCTGTGGGGGTGATGCTGAATTTGACTCTGAAGGCAGGTGAGGAGCTGTGAGGACCGGCTGGATTCACTTGCAGTGGAGCTGGTAGTGCACCAGTAGAGATCCTACATGTCTTTCTGCTCTTCTCCAGCAGCCTACATGTCATTGTTTTACTGAGCCAAGCAGGAATATCAGGGGAGAGCAACCCAGAAGAGTTCAGCCGTCACCAGGAAAGTCACAGGGAATGGATTATGTCCCAGTTCACTGAAGGACACCTCGTTCGAAAAGAAGTGAGCTTTAACCAGGAAGAGCTCTGAATGGGGTTGTGATTCTGAGAGACTGGGAGGATTTTGCTTCTTTTCTTGGCGTGCAGCAGCATAGAGCTCTGCTCGTGACAGATTCTCTTGTGGACTATACAGTTATGGACGAAATTTGAAGGTAAGGAATCAGCAGCATTGTCTCTGTTGCATTAATTCTTGTTTTAGTGCATCAGATTCATTCGCCAGAATGCTCAAGGAAAAAAAAAGAAATGAAATTGTTAGCAGAAGCTATGTTTTAATTTAATTAGTTTTATAAAAAGTGCAAAGTTTGAACCATGTCCTGTAGACACAGAAACGTTTGAAGGCTTCCAGAACATGATTGGGTTTTTGATTGCTCCTGGCAGGCTACTCCCTTCTGCAGAGAGAATGTATCTCTGTGTATCTGCATACTTGTGCTTGTGTTTGCTGAGAAAGGAGAAGCCTGTCTGCAAAGTAATTCATCTCTTTCCTGTCGTGGTGCACGGTGATCACCAGGGGAGGCTGCTGGTGGAAGAGGCTAAATTGCAGCATTGTTTGTCCTGTTTTTAGAAACATCTAGAATGTGTGAGCAGGGAGTTAATCTTGTGGGCTTTATGGATTGAGGTGCATTTTAATTGGTGATGGTGATTTATTTATTTTAAAGGCTACCTTCCATTTGTTGTATCTAAGCAGACAGAGAACTGCTTGTGTCCATCTCCGACGCCCTACATTATTTCTTACCCCTCGGTTTCAGTCGATTCACTTCTGCTCAAGCATCGCATGTTTTTCTGAGTCTCTCTGTTCCTCATGCTGTTTCCCAAAGAGAACGAGATGAAATATTGATTGTTGTCTTTAATCTTTCTCACTTGCCAAGTTTCTTTTAGAATTTAAATGAAGGCTTTTGAGGAAACGTGCCTAATATTAGAATAACATGGTGCAATGATGTGCTCTTCGTTGGGATGTGCTGCCATCTTAATCAATACCAGACAAGTGCAAGGCTACCTCCTCATGTTACACAATGACTGACATATTTATTTCATGAGCATCCTGTCAGTCCCCTGAAATATTTAAATGACTGAATAATGAATAACTTGTGTAGGCCTGTCACAGTCCAGGTTTTGGCTTGGACACATACTTATGAAGCCATCTCATGTAACATGCAAAACAGTGACCAGTAAATGTCTTTGCCTCTGGTGATAACATTTTCAAACGAAGTCTTTCTCCTCTTTCAAGCTTCCACTGGGGGGAAGTGGAGCCTGGTGGGAAGTTGATGACAGCGTCTGTGTACCTGCCACTGACAGACTATACTTGTTCCCATGGAAATGATTGCCAGAAGCTTTTACACACAATGCTCTATTGAAACTCAAATTTAGCATTCAGTTGATTTATTTTCTTCTAAAGTGGATGCAAAGTTATTATGTACTCGAGTGTGCACGTCTGTATCATGATAAAAAAAGAAGTGTTGTTGTATCTGTGTGTGTGTGTGTGTGTTTGTCCAGACCCAGAGCTTCAGCCCTTTTGATGTTGTATTGAGCGTTAGCCATGCTAGGACTGACGCACTCCTGTGAGATGGAGCAGCACGGCTAAAGGGAAGCACTAAAACAGACGTTGCTCTCCTTCTATGTGCGTTAGCTCTGAGTTAGACATGAAGTCTGCCTCTTTTAGCTCTTTGGATTTGGTAAAGGACGTGGATAAGGCACTGTATACGAGTAAAATTGTGTGTCCTCGTGCGTCGCAGTCTGTAGGCGAGTAGCATACACTGTATTTGTGCTTGGGTGCGTATTTGGTGTGAATGTGTGTGCACAGGTCTGCTTGTGAATTTACAGTATAATCCAACAGTCTTAGTGTTGCAGTGCACGCTCTGGTTTGTTTAGTCTTTTTTACCCATTTTTGACGTTGATAGAGTCAAAAGCGTTCGTCTGAATCACACAGTAGACCAAACACGAAGAGGCCTTTTGTGCATCAAGATGATTCTGTGTTGCTGACAGCATGTTGACATTACACTGACACATGAAGAAACATCTGTAATGAGAAAAATGGGTTTTAATTTATCACTCAGAGAAGCTGTCAGAATCAGTGAGTGTGCAGATCTGTGAGCAGATAAAGTTTCACACAGATACTTCTAAAATTGGATAAATCATTTCAAGTTATATTTGCTTTTATATGTGTTATCAATAAATTGGGATTCTTTATATTTCTAATCAAACCTACTTTACTTCATAACCTTTACTTGTACTTGGAAGTATAAAAATATATAGTACAAAGTATACAAAGTATACAAAGTATAGTTCATTAAAATTAATTTGAACGGGTCAAAGCTCTTGATGTTTATTTCATTTTTTCAGACAATAGAGTTTTGTTTAAGAATTAAAAAAAAAAGTTTTATAATCTTTTATATAAACAAGTAGTATTAATTAGATTTTTGTTCTATATTCTACAAAATATACATAACAATTCTGAATATGTTTATCTCACTTTAAGGTTAAAAGCCTAGGAGTACAGTAGACGCTCGCTAGCTCGTGGTTCGACTTTGGCGATCTCGCTCTTTTGCAGTTTTTCAAAATAAGATTGAACATGACACACAATTGGTTGATTGATGGATGAGTCGCACGAGCAGCATCAACCGTTTATTTAAAATATAGTTTTTAAATGAATCAACACCTGCTAACTCACTGGGTGCAGGGAGAAGCTCCCTCCTGCAGCGTGACCATCTCCCCTGTCTGTCACCTGGCTCTCTGCCACGCCCACATACCTGCTGAAGCAGCTTCAGGACGGTTAACCCTTTGCTGTCCAGCTGCCCCCATTCACTTTTGTCTTCCAACCTAAAATTCAAAGTATGTCACATGTAAAGTCACCATAATCACTAAATATGAGAGGAATGTGAAAGTGTCTTCAAAGTTATTTAAAATTATTTTAGAACTTCTGTGTTCAGTTGTTGGAGCGTATCGTAATCGATGAAGAAGTACATATCTGCTCCGTGCTGCAGAGCTGAAGCTGCGTGAAGCCCTGCGATGTCCTGCTGCACGTCTCTTCTCTACAATTTAAATTTAAACATTTTAAATAAATCCATGCTGCATGGATTTATTTAAAATGTTACAGCATTTAATTTGTTTATTTACACAGAAAGAGGGAGACCGGTGGTGATGAGTGTGATTGCAATGGAAACTGGGCGTGGCAGAGAAGTGGGTGTGACAGTGTAAGTGGGCGTGGCAAATAAGTGGGCGTGGCAGGGAGCTATAAAGAGAGAGATAAAGAGAAAATCTTAAATCACTGACCAACTTCTCATACCACAAAAATAATTTATTCACTTTTTTAAAAAGAGAATTCTGATAAATTTGCACATATTATAGTTGACATCAAACAAATCTCATTTATTGTTAAAATGAAACCTTTTCAGTTTTAAAAACTCAAAAGAGAGAGTTTATGTGAACAGCATTTCTAAATAAATACAAATCCTAAAAGTTAAGGTATTTTTTAATAATAGTTTATGAATTCTTAATTTCTTCTCAGAAGACAAACGTATAGAGGTCTCTGTCAAAATGAGACCTGTACCCAGAAGAAGTGTATTTTTAGCCTGTCCATTAAGGACAGAAGAAAAATCAATGATCTGACTGAAACTCTCGGTTTCAAATGTAACTTTTTTTTTCTGCCTCTGACCTTTGTATACATCTGGGAATATGCACTTTATAAAGTTTTATTTCAAAGTCCTTGGTTTCGTATGACATATAGCTTTTGTCTCATCCAATTACAAAAAGAAGTTCACACAACCAGTGATTTTTATTTTTCACTAACCTCCCAAAGTCAATAAAATACACTTTTATTTTTATTTCAAGTGACTTAACTCAGCAATGATATCACGTTACAGATGTGATATTATTACAGTATTTTAACGTTGCTCTCGTTCTGAGACATAATCCAGACGTGATAATCTGCACATCTGGGAAGCACGTGCACGACCACCTGGGCGACTAACGCCTCATCTGAAGCGACGGGCTGGTCAGTTGGAAACCAAGTTGTGAACGAGCGCAGCTGATCTGTCGTCGGCCTGTTTGAATCCCCGATGAGGCGAAACGCAATATGCTTGAACAGCTGGGTCATTTAGGAAAATGCTCACTCATCATAGATGACTGCCCCTGAAGGGAGGGAAGAACTGTCTTTTAATTGAATGTGCTAAACAAAAGAAAAATAATCCCCTCCTAGCCTTTTAATAAAGAAGACATGGAGAGAGGCACTGGCCAAGTGTTTTTAACACATTTAGAAATAATGCAGCGAAGTTTGTGAGCTCGGCTCCAAAGCATGTTTGGACCACAAAGATCACAACGTCACCAAAAGTACCAGGAACAAAAAGCTCAGAGCTATAATTACAATTTAACACACAATAGCTGCTCTTAGCTGTTATTTACTGATGTGACGGCGCTGACTGCTGGTACTGTGACCCAGTAACTGGGAAGAGGTGATGCTGGACAAGAACACTGATCAGTCAACAGCTTTCACTGACGGTGACCTGACTGTACGTGTCACTTTGAAATATGACCTTCCTGGGCAGGCTGCCGAGGGCAGAGTGTGTTGAACACGGAGCATTAGCCGGGGTCAGGGGTGAGGTGGCTGCCTAAGGATGGGGGGCAGAGGTTGCTGCACCGTACAAGTTGAAGTGGAACAGGAAGAACTGAAGGCCCTTTAGGCCGTTTTCCTGAAAAGAAACTGTCAAATGTCCTTGAGCAACGTCCTCAGCTTAAATGAAATGACTGCACTTGCTTTGAACTTTTACACTCATCTGTCACCCCATTAAAACCATTAAAACCATTTCCATTAAGCTGCTGTATTCATCCCATCTGCTCACATCAAACTCATGTTCAGGCTGCTGTTATTACACCGTATTATTTGACATCACTGTTGTTTAGTGTAGATCTTCGATCCTTGTTTTGAACGGTTGTTTATTTTGAAGAACTTAAGCAAAAATTGAGAAATCTGTAAAAACTTACAAACCTAACATTTTAAATCATGTTGTTTTTTTAATGGAATTTAAAGTTAGCCATACATTTTATAGTATTTTTTTTTCTATAGGTAAAAATTGTTAGAAAAACTTACCAAACTGGTTCTTTTAAGCAGAACCAAGAGATCATCTAGGTTTTGTCTCGGAGCCATTTACCCACATCTTTACTTGTTTGTTCTAGTTTCATCATTTTCTGCTGTTCTCGGTTCGTGGGTTTGGATCGGGTCTTTACGTCAGAACTGAGCTCTTCCCTGGATTTAATGTTCTTCTCTTGGCGCTGTGCATTGTTTCAGTTTGAGACCAGCTTTGTGGTAACAACATTTAGTATGCAAACATTTGCAAACCCATAAAATAATTTCAAATCATTTATGGTGTCGCATAAACGTGACATGGATTTAATGAAGTCTTGTTTTGTGTGGGAAAGGAAGGAGAGCGATATTTCAGATGACATCAGTCAGGTAGTTGAAACTGTATTTGCTGTGATCAGTGGAGCTTCTGTTCACACAGGTTACATCATTACACACCTCCCCCACTAACGCCTCGCAGGTAGACGGGGATATGCCGGAGTGAAGTCTTTGACTGCAACAGATGTCAGTACACGGACGTCCCTCTTTGGGAACTCTGGACTTCACAGCACCGCTTGTGTCTCTTGCAGTGGACATTCCTTCCTAACGTCTTTTCTCGACTACACGAAGGTCTCAGCAGGCCACAGACAGGGCTGCTGCTTGTTGGTTCAGGTCTCTAACAACTTATTCTTGCTTATAGCTGCTATAGACCAAAGCACATAATGGATGCGTGATAACTTCCTATACTTTTATGAGTCTGTGGGGAAAAGTAAAAGTGCCTACACAACTTAAAATCCCAGACTGTGGTAAATGAAGTGGCTTGCCTCCAGGTGTTGCAGGTTGTTGTACCGAGTCTTATGGGTCACTTGTGGGAAAAGGTTCCTTGATGAAATCAATATGTTGAAAGTGCACCAAAGGAGAGACACACCGAGCAAGAAAATGAAGGAATAAAATGAGTCAAAGAGGAATGGTAATGTCTCTGTATCATGCCCAGGTATTAATAAGTTGTTTGTGTGTGTTTGGGGGAGAAGGGGAGACTGGTCAGAATCTAAACTTCAATATTTATGTCCAGGTTAATGTAGACTTAAAAAGAGAAAGTGTGATCAGTTCTGTCCTATCAAAACGTTTTTCCATTACATCTCTGTACCGTTTCTGTCCCATTAAGATAGTAGGAGTTGGCTGCCATCCAGTGAGGGCGACCGGCCGAACAAGCCCACTTCATACCAGAGCTGCTCCTGTAGGCTGCAGTCACCTACTGCTCTGTTGTTCATTGTGAGTTTCTGTAAGAGCCTGAAATAAACATGTACTACAGGGGTGCCCACACTTTTTCAGCATGTGAGCTACTTTTAAAATGACCAAGTCCAAGTGATCTACCTACTATAAAATACTAAACATCCATCCATTTTCTTTACCCGCTTATTCCATTTTGGGTCACGGGGGTCGCTGGTGCCCATGTCCAGCCATCAATACTAAACATACTTATTTATTAACCTATTAAGTTTTCGTTATTTGTACAATATATGCTCATGTACCTTGCACAACTGCATGAACCTACATTGTGCAAAACATTTTGTTTATTACCTTCCTCTGATGATTTGCACTGAATCCTCCAGGGATGCATCGTCTGGACAGTAGCTGGTCACCGTCAGCCTCAAGACCACCTCCAGATGATCGTCAGTCATGGTGGAACAGTATTTGGACTTAATAATCTTCATGTGGGAAAAGGCTGACTGACATAAATGTGGAGATAAAATATGCAGTCAAGAGCTAACACATGTCCTCATGTTGGGGAACTTTCCTCTGTGAGTCACTTCCAGAACTGTCCATGAGCCCAGACCTTGAGCTGAACACCAGCTTGTAGTGTCAAAGTCTCATCGTCCACTCCAGAAAAGTTTAGGTGAAACATATTTCAGTCTTTGATGCCAGTGAACCTCAGAGAAGGGTAGCACATGAATGTAGCGACTGGCTCCAGTACAACCAGTCTTGAAAGCGTTTGTCAGACTCTGACAGACAGTTCTCACGCTGCTCTGTGTAGTGTGCACTGTCAAGTTGCACACAGCCTTTCCTTGAGTCTCCAGCTCTGACACGACGTTCTTGAAGTTTTCCAAATCATGGCGCTGCAGCTTTAAGGAGAGGCGTTGCACTGAGCTGATCGTATCGATCATCTTTTCCTTGCAGCTCTACTTTCAGGTCGTTCAACATGTTGGTCAGATCAGTTAAAAATGATAACTTGGAGAAACTGCAACTTTCAGATATTTTTTATTGTTGTTCAGAGAACATGTGGTGGAATGAAAGTATGTACACAGGGTATTATGTACAAATGATGTGTAACTCTAACTAGTTTTTTGCATGGTTGTATGTGCATGTGTGGTGACCTATGTGTCAGAAAAGGTCAGGTCTCTGATTGGCTGCCCTGTATGTCAATCAAGTGACAGATTTCATAGTGAGGTTGGATGCTAGTCTGACGTCTGTTTAATTCCATGAGATCTACTCATAAAAGCTTTGAGATCGATTGGCAGATTGTGATCGATGCATTGTGCACCCCCTTGTACTGTGTTTCATCATTTCTTTTCAATGCTTCTTCACAGTGTTTGTATAATCCCCAGAAACCTAATAGTTAAACCAAAGACTTATTAGCTCTTTTGTTAATGGAAATATATTCATTTCTTTTCTGCACTGCTCCCGCCTCCTTTCTTTCTGTTCTATTTGCTCCTATCAATCCTAGCCCGTGTGTTACAAGACACTTTATTGTTCAGCTGAAACTTTAAACGTTCCAGAGTCTGTCGTGGAGGCGATGGAGATTCAGATGTCAGCACATAATCTTCTTCCTGCTGCGGTCACATTGTTGTTCTCCTTCTGCTTTCAGAATAGTACTTTGTCAAGAGCTGCTTTTCCCCTGGAAACAAAAAGTGTAATTTTCTGAGTGCATAGTTTGTTGGCCTAAAAACAGCAGATGGATTGAAAATAAGACTTTTAAAGAGCGACACAATAAAAACTGTTCAAATTTTAAAATGCTTCATAGATTGCAGAGAATAAGCTGTTTTATCTTAAGCAGGTTACGGTGACATCATTTACATGAACAAGCACCCTGCAGATGTTGGATGCTGCAGATGTTGGATGCTGCAGATGTTGGATGCTGTCTATCATGGTGCACTAAGATTCATAACTGGCTGTAACTACCGTACCCACCACTGCACCCAGTATCCACTGGTTAACTGGTCACCATTAACTTCACACAGACTCTCTCACTGGTACATTTTCATCTTTAAATCACTTCCTGGTCTGCTGCCTTCATACATCTCCTCCTACATGTCTCTGTGTGAGTGCAGCTACAGCGTGCTCTCTCAGGACATCGTTACCTGCAGTGTTCCCTCAGTGAGGACTGAACTAGACAAAAGGACCTTCTCCTACTCCGCTCCTGTTTCCTGGAACATCTTGTAAAAAGATCTGAAGCTCTCGACCTTTGACCTCTCTAAGTGGCTACAAACATCTGCTCAGTTCCTGCAGATGTTCCTGTTTTTAGTTTTCTACATTGTTTTATAATGTAGCTGTTTTAGTTTCATTTCTGTATATCACTTCTTCCATTTTTCTATTCATTTGATATGTTTCTTTTGATTGTCTTGTGTTCTCGTCTGTGTTCTTTGTTAAATCAGGTCTCTCTTGTAGATGAGTCCTCGAGGCTCAATGGGACTAACCTGTAGAAATAAAGATTTAATTGAATATAATTGAAATTGAAGGACTTTTCACACATTTTGAAATAAACTACATCCAGATAATTTTATTTCTGTATTTCTTCCTTTGTCCTAAATGTTTCTACGTTCCTGGTTTTTGAGCACAAACTGTACAAGGTAAATCCACGGTAGTACTCCAACATAAAACTCTAAGTCTTCCAGAAAACTTGGATAATATTGATGAAGAACATCATGAACTCTTAAAATATACCTTTCTTTATTTATTCAAAACAAAAAATCAATTAGACTAATTTGTGCACAATAATATAATATGTAAAAAAAATGCAACACTATAATAATTGTCTTAAAAAGCCATAAATCCTTTTGAATTTTGTTGAAATACCTTAATTTGAAATATTTACAACAATATAATTTTTAGTTTTTTTAACTCTTAAATGTTAAATATTTGATAACATTACCAAGAATGTTCTATCATTTCATAATTCAAATCCTCATTTTATTTCATACCAATAGTCCATTTCATAATAAATCTGTGAAAACAATTTTTATTTTTTCAGTTTAAAAATAAAGATCTCAACATCCATCCAGCTGGTACGCATTAAAAGCTGAATTTAATTTTTGAATATGTTGTTTTTTGGCATTTTGTGTGAAAACTCTGCCTTTCAGCCACAGGATTCATTTCATGAGCTGGAAAACATCTGCTCAGGTTCTGTGTCCGTCTCCAGGTGACATGAGCAGGTGATTCTGTGTCGGGCACAAAGTTCGAAACGTTAACAGATTGTAGAATGTTCACTCCGAGGACGCTGCGGTGCATTAACACGTACAACTCGTTCTACGGCTTTTCTTCTCCACGTATCGTATTAAGGGGAATATTTGGTGGAGTGGTGGCGCAGAGGTTTAGAGGAGGTTAGCTTGTGATTGGAAGGTCGCCAGATCAAATCCCAACAACAAAAATGTGAAGCACCAACGTCTGCTGTTGATTCTTCTGAAGACCTGTTCGGTGCACGTGGCCCGTCTGTCTAACAAGAGTTGGTTTAATGTTTCCTTCATTCAAGTTCCAAGTTGTGATAAAAAGTGAGTAATACACCGACATCAGCCAAACATTCACGTGTTATGTTGCTCATGCTAACTCAAAGTGTAAAATAAATAAATAAATAAAATAAAGTATTTCTGCCGCTCCTGTTCAGGAAGTGTGTTGTCAAACCTTATTCAGTGGAGCTCCTGTTTAAATGGTGATTTATTAACATTCAGATCTTCTGTGAACAGCAGATTAACATTTTAATGTGTCCACATGTCCCAAGTTCAAGACTCCCAGGTTGTAGCAAAGTGTCTTTGTGAACAGACGTGCAGAGGACAGCAGCATGGCATCGTTCCCTCCCGCCAGGCTCACAATGTGTGAAGCTCGCGGCAGAGATTAAATGCACGCGTCTTGAGAAATACAGATCCTGCAGAAAGAGCTCAGGTTATCTGCCACAGTAGATATCACAATATTGTTCCTTTGATACGATGGGAATTAAAACTCTGACCTTTCCCTCAACGTGAACAACAGCGACCGTTCCTGTCAGCGTGTGTAAGTCCTGGCTCTAGATGCTACATGCTGGCTGTGAATCTGAAATCAATGAACGTGCATTAGTATAAAATCCTCCAGCACTCGGGGCTTTGCTTGTGGTGACAGGATGAATCGAGGTGAAACGGGGACACCTCGCAGGCTGTCGGACGCTGGTTCAGGCCTGGAGCTCTTCCATGTACTTCCATGTACCTTCACAACATTTAAACTTTTGTAGAAGCTGCATTTCTTTTTATTCATTCAACCTTTATTCAGACAGGTTAATCCCACTGAGCCTCAAGGACTCATGTACCGGATTTTAACAAAGAATAATGAATAACAGCTACAATAAGAGACGATCATTAGAGGCATAGAGATTTTTTTTATTTCAAATTAAAACAAGATGGCAAACAATGGTAGCAACAACATCTGGATTATAAGGCAATGTAGAAAACTAAAAGCAGGAACATGTCTGCATTGGTTCTTTATACATTAGCCGACTCTAAGTTTTGCTTAAACATCAGAATGTTAAGTTAGTCACAGAAAACATTAAAGCGTGTCATCTGGACAAGTTTCTTTTAGGAGAAACGTTTCATCTTTCATCTGAAAGACTTGATCAGTCTGAGGCCTGCCACCAAGATCTGTCTTTTAAATAGCACCTCCTTAATGTTTCAAACCAGCTGCTGTGGAATTACCAGAAACTGGCTTTAACAAAAGCAAACAGGGGGCCATCCATTCAAAACCATCTGTCATCATGTACAACAATCAAATGTTTTAGGCCAGATGGACAACTTGCTACTCACAGAAACAGCCTGAGGACACCAAGGCCAAAGTGGTTCAGGAAAAGGTTAGAAAGCTCAGTCATCCAGGTAGATAAGTCAGAAAAAGGTTAAATCATGTCTTCTGGACATTTTGTCTTTTGTCAAATCAAAGCCCTCCGGTTGTTTCTGTGAGTAGCAAGTTGTCCATCGGGCCTAAAACATTTGATTGTTGTACATGATGATTGATGCTTTGGATGGATGGTCCCTTTATTTATGTGTTGAACCAGTTTCTGGGAGTTCCACAGCAGCTGGTTTGAAACACGTCAGTGAGCTGTTATTTAAAAGACAGATCTTGGTGGCAGGACTCAAACTGACAACGTTGTTCAGATCTTCACAAGAACAAACTCCACATCGTTGTGAAGAAGACGAAGGAGATGGTTGTGGATTTCAGATGGAGCAAGCCCCCCCCCCCCCCCCAACACACCCATAAAAAAAAAAAAAAAAACACATTGGAGGATCTGCAGTGGAAGTGGTCTCCAGCTACAAGAACTTGGGTGTACACCTGAACAACAACCTCAGCTGGAGCAACACCACCACCAGCCTGATGAAGAAAGATCATCAGAGACTCTACTTCCTCAGGCGGCTGAGACGAGCTGGTCTGGAAGCTCAGTCCTCACCTCCTTCTACAGGTGTGCAGTGGAGAGCATCCTGTGCTCCAGCATCAATGTGTGGCATGGAGGCTGCACAGCTGCAGAAAGAAAAGCTTTGCAGAGAGTGGTGAAGGCTGCACAGAAGATGTTGGAGTCAGTCTCCACCACCATCACAGACATCTACACCTCCAGATGCAGGAAGAGGACCACCTGCATCATGAAGGACCTCACTCACCCAGCACATACACTTTTTGTCCCGCTCCCCTCAGGAAGGAGGTTAAGGAGCATTAAGTGTAGAACCACTAGACTGAGGAACAGCTTCTACCCTGAGGCTGTTAGACTCATGAATCTCTAACCAGAAGGATCACTGTGATGTCACTTTAATTGGAGATATGTGACTTTATTTGTGCTGCTGATTATCCATGCTGCTGATTATCCATGCTGCTGATTTCTTGCCTTTAAGCTGCTGTATTCATACCATCTGCTCACACAGACTCATGTTCAGGCTGCTGTTTAATGTACCGTATATATTACATTATTATTGGTTTGACTTATTCGTGTGCCTTTGTTCTCTGTGGCGACCCCCAACGCAGGGGGCAGCCGAAATAAATAAATAAATAAAATTACATTATTATTGGTTAGCATATATCTTAGATCTTTGTATATTGTTTATTTTTTATACTTTCCATTTGATATTTTTAGATGTACATAATTGAGTACATAATTTCATTCTACCTCATGTACCACGTGAGATGAGAATGACAAAGAACCTTGAACCTTGAACTTTGATGAAAGATGAAACGTTTCTCTCATAAAATAAATTGTCCAGATGAAATGATTCAATTTTTGTGTGTGATTTATCTCCCTGGATGCTTGAGCTTTCAAACCTTTGTTTAATTCTTGTAAACGAGTCACTTTAAATTACTAAAAGCAACTGGTTCAGGCAGGATAGGCCTCCGTGAGTAATGGATAGTGGTTGGAAGAACATAAAGTATTCTGTCTTCATATTAGTAGTTTATAATATTAACGACATGAAGTATTTAGTCTTAAGACTTTCTACAAATACCAACATGCTTCCACGTGCATGGAGCCTTAGACCAACACAGGAATTTGAATTATTCAGATGTTTTGAACATGTGAAGCTGCATTATTTCTGAAAGCACTCAGCAGAACGTGGTGGGATGTTTGTCCATGACTGGAGCAGGAAGTCTGTTCTGTGTTTGTGCTACAACACACACTAGATTAGTAACGTAATGACCCTTGAGACAAAAAAAAAAGTGCTAAATCAATTTTTTTATCCATCTTTTCCAATTTAAATGCGTACATAGTTAAAGCACAAGCACACAAATGTTCCACATGAGGTGAACGGAGCAGATTGCACAGCAGATAATCACAATTACTTCTCTGCCCTGCAGGAAGGAAAAATACATGTTTGTAGCAGCTTATTGCCGAGACGCATTATTAAGCCATCAAAGTTTGTGAAGTTGTTACAAGAACTTTCTGTTCCTGTAGTTCTGTTAGAACAGCGTTTCATGACCCGTGAGCTGCCTCACATTTCCTCTTCTCTTCAGAGATGAAAGCCTTCTTCTGTCAGGGCTTGTGGCCTCTGCCGCTGGTCCTCAGGGTCACTCATAAGCTCAGCAGCCTCGGTTTCCCCCGGTCCAGTGTGACACCCATCTTATCCCATTACTGTTTGTGACTCCCCACTGTCGGCAGGAAAAAGAAGTGCATAAATAATGTATTCATTGGGTGTATCCACCCCCAGATCAATGGCAATACAAAGAGCAGTACAAAGACGGCTGGCTCAAGGCCATATTTGATCACTTCCACTGTGCACGATCGCTGCTTCCTTTTTTCTCAGCCCATTGAGACTCAATTATTTCCAAGTGTTTGTAAGCTATTGTTGAAAGAACATGGAGTGAATATTTAAAGTTGGTGAGGGGAGAAAAATCTTTGATGAGACAAGCAGATGGAGGGTAATGTGAGCTGTTAACCAGAGAGAGGAGAGAAAAATGAGCAGATGAGAAAATGATGGGACGCCCCCTTCCTGGGACTCAGCAGAGTTTCCTGCAGAAAAGTAAAGTGCTCTGCTGCGTTCAGCCGATAATCTAAAGGACAAATCACAGGTCACATGATCCAAGCAGCACGTCACAACTCAACTGGTCTGGAGCAAATGAAGTGCAACTTGAAGAGAGCTTGATTTGTTCTGAGCTGCACCTGAAGTGCACCTGGTGCCTAAACATGGAGGCAAGAGGGTGATCATGTTTTTGACCCAGAGGCAAAATATCTCATGAACCAATAAACACATTTTGACAAAACTCTCAAAAGGTAATCATTGAATATAGATCTACAGTTTAATCATTTTTACAGTAAGTCACGTCAAGATGGCACCAAAATAAGGTCATAGAATAATTATAACGCAGATAATGAGCGAATACTTGGTGGTAGTAGCTGAGGCTGCACCTCATTTTACAAGAACCAAGTGATCCCACCAGATTAATTTCTAATTTTAACAATTTATTTGGAGTCACTCAAAGTCAAGCAGCCAAATGAGCTCAGGAAACAGAATCACTGTGGCACTTTTTCAAATATTCATCTAAAATTGGTTGTGGTAGTAGCTGAGAGTGATTCAATTCAATTCCATTCAGTTTATTAATAAAGCGCCAAATCACAACAAAGTTGTCTCAGAGCACTTTACAGGAACATTCACATAAAAGACAACTAGTAAAGTTCTCTATCTAAGGAATCCAGCAGACAAGTTGAATCTTGGCTTCGTTGCAGTCTCCCATCCTGAGCAAGCACAGTGGAGACAGTGGAAAGAAAAACTCCCTTTAACAGGAAGAAACCTCCAGCAGAACCAGCTCAGGACAAGAGACCATCTGCTTTGACCGACTGGTTGAGAGGACAGGAAGGAGAGACAGACAAACACAGAATAGTAGGTCCAGGTATAGGTCCAGGTCCAGATATAGGTCCAGGTCCAGATATAGGTCCAATTCCAGATATAGATCCAGGTGTATCTGAAAGACAAAAAAACTCATGTTAAAGGATAGAAAAAATAATTACAAATACAAAACAGGTTGAGCAGAGTAAGTAAAGACAGTAACAGAGTGAAAATCGGGGTCAGTTTGTCCTCCAGCAGTCTAAGTCTATAGCAGCAGGACTAAGGGACAGCTCAGGAAACCCAAGCCGACCCTAACTATAGGATTTATCAGAAAGGAAAGTCTTCAGCCTAGTTTTAAAACTGGACAATGTGTCAGCTTCACGGACAGAAACTGGAAGTTGGTTCCACAAGAGAGGAGCCTGAGAACTGAAAGATCTTCCTCCCATTCTTCTCCTGGAAACTCTAGGAACCACAAGTAAACCTGCAGTCTGAGAGCGAAGTGCTCTGTTAGGAAAATATGGAACAATAAGATCTGTAATATAAGATGGACCTAGGTTGTTGAGAGCTTTGTAGGTTAGAAGTAAGATTTTGAATTATATTCTGGATTTGACAGGGAGCCAATGGAGAGAAGCTAAAACTGGAGAGATATGATCTCTCCCAGTAACTCCAGTTAAGACTCTGGCAGCAGCATTTTGGATCAACTGAAGACGTTTTAAAGAAGTATTTGGACACCCAGATAATAAACCATTGCAATAGTCCAGTCTAGACGTGACAAATGCATGGACCAGTTTTTTCTGCATCATCTTTAGATCAGATGTTTCTAATGTTAGTGATATTACGCAGGTGGAAGAAGGAGGTTCTAGTAACGTTTTTAATGTGGGGGATAAAAGACATGTCCTGATCAAAAATAACACCAAGATTTTTAACATTAGAGCTGGAGGACAGATTAATGCATCTAAGGAGGGAGAAAGACTGAAACATTCATTCCTAAGGTGTTCAGGTCCAAAAACCAAAACCTCAGTCTTGTCTGTGTTCAAAAGCAGAAAATTAAGGGTCATCCAGGTTTTTATGTCTTTAAGACATGTTTGTAGTCTAAGTAGCTGATTGGATTCATTGGGTTTTATGGACAAATATAATTGTGTGTCATCAGCATAACAATGAAAATTTATCCCATGCTGTTTAATAACTTTACCTAATGGAAGCGTATATAAAGTAAAGAGTATTGGCCCAAGCACTGAGCCCTGCGGAACTCCATGACTAACTTTGGTGTATGAAGAAGATTTATCATTTACATTTACAAACTGGAATCTATCAGATAGATATGATTTAAACCATTTTAGAGCCGTTCCTGTAATTCCAATATCATATTCAAGCCTCTGTAGTAAAATATTGTGATCAACTGTATCAAATGCAGCCCTGAGGTCTAACAGGACCAGTGGAGACACAAGTCCATTGTCTGAGGCCATGAGAGTATCATTAGTGACTTTTACTAGTGCCAACAGGAACTCCCGGTGCTACACCTTACGTTAAACGTTTGTAGACTAGCCTGTTTGTGTGTTAGCAAAATGTCTGAAGGCACATTTACAAATGGTTAGAAACTGTTTTTAACAAAGATGGAAGTTTTATGACCTAATGAAATTGATGGATATTGACCTAAATCAGGTGAGGTAGAAGCAGGTGGTCATCCCCACATGCACATGTTGTGCATGCTCATGTGAGGTCGGACATTACATCATTAACAAAGCCTGACTAAAACATCTGTAGGCTCATGAGAAAATGATCTTTGCTGAAAACTTTTGCACAAAGAGGCCTGGCAGTGGCATTCATTGAAGAAACGCTAGACTTTTACCTTTTTTCCTGTTTTTAGTGATGACATCTTCATATTTTAAATAAATGTGTCACAGGTCATCACCAGCTGAAGACTCACTGATTGATTGATTGATCTTCCATAAATTCATTCCATAAAATCAAATGTTTGTTGAGTTAACAAGCATCGATTGCCAACTTGGAAAACAGATCTGCTCAGAAAAAGTCAATGGTGCCTCCATTTGGCAGCACACTTTGTCTGCGCCTCAGATAACGCGTGTTTGTAAGACGAGCGATGCACGCCCTGAATGAGATCAAAGGTTGAAGCTCGGCGGGCATCAAAGGACGAGCAGGCGTCGTGCTCCAGAGTCCAGCCATGACTTCCCTCTGGTAATGACTGGATCTGCTCGAGGAGACGTCTTTGATCTGCAGCTCCCAAGCAAGAGTCATTTTGGTTTTATCAGTCTCATTTATATTGCAGACAATATTTGAGGGATTAATGCCGTTCGGCTTATTAACCGTGTGTTTTCAAAGTTACTGCAAAGTGCTTGCCTAGACACAAGCAGCATGTGTGACCATGTTCAACATGCATTCTGTACAGCACTGGTTTATTTCTTTATTTTTCCACTCTCACTCTCCAACGTGCGCTGACATTACAGAGGACTAAAAATAAACGGAAAAG
Source organism: Nematolebias whitei (assembly GCF_014905685.2). Classification (NCBI taxonomy): domain Eukaryota; kingdom Metazoa; phylum Chordata; class Actinopteri; order Cyprinodontiformes; family Rivulidae; genus Nematolebias; species Nematolebias whitei. The sequence goes on along the minus strand of NC_056501.1, from coordinate 1,977,220 downwards.
AAAAAGTGCAGCGTTTGCTGTAGAGCAGGAGGCAGAATATGACCTGGACGCGTTGCCGGTCCCTTAAAGTGAAACAGACACGCAGTCACACAAATCACTAATCATTTAGGTGGTGTCAGTAATTGTACACTTCAACAAGGTTTCCTGGTGATAACTTTGTGTTTGGACGTGATTTAAGGTTCAGTTGAATAGACTGTAGGTAAGTAGGTCAGTGCTGATGCAGGGACCGGATCAGCAGAAAATTCTGGGAGCTTCATCTGAACAGCTCGACCGGCTCCGACACGTAAAAACAACTTTGACTTGTAGCAAACACTCAATCTGGATGATTTCATAACATCTGATGTTGGTTTTTTCTTTGAATCGTCTCAATTATTTTGATCTGCTGATTATACTGAACGATTTGTTCCACAGATGTAAGCCGAAGTGTTTTTATTTTATTTTTACTTTTAACATTCATACCATACCAAACCATTTTACAAAGTATTTATAGAGCACTTCAAACAGGTACAAGGCCAACCAAAGTGTTGTACAGACAAAATAAAAGGTAACACACAAAGCAATATACAAAATGAGGTAAATCAGAATATAGACATAAAAACGATGCAGGTAATAAATATGACGACTAACCAGTGTGAAGCGTACAGGATCAAAACACAGATCATCTGGTGTTGAAAGCTACTGAATAGTAGTGAGTTTTTAAACGGGACGTGAAAACTGAGAGGGAAGGGGCCAGTCTGACAAGCAGAGGTAACTCATTCCAAAGTCTTGGTCCTGCTACAGAGAAGGCCCTGTCACCTCTGCGCTTAAGACGAGTTCCTGGAACTGTGAGGATCAACTGGTCCGCTGACCTCAGGGAACGTGGTGGGACATACGGTTGTAGCAAATCAGAGAGTTGGGGGGGGGGGTGGGGGTGACACTGTTCAGTGATTTGTAGACATACAGGTGTTTTTTGAACGGGATTCGAAGGTGAACCAGTAACCAGTGCAGAGAGGCCAAAACTGGAGTAATGTGCTCTCGTTTGCCTGTACTGGTTAAAAATCGGGCTGCTGCATTCTGGACCAGTTGTAGTCGTGCAATGGAGGTCTGAATGATACCAAACAGGAGCGAATTGCAGTAATCAAGCCTAGATGTAATGAATGCATGTATTACTGTCTCCAGGTTCTTTTTGGACAATATGGGCTTCAGTTTAGACAGCCGCCTCAGTTGGAAGAAGCATGATTTAACAATCATGTTTACATAATTGTTAAGATTCAGGGAAGGGTCCATTATCACGCCCAGATTAGTGACTCTTTGTTTTTCTGACAGGGTTAGAGCGGAGAGGTCGATGCAGTGGTTTGTGATTGTGTTGTTGGGAAGGAACAACATGACTTAAGACTTCTTTTCATTGAAACTTAAGAAGTTTAAAGCCATCCAGTCCCTGATGTCAGCCAGGCAGTCGAGCAGCGGTTGAATAGAGCATGTGCCATTGTGTCTTAGGGGGAAGTAAATTTGACAGTCGTCCACGTAGAAGTGAAAGGGCATGTTGTGTTTCTGGAAAATAGCACCAAGTGGCAGCAGGTATAAAGAGAATAGGAGGGGACCCAGTATGGACCCCTGCGGAACCCCCCATTTAAGCTCTGCCTCTGCGGAACTAAAATCCTTGATGGAGACACAAAAGGATCTGTCAGTGAGGTAAGATCTGAACCAATTGAGGGCTGATCCTGTGACGCCCACCCACTGCTCCAACCTAGCAATGAGGATCTCATGGTCGATGGTGTCAAAGGCGGCTGTGAGGTCCAACAGGACAAGCAGCACAGAATCACCAGTATCTGTGGATCTGAAGATGTCGTTAAAGACCTTCAGCAGGGCAGTTTCAGTGCTGTGGAGAGGTTTAAAGCCAGATTGGAAAAGCTCTAAGATGGCGTGATCCTCCAGGAAGCACTTCAACTGGGACTCGACTATTTCCTCCAGTACTTTAGAAACAAATGGGAGTTTGGAGACAGGCCGGAAGTTGGAAACGACTCAGGGGTCAAGGTTTGTTTTTTTTCAGGAGAGGCTGGACAGCAGCATGTTTAAATGATTTTGGCACCACGCCAGTGCATAAACTACTGTTTACTATATCAAGAATGGACGGACCTAGAGTTGGAAAAAACTCCTTTAGTAGTCGAGAGGGGACCACATCAAAGGGGAAGCCAGAAGGTTTCAAGCTGCACATGACCTGCTCTAGAGAAGATAGAGTGATGGGTTCAAAATGGTCAAAAGGAGCTACAGATTGAGGTGGGATGGATGGGTCATGAGTTGGAGGGGAAATGAGAGCCCTGGTGGTCGCAATTTTTTCCAAAAAGAAATGTAAGAAGTTGTTGCACAGCTCAGTCGAGGCTTCCAGAGGTGATGGTTCAGTGAGGTGGAGAACAGAGTTTAGGGTGGAGAAGAGGACACGTGGGTTGTGAGAGTTTGAGGTAATTATATCAGAGAAGTATTTGGATTTAGCAGCTTTTACTGTTTTCTGATAACAGCGCCAACTCTCTTTAAGTATTTGGAAAGAGACCTGCAGCCTGTCTTTCCTCCACTTTCGCTCCACCCTCCTACATTGCTGCCTAACGGCCTTGGCGACGTCACTCAGCCACGGTTCTGCTCTCAGTTTTGATTTTTTGGTTTTAACAGGTGCAACATGATCCAGAGTCTTTAAGCAGACAGAGTTGAACTGGGATGTCAGCTCCTCAGTGGTGGTGAGAAACACCGGGGGCTGAATTATCATTTCAGCGTTATAAACATCTGTGAAACGTGCGGCAGTGAAGTGGTTAATGGCCCGAGTCCTACGTGCAGAAATGCACGACTTAGGAGTTAGATGGGGGAGGGTGAATTCAAACCAGACTGGCATGTGGTCTGAAGAAACATTATCAAAAATTTCAAGATCACTAACAGTCACATCATGAGTTAAAACAAGGTCCAGTGTTTGTCCACGCTCTTGGGTGGGACCGTTTACATGCTGAGTTAAATTAAATGAGTCCAATAAATCTAAAAAGTTCTTAACCAAGGGCTTCTCCTGACAGGACATATGCAGATTAAAGTCCCCAATAATGAAAACATGATCATATTTTGGTCCATAAATGAGTTTCTGCTGTTTTACTGTTTACTATATTTATTAAATTTAACTTTCTGACTTAAAAATCAAATTAAATCTGTAGAGACCCAGTGATGAGATCTTACATAATTTGGATTTAGCCCTTTCTCATGGTTTCACTGTTATTTTACTAACACAATCCATTAGGTCCACTCTGTGCAATATAAAACTGGACGTTGGGAACTCGTTTCAGTCTGCATGTGTTTCCTCTGTAGTTTGTGTGTTTCTACCTAAAAAAGAGTCTTTGAGCAGAAACATCAAGACAAAAGACAAAGCTGCGTTCATATCCAATGAAAAGGTTTTAAAACATTGGAATCAATTTGAGAAGAAACCTTTGAGCATCACGCGTGTTACAATTTTATTTTTACATGTCTGTGAAGTTTGTAATTATCTGTCTTTTTTTACATTTGGCCTGTGACACCACCTGCATGAAAGGTGCATGATGGAGGAGGATTTCCTTCCCCATCTACACCACAGCTGGAGTTAGACCAGCTGCAGAGCCAGAAATGTGTGAGATCTTCCTCACATCATGCAGGACCATGGAGATGTTGGTGCAGACAGATCCACTTTGTTGGCTCTGAGGAGAGACCCCCAGGTTTCACTCCAAAGACCCTCTGCAGGTCGACCCTCCAAAAGAAGAACTTTGATCTGTCAGCCACCCTGGATGGTGGTGACATTTAGCTTTTTATGATCTTTTGAAATACTTTTTTCCTTTTTGTTTGCTTTTCAAATGAGTTCCTTTAAACTATAAAACAAAGTATTAAATACAAGTTTAAAAACAGTTCATAGACCTGCTCATGATCAGCAGGAGAAAACATTTATAACATATATTTAGCAAAAAACAGGTCTAATTGTGTCTTTGAAATGGTTTAGACAATTATTCACCGTGCTTGCACCAATATTTAATGGTAATAGGCTTTAGGAGAAACTAACAAGACTTCCATGAGAAAACACATCAGGTCTTTATTTTTTAATACACAGTGCTGCGCTTTTAAACAAGTATCAATTAAATAACTTTTTTTTTTTGCATAGTTAAGACTTTTTCTTTGCAGATGATTCTCCACATTTAATTAGTCAAAGTACTTTGTCAGTTGATCGCAGGAATAAATAAGTGTTGGATGAGTCAATAGTTGAGGCGGTCCTTAACGATGAACATGGAACATCTGAGCTGAGCAGTTGTGGGTATTTACCAGAAATGAACCAGATAATGCAGCAGCCATTTCCTTCCTTATCGATGCGTCCACACATTAGGAAGAGCTGAGTGCTTGGTGTGTAGAACGATGGGGGAGATATCACACAGTAAGTACTTTCTGAAATGGCCCACTTAGATGTTATGTAATGCATTGAAGGAAGTGAAGTGAAGGTGTGGCACGAGGATAAACAGCTGTGCTCCGACAGAGGAGGAGGTCCTCGCACCGACATGTGGGCACATCAAGGTGGACGGCCTCAGGGTTACAAACGCTGCACGTGTCAAATCAAAGTGAAGCACGAGGCCAAAGAAGCTAAACAGCTGATCGAAATGATTGTTCAGCTGTTGAACTGGTTCACAGTAATGGAGCTTTACTGGGGAGTCTGGACTGACGGAGTCAGGGAACAGGTTTTTAACAACACCGGAGAGCGAAGTTCTCTCCAAGCACCCGAAGAATGACGCAAAATGTGAAATGACAACATGACGTCATCAGCATAAACAACAACAAAACAACAACAAAACCTGGGGAATGTAGTGGTGGTGGTGATGGGGGGGGGGGGGGTGATTCAGATCTTCATGCACAGAAAAATGGATGAAGACAGTCGTAGACGTGAACTCTTCTGATGTCCCCGAAGCTTTTGTGATACTTTCACTGTGCTTGCATGTTTTTGAGTTGTTGTTGTTGTTGTTGTTGTTGTTGTGTATTCCTTAGATTTTTAATAATTGAATATGTTTTAGATAAAGACTTTTTTCCTTCTATTAGCAGAGTTTTGCTCTGTCCAGCAGCCTGAGGCAGTAGATGGTTCTTCAGAAGCAGGTTCTTCTCGTCAAAGGTTCAGAATGATTGTGTTGACGCAGAACTCGTCTCTTTTCATGAGGTCGAGGAACTCGCTGCAGATCTCTGAAACTTTGATTTGATCTTGTAGATCTGCTCACACTGACCCGATCCACACTTTTTGTGGTCAAACTGGTTTGGTCCATGGCTGTTGTTGATGGTGCCACTGAGACTTTTTTAAATCACTTCCAGTTTGTTTCTTTGTTGAGCTCAGAGCTCAGAGATGGACCGCAGCTCCAAGTGTTGCAGAACAACTCTAACAAGGGGGGGGGGGGGGCATGTTGAATGACTTTGTTAGATTTGTTGCCAATGAACTGTCTCTGTCCACATGCAGCGTGTGTGTCAACATGTAAACAATCTATGTTTTTATTCCAAGTAGAGGACAACGAGGAGAAATGTTCTTAGTGAACTGGGTCTGCGTGGTCTCAATTATCTGTTCACTGAGTTCTTCCTTTATGATACAAAGTCCACGCTCGTTCACAGACTGATGCTGAAATAATTAAACGTTGATCTGTTTTCTTTCAGTCATCAGTGAATAAATATCAATTATTGATTATTTCAGTTCTCAAAGTCGACGCTGACGTGGGAACTTTGGGAAACAGAAACGAGTCGATCTGTCATAAACAGACATGACGTGTCTGTGTGTGTGTGTGTGTGTGTGTGTGTGGTGGGGGGAGGGGGTCACT